>NC_092411.1:243213339-243520970 GCF_040894005.1 Engystomops pustulosus
ATTAATGTCTGTAGTCGGTCTATTCTTTACAGCTAGTTTGAGCTTAGAATACACTAGTCACAATCATTTACACCCAATTCAGAGGCATATAGTAGTGTCATAGGCCACAAAAAAGAATTTATTATACCGGTATTCTGATTTGTGGCCTACATGGCTACACATCTCTCACATCTCTTTTTATAATGTTGAATTTTACATGGTTGAATATTAAATCATTTAAATTTCTGCACACTAAATTCAACCAAAGTAAAGATAATTTAATATTTTCAAACAAAATACATATTTATCCTATCCTATGATGCAGGGGTATCTGCAAATATTTTAGTTATTATTTTTCCTGTAATTCAATTCAAACCCATATATACAATAGAGTCATTACAAACAGATTGAAATTTTTCCAATCAGAATAATTAACCCAAAACATCTGTAAAGGCTTCCTAATGATTTGAAAAGTCTGGTTCAGTGGGTAAAACAATCATGGGGAAGACTGCAGACTTGAGAAATGTCCAGTCAGTGACACACTCCATAAGGAGAGTAAGCAACAAAAGGTCATTGCTAAAGAAAAAGGTACACAAGCAATCAGGATAACCGCAGCCTTGATAGGATTGTTGAGAAAAGACCATTCAAAAATGTATCAGTGCTTCAAGAGCCACCGCACATAGAAATATCCAGGACATGAGCTACAAGTGTCACATGAGTTGCTCCTGACCAATAGAAAGCCCCAGAAGCTTCTTACTTAGGCCAAGGAGAAAAAGAACTGGACTGTTGCTCAGTGTCCAAGGTGTTAATTTTACATAAAAGTACATTTTCATTCCATTTTGAAATCAAGGTCCCAGGGTCTGTAGGGAGATTGGAGAGGTACAATCCAAGCTTCTTGTGGTCTGGGGTGAAGTTTTCACAATCAGTGATGGTTTGGGGGACCATGTCATCTGCTGGAGTAGGTCCACTGTGTTTTATGAAGACCAAAGTCAGCGCAACTGTCTTCCAATAGAGCACTTCATGCTTCCCTTCACCAACAAGCTTTTTGGAGATGGGATTTTTATTTTCCAGCAGGACTTGGCTACTGACCACACTGGCAAACGTTGATTGGCCAACAAACTCCCCTGCTCTTAATTATTCAAATTTTTGGAGATAATGGGGCACATTTATTAAGGACCTTGAGTGAGTCTTCTGTTGGACTTTGCAAGCAAGCAGTTTGCAAATGAAAGAATGTGTAAAGTCCAACAGAAAACAAAAGTCCGACAGAAGTGTGTCACACTCCCCATGTTAAAGGTACACCAAAAAAAAGTTGGTGCGCTCTGCCGAGGCAGTACAGGGAGCGGCAGATTCATGCAGAACAGGTGCTACAGAGCCTGAATCCGGTACTCTCTGCACACTACACAGGCAACTGCACATAGTACAGACTGCATTGTTTCTAGTACATGTGCCCCAATGACTTTTTGGTTTTTCTGTAAGCAATAATCATCAACATTAACATAAATAAACACTTAGATAAGTTCAATTTAATATATAAGTTTCACTTTTTGAATTGGATTACTGAGAAAAAAACCTTTTTGCTGATATTCTTATTTATTTAGAAGCCCTTCTATGTGTTTACAAAGTAACTTGACATTTTTAGGACACCCTTTTAGTTGATAAACCTAAAGGAAAATGACATCTCTCAATATACCAGCAAGTAATGGCTAAGGGAATCTATATTTTAGCCTATGTTTAGAACATGGCAGCCATCTTGTAAACCCCTATATTGTATGAGGTGGTCCAGAATTTCTACAGAAATTGATTGAACACAGAAATCTGCAACAATAACTCGGAACATTCCCTGTAATACACACAGCCATTTGATGTGTTGTCCATGGTGCTGAACACAGAGCTGAAGGGGCTGGATGCAAACCATGAACTTGCATGAGAATCGTTGGAGTTGGTGACGTTTAATCCACAAGCAGAGTCACAATTTTGCAGTAATCACTTTCTGAGAAAATTCAAGTCATCTTTGATATGCTACATGGCCACATTCTCTTTGGAAAAACTCTCCATTGATCCAATATGGCGACTTTCCAGTTGGTAGACATATTCTGGACAAAGCCTTAAAGATTACCCATTACTTGTTTGGGTGTTCAGATATGAAATATTCCCTTCTGTTTCTGCAATGAAAGGGTGTCCTGGGACTTTTGACTCACCCTTTATGTATATCAGCTTTAAAAACACATAATGGAATATCACAGTGTATGAAGGATGTATGAAGAGGTTGGGTCCACAAAAGTGTCTAATGCTGCAGGGTAAATCAGTCCTAGTATAAGACTATTTGGCCATACTCTGCACCTCTTATTAGTTGGCTTACTTTACGCCAGAAAGTTAGGACACAATTCTGTCGGGATCTTTTTTTGGCACAAGGCCACGCCCCTTTGTTAGGCCCCTTTTGTCAAGCTAGTCATAGGAGAGACAAAAAACTGTCTAAAATCCTTTATAAATGTGGTGCAGACAGTTTTATAGTGCAAACTACGGCAGAATTCTGCCATGGACAGATTAATAAATCTCCCTCTATGTTTTTGCTGCTTTCTGGCTTGGATCGTCACCCACGGGGTGTCATAGGGGATGGGGGAGCTGGGAGTCTCTCAGGGCTCTACTGACATGTGACGTAATACTATGTCACATGCCGGGTGCAGGTGCAAATGAGAGGGCTTAAGTGCTGTGCCCTCTCCATAGCCGGTAAGTCTTTGCTGCATATTGCAGAAAAGGCTTACTGGTAACACCTGTGGTCAGTGCTAGCATCGATCGCAAGTGTTAGCCCGCTGATCGCCGCCAACTTAAAAAAAAGGCGGCGCCATCTTGGCGAGGATCGCCATCTTGACGGCCGCCATCTTGGCAAGGATCGTTGCTCCCCGTGATGTCATTGGGGAGCAGTGATCCATATGCATGACAACCTCAGGACTTCCAAAGACCCAAGGCTGTCTCGTTTTAACCCTTTCATTACATTCATTGTAATGAATGAGGTGGAAAATCCTCATATACTGCCATACTGTAGTATGTCAATATATGATAGGATTGATCAAACAACCTAGGGTTAAAGTACCCTAGGGAGTCTAAAATAGTAAAAATAAAAATAAAAAAAAGTTTAAAAAAAATTATAATTTAAAAAAATCTAAAAATTCAAATCGCCCCCTTTCCCTAGAACTGAAACAGTATAAATAATAAACACATTAGGTATCGCCACCTGCGAAAATGCCAGATCTATCAAAATATAATGGTATTTCACTGCATTTAACCCCGTAATGGAAAATAGTAATTTGAAAATGGCACTTTTTTTCAATTTTAAAAAATATGAAAATTTCTATAAAAAGTGATCAAAAGGTCGTACAGTCCTGAAAATAGTAGCATTGAAAATGTCATCAAAATTCCCAAAAAAGGACACCACCCACATCTCTGTACAGTATAAAAAAGTTATTAGCAGCACAATATGTCAAAATAATTTTTTTTTGTACAGGATTTAATTTTTGTAAATGAAAACATTATAAAACCTATACAGATTTGGTATCCCCGTAATCATACCAACCCAAAGAATAAAGTAAAAATGTCATTTGGAGCGCACAGTGAAATCCGTAAAAAATCCAAGCCCACAAGAAAACAAATACGGTTTTTAACTAATTTCACTGCATTTGGAGATTTTTCCGCTTCCCAGTACACACCATGGAATATTAAATTGCACAATTTTGAAGTGCAATTTGTTACGCAGAAAACAAGCCTTTGGCCAATCATAGCAATGGCTAGTTGCTTGGGGCGTCAATTTGCCAGATTGGCTGTTCGGCCACATAACCGGCGAAATTTCCGGGTCAGGCAGTTGAACCCGTATGCGGAACCTGAACCCGACCATTGGTTCCACTCATCGATAATTTAGAACTATTATATCTCTGTATGCACACTAATATAGGAGAGGGTGTCAACGACTTGTATGACTTCCCACTGGACTTCTGATGACTGAATATATTACTAGTTCTACCGCCAGAAGTACATATCATTCTGCTCAGTTTCTCCTGCTCTGTAACATTGTATGATAAGTTCCTTTTGAACACAACTTCATCATTTTACCATTTTCTGCATGGAAAGTTCTCTTTGTGGAAGATACTATATATTTGTGGGATAGCTTCATTAGTAAGCTTATATATTTTATACGTGTATATCAGCAGAATAGTATCCTTTTACCATAGCTCTAGATTGCTTGTGGTGGCTGTATACACAGACTGAATGGAGTTGAAGTTATGGAAACAGAAATTCAACAGCATATGGAAGAATTATTCTATGTGGTATAATTATTCATTTTCAGTAAATGTAGAGATCTCTATATACTGCAGCAAGATCCATTGTGAAACCAAGGAGGTTTCCAATTGTTGTATTTCCTAACATCTCCATCAGACATGGCAATATATCCAATTAGGGACAACAGGCTAATGGAAGAGCTATGGTATGATCTACTGGAAATCAGTCGACTTTATAGTATCGGTTGACTATAAATGGTCATTGTAAAGATTCTTTCCTCCCCTACCGGAATATTTATCTTATCTTATTAATATCTGGTCTATTTACCTTCTTGTTCTAGAATAGAGATTATCATATGGATTTGTTGATTTGTAGATTTGGTACAAATCGGCCTATTTTACAGCACCAAATCTGAATATTGTAAGCTTCTCATTGGACAGATCATTTAAAATGGCAGCTACTACAATCATCCATAAGCTTAGCGTAAAGATTAAAATTTAAGGTTAATGCTAACCCTTACACTCTAACAAATTGTGTGTTTGAGAGGGCTACAGGGGGTTAGATAACAATTTCCAGGACGAGCAGAATAACATTGGTTCGACCTGATTCTATTTGGAATCAAAACATTTGAAAAATTTGGTAAAGCTTCAACTAATTCAACTAACCTTGAATGATCGATTCATCTTTATTCTAGAACAATTTTGGCTTCATATGTTTGCGCCTATTGATTTCCAATAGTTTCTTTTCCAAATTCTTTTCCTCACCTGTTAGAAACAGAACTTTAACTTGTGGTTAGTTTGTCAATAAGTTGAGTTGTATAACATAACATACTGTAAAAAATTATTATCTGAAATGTGTACCTATTTTGTAAAAGATTGTGTGTTTCAGTTTTTTTAAACACTTTTCATTTATATTTTATAACTATTTGACCATAAAGGAGTGACAGCCAATGCTAGGTCTCCAATTTTCTAGTGACAACTGAACTAATACACTTTAGCATTTTTAACAAGTAGCGATCCTCTCTTTCTTTAACCAAAAATAGAGCGAAACCCAATCTTCAATGTGAACATAGCCTTATTTATATTACTTGTGTTAACATTGTCAACTTTGTCATCATTGTGTATTCTGCAAATCCTGCCAATATGCCTGTACACTTGTTCTAACGCCCCTTTCTGTGTAGTATATTTGCTCTTTTTGTGATGGAGAACAGAAGTAAAATGTTGACTCAGGGGTTTTCAGGAATGATGGACGGCTGGTATTTGAATAGCCACTGCATGTGCTACTAAAAGTTAAAGGAGAGAAAATGCACAACGCCATCCAAAGCACACATATTTACGTAAAATATAGTACATGCATCCCATATTCTAAATGTTTCATTACGCTTCACCGTTCATAAGTTAGAAGTCAGATATTGAGACACGCTTTGTTGAGCAATTAAATCATCTTCTGCCAGACCTCCATAAGTAACCTTTGTGTGGTCCTGCTCTCAGATAGGCATCACTCCCTAAAGTTGACAGGGGTACTTTTTTTTTTTTAAACAGCACAAAATGTGTGTGGGAACTTGCAGGAAGCAAATCCAGTCTTAGGTCCAGATTTTTGTTCCTTCTATACATAGAGGAGAAAAGTGACGTTATAGATGCTACTGAAGTTAGTCCTACTCAAGCTTGGAAAGGACAAAAGAACAGTGTTGTTTGTGGGATGCATCCCCGACTTATATATTCTTCCCATGTCAGTATAATCACTACTGGGAGGTAGCTCGATTAAGGATTACCATATCATTAATAGTATCCATGACTTTTGTTCAAAGGCTACTTGTGTAATGTTGCCTTGTGGATGAAGCACTTTAATCCTCTCAGCCGCAGCTGTAGAAAGGGGTCTTCCTTAGCTCCCCACACTGACTTTCCCTGTCCCCTTGGATCTGTTCTAAAAAACAGACAGAAACAACCGTCAGCTGAAAGACAGAAAAAAAAAAGAAACAATCGTTCTACATTTCCACATTCATCTCCCAGCCTCAATCCCTGCCAATGTTTTCCATTCTTCTCCTTTTTCTCTAATAACCAGATCACCACTCGGATGGTGGTCAGATTAGACCAAGAACAATGCCATTTTAAATGTTAACTTTGCATCTCATTTTATTCACCTTGCATGAAAAGAAAGCCACCGTTTTGTTACTGGGTCAATGCAATACCCATAGCCTGACTTTGCTTCTCTGTAAGTAATCTATAAGTTTTCTTATTGCCTCTGAAACATGATGTAGACAGTTTTGTCACTCACAAGATATCGATGCAACTGCCAGTGATGAAAGTCATTCTCCAGCACGAACGTCTGTTTATGACAAAGTCTACATTTTTCTCTGAAATGTGCATTTGCTTACATATAGGCAAATTACAATAAGACTATTAAGAGTTAAAGGAAATCTAGCATCTAGGAATCTACTTTTTATAGTAAATCCAGAGATAGATTCACAATTGCTGCCTCATTTCTGTATGTTTTGCTATTTCTTGTAAAACACAGTAGTTCCCAGCTGGCTGCAGGGGATTTCTGCGCATGTGCAGAAGTTCCTGGTCCTTTGCTGGATTCCCTACCAGTACCAATGTGCCGGGAGCCATTGCGCCTGCACTGGCGTGGCCACTTTCACAAGGGGCATGGAAGCAATCGGGAGTCAACCTCTGGATCTACTTAACAAAAAGTAGATAGTAGATTGCAGATAGAGTCCCAACATGACTTAGGCCAAAGACATACAACCATGACTTAATTTCATGGACTGAACACAGTGCCTAGGACAGGACTCCAAGCATCAAAATGATATATGATGCAAAGAATCCCTGCTTCCCTGTGGAACAGAAGAACAGAACTGTTATTTGTTTATACATAACTACGCTAATTATGCTATACATGACAATGCTCAGAGTCCCATCCCTTCCACTATGCTCGGTCTATAAACTCACCATGATCATGTGTCTCTGGCCTTAGGCTTCTCTCATGAGATTATTCTCATCCTAGAGTGGTTTAGTGTGCTGGACTTTCTACACATATATCTACACTTAGGTTCCAGGTAAATAAGTCATTTAGGGCATGTATCATGGAAATACCACAAATCAACAAAATGGGAAAACTGCTTAGATGCATTATGAATGTGAAGAGCTTTCACTTGTACAGTGTGTATCAGGCACACTTTATGAACAGCTTTTATTATTTCCATGTTCTTGTTACCTCTGTGGATACAGTTAAAATCCCCTCATTCCCTCTTTTAAATGATACAGTGTGCGTATACAGCACAACACATCTTATTAAATATTTTATAACACCTGTTCACAGCTCCCTAAATTGTTTTTAGAGTTTTAAAGAGTTTGTGTAAAAAGGAGCAAACATGAAACTCACAGACCCATCTCTTACAGTACACACCGTACAGCCTGTGTATAATACAATCTATAAATCAAAGCTGAGAAGTAGCACATAGGATGGTAACATAGAGCATCAGCTATACTATACAGTATATATCAATATTAACTTGGCTTCTAGGGGTATTCCAGGATTTATTTATTAATTACTCATCCTTTGCATACATGATCAATATAAAATGTACAGGATGGCAACACCCATATTCCTGCCACTCAGATCTTTAAAAAGATCAAAACACCCAGACGATGGCTGTGGTCTCTTCACGCCTTACCAGACACTGCTCTACAATGCACAGTGACTATAGTTGGTATTAAAGCTTAGGAGCTAGAAAAAAGCCATGTGAAGGGTTGTGACGTGTGTCTGGAGAGTGGAATCAGTGCCCAGTGGAGAGCAGAGACTACTTCAATTACGTGATTGTGGGGACCCCTGTGGATCTGATATTAATTGCCTGTCCTGGACAATAGCCCTTTATATAGCAGTGCTATAGTCTGCATATGTAAATATGTGAATCTTTAACTTGACATATATTAGTATGTATTGTACCAGTTGAAAAATATTATCAGTGTTTTATTAAATATGAAAGTGCAAAAGGATACACCCTCTGGCTGCAGGTTTTTGCAGACAATGAAAAAGGTTAAAAGGTTCAAACGATCCAGCACTTTTTTTAATGAAAAATTCTTTATTAAATCATCATATAAAATCGATCAGCACATAGTGGTATCCACAAACAGCTACGCGTTTCGCGTAAAAAAAAGCCACGATGAAGAGGTTTTTTACTCGAAACGTGTAGCTGTTTGTGTATACCACAATGTGCTGATCTATTTTATATGATGATTTAATAAAGAAGAGTTTTTCATTAAAAAAAGTGCTTGATCGTTTAAATCTCTTACACATCTATCTGTGCTCCTGGTCCACCAGTCTATGGGGCAGGTGCCATTACCTACCCATCTTATGTTTCATAATTGTACATCATTGAAACACCACACTACACAAAAATAGAATAAATATAGACAACGTACAGCATTGCTGATTTGTGAACCCCAGAATAGAAGTCTTTGGGAAAAAAATTCTTCGTATCAGTTTCAGGCTCATCCTGTGTCCTGTTGAGTTCTTGTGTCACTTGTCCCGTGGGGTCACATTGTACATGGAAACCCCACTGAGACGCTGCCTTAGGTCATCCGCAGAAGTCTCATTCTCTGTATTCCCTCTGCCAGAGACATTGTCTATGGACAAAGCTCTGTTGTGACAGCATAGCCACACAGTACAGTTGTTTATATTATACTATGCACTGCATGAACAATTGATGATTTCAGTTTTGCCACATCTTTATTATTCCCCAGTGGCTGATAGATCTTAAAATGACTCTCTGGTTTTCAGTAAGGATTTTTTTTCATCCTTCTGGTGCAGTGCATCCAAATACTAGTCCCTGATTAATTTCTGTAAAATAGCCTTACAGCTTTTCAGACTCATCTGTGTACAAGTGCTATGGCAATTCTATGAAACTCCATGTGTCAGCAAAGATAGTCTATCCAAGGGCAGGACTCTTGGGCAGGGCCGGTTTCAGGCAAAGTGGGGACCTTGGGCAAAACTAGAAATTGGGCCCCAAAATAAAACTATTTTATGAACAGTCACATTCAGTAATATGCCCCTTTAGCCCCTTTAGTTTACAAACAATAGTATGGTAAGTATTTGTAATATAGGACTGTAGGAGAATTCTCTAGGACAGTGATGGCGAACCTTTTAGAGACCGAGTGGCCAAACTACAACCAAGTCCCACTTATTTATCGCAAAGTGCCAACATAGAAATTTAATTTGTGATTTATACTCCTTGCTCTGTCACAGCTTTTATTGATACCAGCACCCTGAGGACACCGATAAAGCAGAAAATAGAAGAAATTTGGATGATCATTGTCGCTTCGCTCCAAGGTCCCATAAACAGGAAGAATTGTCAGGGCCGGAGCTACAATGATCATCCAGATTTGTCCACACCTTCCCACTCCCTCGAGTAGTCCCAGATAGCGCTGTCACTTTAAAATAGCTCTGTGCACACAGCAAGTCCTGGGCTGTCTGGGACTGCAGGAAGATACCTGGAGTCATCTCTGGTGATAGCCTGGGTGCCCACAGAAAGGTCTCTGAGTGCCACCTCTGGCACCAGTGCCATAGGTTAGCCACCACTGCTATAGGAGATAGACAGATGATAGGTAGATTGAAGATAAATATGAAAGATGTATCTCTGTGATCAGGAGAGCTGTAATCTTGACCGCACATTTAAAAGCTGTAAAAGTAAAGCCCATCAGAATATGGAGCAACTGTGTTTTTTTGCAAATTCCAACACATTTGGAATTTTTTCCAGCTTCCCAGTACATTGCACAGAATAATAAATGGTGCCACTATAAAATACAATTTTTTTCTTGCGGATAAAAAGCTCTGTAAATGAAAAAATCTAAGAGGTACGCTTGTGGAAGGAGCAGAATGAATTACAGAAACATGAAAATTTTTTTAAAAACTTTGTCTTAAAGGTAATTAAAGCGCTGAATGTATAAATGACTACAATACCAGTCAGTTCAATCTTAGAACGTGATATGAACCTCAAAAGAGACTTCTTAGCTAAATAATTCCCTGTCTGAACCTTATGAATGTTTCCCTGCATGTATTTTCTTATAATAATTTTTTTCATTTATGGTTAAAAACATTTCTTATGTCCTAACCTTCAGATTATTTTCTGCCACCTTCCATGAGATATTGACATTAGCTCAGTCTTCTTGCTATGGATCTTTCCTGGTATTTTTGCACAAATCTAATGGCTCTGGTGGAATTGACCTTTGGCTAACATGACAAATGCATTTGTATTGGATGTTCTTGCTTGACATCTCTATCTGGACATCTGTAGCTCACCAGCAGTTATTCATGATTCCCTGATTTATATGTATCAGTCTGGATTGTTCTCTACCTCCAAGAGGAGGTTAAAGAGGTGTTCCAGGATTAAGATATTTATGAATAGTTACAATACGCCATCAATATCCCAAGTGAATGAGAACTGAGCAGCAGTAACCCCATAACACTACTATACAATGGACAGTCAATGGACAGACAATCACAGATTTGATATTGGTGATTTATCCTAAGGACGGATCATTAATATCTGAACTGTGCAGCACACATTTAAAGGTGATTAAAAGGAAATTTCTCTGTGGATGGGACACTAGGGGTTCCACCTTTAATCAAAATCATAATATTTCCCACCTGGCCCAATCACTTTGAATCTTTTCTCCAGATAATTTTTTGTGGGACTATTGCTGAATTTTGCCACTTAGGAGCACAGTGTGGCCCAAATGAAGCTTTTAAACATTGTAACACATGTTACATATGAACAAATTTTGACCATTCTGATTGGTTGGATATCTATCAATTCTATCTCACATTTATCTAAAAAAAATAATAATTATATATATATATATATATATATATATATTAGTTCAGTATAGATTTTGCAGCCAGATCTTGTGCAGTGAGCTCTGCAGATTTTTGTGGCAGATAACTTATAAAAAAGCATTAGCAAAGCGAGTGTATGAGCTTGGCGGCGAGTGTGCATTGATCTGAAGTGTGTGCAGTGTCTTAAGTGTGACTTACGTTTAAGGGACTTAAGTTTGAGGGGCTTTAGCAGGTAACTTCTGTGTTCTGTGTTACTTTGACTGTAAATTCTTCTTTCTGTGCATATTTTTATTGTAATCCCCATTAGAATAATGGACTCCATAAGTGGAATTGCTACACGGTGTACATCCTGTGCCATGTATGCTTTCCTTGAACAGCCGTTCGAGGGGGAATACTGCTGTGTGGGGTGTGTGAAAATTGCTCATCTGGAAGCCCAGATTCTGGATCTAAATGAGCAGGTTTCAAGGCTACGGGCAATTGATAATATGGAACGAAGTTTGCTGCTCCTGGAGCACAAACTCTCTGGGGAAGATGGTTGTGGGGAGGGAAGTATGGAGGTGCAGAGTGAGGGGGCAGCTAGTTGGGTAACATGTAGAAGGCGGGGTAGAGGGAAGAGTTGTAGAGAGTCTAGTCCTGATCTGGTGCACCCCAATAAGTTTGCCAGGCTGGCGGATGAGGGGGATATCAGCTCTGGGGTAGCAATGCTGCAGAAAGATGTGGCCGCTAGCAACCAGGGGAATGTCTGCTCCAGTAAGAAGGGTAATGGGAGCACAGGCAATGTCAGACAGGTGCTGGTAGTGGGAGATTCGATTATTAGGGGAACACACAGGGCAATCTGTCACAAAGACCGTGCATACCGAACAGTGTGTTGTTTGCCGGGTGCTCGGGTTCGGCATGTTGCGGATCGGGTTGATGGATTACTGGGAGGGGTTGGTGAGGAACCAGCGGTCATGGTCCACATTGGCACTAATGACAAAGTAACAGGTAGGTGGAAGGTCCTTAAAAATGATTTCAGAGATTTAGGCCATAAGCTCAGGGCAAGGACCTCAAAGGTAATTTTCTCCGAAATACTGCCTGTACCACGTGCCACACCAGAAAGGCAGCGGGAGATCAAGGAGGTAAATAAGTGGCTCAAAAGTTGGTGTAGGAAGGAGGGGTTTGGGTTCATGGAGAACTGGGCTAACTTTTCTGTGGGCTACAGGCTCTACAGTAGGGATGGGCTTCACCTCAATGGGGAGGGGGCTGCTGTTTTAGGGGAAAAAATGGCCAGAAGGTTGGAGGAGTGTTTAAACTAGAGACCTGGGGGGAGGGCAACTACACTTGTGCAGGGCAAATAGACGGTGTACATAGAGAGCTGGGAAGAGCCATAGTCCATGGGGGAGGAAGGGGGGCTGGAATGAGATTGGGGAATAAGGACAAAAGGAATACGGACAGGGAAAACCATATAAAGTGTATGTACACAAATGCCAGAAGCCTCACAAACAAAATGGAGGAACTGGAACTCTTGATGTTGGAACGGAAATATGATATAGTGGGTATCAGCGAGACATGGCTGGACAGTAGCTACGACTGGGCTGTTACTATAGATGGTTATAGTCTTTTTAGAAAGGATCGTATAAATAAAAAAGGGGGAGGGGTTTGTTTATATGTGAACTCTTGCCTCAAGCCCGTCTTGCGAGATGACATCAGTAACGCAAATGTGGAGTCCCTATGGGTGGAGATAAGAGGAGGGAAAAATAAAAATAAAATATTACTAGGGGTTTGTTATAAGGCTCCAAATATAATGGAGGCAGCAGAGGAAATGCTGATAAGTGAAATGGATGCGGCTTCAAAGCATGGTGAAGTACTTATCATGGGGGACTTCAATTACCCAGATATTGACTGGGGGGCAGAAACCTGCAGGTCCTTCAAAGGTAGCAGGTTCTTGTCAACAACAAAAGACAATTACCTGTCGCAACTAGTCCTGGAGCCAACAAGAGGGGGGGCACTGCTGGACCTTATCCTTACCAACAGACCTGATAGGGTATCAAAACTACAGGTTGGGGGGAACCTGGGGAATAGTGATCATAATATCACTGATTTTGTATTACGCTTTACTAAGCACGTTAGTGAAGGGGCAACCAACACTCTAAACTTCAGGAGGGCAAATTTTCATCAACTAAGGGAAGACCTTAAAGGCATAGACTGGGATAATGCTCTCAAAGACAAAAGCCCCCCCCCAAAAAATGGGACTTTTTCTCATATATTCTGAAAAAGTCCTGTGAGAAACACATACCTTATGGGAAAAAGCATAAAAGGAACAAGAAAAAGCCTATGTGGCTAACTAGTCTTGTAAGGAAAGCAATAAGGGAGAAAGATAAGGCGTTTAAGGTGCTAAAACGTGAAGGTAGCGATGAGGCATTACAGGATTATAGAGAGAAAAATAAATCCTGTAAAAAACAGATAAAGGCCGCAAAAATAGAGACTGAAAGAAATATTGCCAGGGAGAGCAAAAATAATCCCAAATTATTTTTCAAGTATATAAATGATAAGAAACTAAAAACAGAGAGCGTGGGTCCCCTTAGAAATAACATGGGGATCATGGTGGAAGGAGATGAGGAAAGGGCCAATCTACTGAATGTCGTCTTCTCAACTGTCTTTACCCAGGAAAATCCCCTGGTGGAAGACACAATGAGGAATAATGTAAATTCTTTTTATAATGTCAACAGTTTAACCCAGGAAGAGGTACGGCGCCGCCTCGCAACCACTAAGATAGATAAATCACCTGGGCCAGATGGCATACACCCCCGGGTTCTGCATGAATTATGTACGGTGATAGACAGACCGTTATTTTTAATATTTGAAGATTCACTGAGGACTGGTTATGTTCCACAGGAATGGCGCATAGCAAATGTGGTACCAATATACAAAAAAGGATCAAATAGCGATCCTGGAAACTACAGACCCGTAAGTCTAACTGCTGTGGTGGGGAAAATATTTGAGGGGTTTATTAGAGATGCTATCCTGGAGCATCTCACTGTGCACAACCTTATAACCCAGCGTCAGCATGGGTTTATGAGAGATCGGTCCTGTCAGACTAATCTGATTGGTTTCTACGAGGAGGTAAGTTCAAGACTGGATCTGGGGGATGCTGTGGATGTTGTATATCTGGACTTTTCAAAGGCATTTGACACCGTGCCACATGAAAGGTTGGTATATAAAATGAGACTGCTGGGAATAGGAGAAAATCTGTGTATCTGGGTAAGTAATTGGCTTAGTGATAGAAAACAGAGGGTCGTCATTAATGGCACATTCTCAGATTGGGTTGATGTTACCAGTGGAGTGCCACAGGGGTCAGTATTGGGGCCACTTCTTTTTAATATTTTTATTAATGACCTTGTAGTGGGTTTACACAGTCAAGTTTCAATATTTGCAGATGATACTAAGCTGTGTAAAGTAATAAATACTGAGGTCGATAGTTTAGCATTACAGAGGGATTTGTGGAAGCTTGAGGGATGGGCAGAGAAATGGTTGATGAGGTTTAATGTAGATAAATGTAAAGTTATGCACTTGGGCCATGGAAACAAAAAGTATAATTATGTTCTAAACGGTCAATTACTTAGTAAAACTGAAGCTGAAAAGGACTTGGGGGTATTGGTGGATGGTAAACTTAATTTTAGTGACCAGAGCCAGGCGGCTGCTGCTAAAGCAAATAAAATTATGGGATGTATCAAGAGAGGAATAGATTCTCATGATAAAGACATAGTTCTGCCCTTATACAAATCCCTGGTCAGACCACACATGGAATATTGTGTACAGTTTTGGGCACCAGTATATAAAAAGGATATAGTAGAGCTGGAACGGGTGCAGAGGAGAGCAACCAGGATTATTAGGGGAATGGGGGGACTAGAATACACTGACAGATTACAAAATTTGGGATTATTCAGTTTAGAAAAAAGACGACTTAGGGGAGACCTCATTACAATGTACAAATACCTGAACGGACAGTACAAGGATCTCTCCAAAGATCTTTTTATACCTAGGCCTGTGACCAGGACAAGGGGGCATCCTCTACGCCTAGAGGAGAGGCGATTCTACCATCACCATAGACAAAGGTTCTTTACTGTAAGAGCAGTGAGACTATGGAACTCTCTGCCGCAGGAGGTTGTTATGGCCGACTCTATGTACATGTTCAAGAGAGGCCTGGATGACTTTCTGGAGAGAAAAAATATCACGGGTTATGGGGATAAAACATTTATTTAATTCTTGAAGGTTGGACTTGATGGACTTGCGTCTCCTTCCAGCCTTATATACTATGATACTATGATACTATAATCTCTGTATCTCTCTAAAATCTGATGTAATAACTGATAGAAAAAGCTGACACTGTTTCTAACCATGTGTCTCCCATTGGCTTCAATTTAAAAATTACTACATCTGCTATGTATGTGGGGTTTTTTTTTCAAAAAATGGAAAAAAAATTCTGCATCCACTATCATTTTTTCTGAAAAAAAAACACTGCACGTATAACAGATGACTGCCTAACTAAACATAAAGGATTACATCAAATTTACATTGATGTCAATGGGATTTTGAACTGATATGTTAACCCTCCGTTCTTTACAGAGGTAAGAGAAGGAGGTTTGAACAGTAGTGTGAACTGAGCCTAATACAGTATATTGAAGGTGATTGCTTGTGTTCCTAGTAACAAATCATTACCTGTAATGCAAGTAATAGATGGTGTATTTCAGTACCATGGATAGTTCTCACCAGTTACATGGATAAATACTGCGAACCTCTTGTAAAAAGGCTGTTAGTGACCCTTATCCAGATGAGTATTTTCCCAAAGCCGATATGTTAGGAAAGATTCTATGATTGCTGCTCCCATGACACAAAACTTTTTTTTTCTGTTGAAAACCTTTGTTTCTGGCTAGAAGAAATATTAAGAAATATTGGAAACATAAACTTCCTCCAACTACTGACAGCTGCATTAAATACAGTATACCGTATGTCTCTGGAATATTTATTTATTTTATTAAGAAATGTAATGCTGTTAGAAGTGAATCCTCCTTTGAAAAAATTGGTGGATACATTTCACCTGCAGTCCTTATATTTCTCTAAATGGGTGGGATGGGGTTATGTGTTTGGCTAATTGACTGTGGCTTTCTTCCTGTATTTGTTTTATTATTAAATTAACTGAAAAAAAATTAAGTAAGGAAAGACGACAGGTCCTATAGTCTCACTAAATTTAATAATAATAATTATTTTATTTATATAGTGCAGACATATTACGCAGCGCTGCACAGAGCTTTCCAAATTGGTCCTTGTCCCCAATGGGGATCACAATCTAATCAACCTACCAGCATGTTCTTGGAGCGTGGGAGGACCCGGAAGAAACTCACGCAAATACGGAAAGAACATACAAACTCTTTGCAGATGTTGACCCTGGGACTTGAAGCCAGATCCCCAGCGCTGCAAGACTGAAATGCTAACCACTAAGCCACCATTCAGGCCACAGATATTTTAGAAATGGATGCATCTATGAGATTTCAAAGTTGGGGGGGGGGCATTTAGAAATAATAATAATAATTAATCCTGTATTTATATAGCACACACAGATTACACAGTGCTGCACAGAGCTTGCCAAATGATGTGTCTTACATCCTGTATTCAAAGGTAGAAACATCCATCTTGTAATGTGCATGAAAAATAAAAGAATAATAGATATTAGCCAAAAAACTAAAACGCAATAGGTATATATGTGGACTAAAGTTGATTCTTTCATCCATTGGAAAGGACACTGTGAGAATAGTCAGCTCGTGTATGCCATTAGTGATATAGCCATTATAATGACTCTACTGGATATAAAAAAAATAATTGCAACAAGGTTATAGACATGGCTACCATTTCTATAATCACCTACAGGTTTTGATTTGCCTGTAAACTAAACAAGTTAAACTTAATAGAAGCGGCCTTTGTTGTTAAGCCATTTTTCTCTATCTTATATATAGGATAATATATCCTACTATATATTTTGACCTCAGCATCGGCTCCTTTATTATGAGTTAATTTGTAGATGAATAAAATCAGTGAATATTGATCATGTACTGTAAGACGCTGGATTGTTCCTACGAGGCATGAAGACTGTGGGGCACATTTACTAAGAATGTGGGAAACTGCACTAAAAGTGCTCTGCCTGTGTACACATTCATTAAGATTGTGCACCAAAACTCATGAATCTGTGCACTGGCCCGACAGAGTTAACCAACTTTTTTGTGTTGCACCTTTAACATAGGGAGTGCAACAGACTTTGCATGATAAATCTGGCGCACGGTACGAATGAGCACCGGAACGCCCCCTAATTTGTGTGACTAGTGCAGCTGCACCACAAAACAGTCATGTGCAACACAATAGTGGCGCAGACACTTCTTAAATACCTGTGCAAGCAGTTTACACCTAAAAGAGGTGCAAGGTCCGTCAAACTGGCCCTTAGTAAATGTGTCCTTGTATCTCCGCAACTGCATACCTTTTACAGCTATTATAATGAGGGAGGAGATACAAAAGATCATCAAGGCGACAAAGTCATTGACAGACCACAGGAAATTGTCATGAGTCATGGATGTGATCCAAAGGACAAGAACCTAAGAATTACTTGTTAATTGTATCAGTAATTTGACATATGTCATTCACACTGGAGATTTGGTGATATGGTCCAAAAAGGCTCAGTGTACCCCAAGAAATAGATGCTTCCAGTGTACAGGAAAGGATAGAACTTGGAGCAAGCAGCATAATTAATCAAAAGCTTCCTTTAAGTTGCCACCGTGTACTTGGTAACTTGGTAACTGACATATTGTGTAAAAAAAGATTTTCCAAAAATATCATTCCAAAAATTATTAAGATAACAGTCTTGGCAGTAAATGACCAAGACTTTTCTATACATTAAGTCACATAGGGATTATTCTTGTATTGACATAAGCATTCATTTGCTAATTTGCCGGACACTGAACAGCTAATACCCTAATGGCCTCTCCGCCCAACAGTCTTGACTAAGTCCCCAATCCTTTACAATTATTTACAATCCTTTTTTTTTTACTTCTCTATGCTTCATAAATGCCAATGTTTTGATCGCCTTAAGGAAAAGAATGAGTTAAATGGACCAACATTTTAGCCCTGGCTCTAAAACCGCCTCTTTTCAGCATCCCCTCAGCACCTGCAGGATATTTGCACATACATAAATAAATAAATTAACAATGAATAAATAATTTTAATCCCGCCACCTTTAAGATTTGATCCTTTGGCACTGGCTGTGTGTTTGTCAATTCCTAAGTCTTTTTGATACAGTCCTCAGATACTTGGTGTCTGTCAGGCAAATTTTGGGTATTGTTTTCGCTTGATTAGTTCTGTATGACCCAGGGTCGCCCTCAAAATCCACATCACTCACCAGAACTTGGAAAGACCTTCTTGCTTTTTAAAGGGATGCAAAGTGCCTGCCATTCCTCCGGACAAAAGCTGGGGAGGTTTGCAGCATTTGGCCTTGTCAAGGCGTCTGCATTGCTCAGTGAAGCAGAGATAAAGCTCATTAGGGTACACCTCTATTTCTGGCTTGTGGCTCTACAGTACTTGCTATTGACTCATGAAAGAATGAGTCTACTGTAAATGTTTCTGCCTGGCCAAGGACAAAGAGTCCCATAGTATATGGCATTAGGGCCCCGTAGTTTATAAACAGAAATATATGTTATCTGTATGAATAAAAGTTCCTAGAATTAGTTGTTTTAAGCTCAGGTGCCTGGGGTTTAATTTTGGCGTCAGGTCATAGAAGCCAGAGAGCTCCTGTGGGAGAAGGTATTCCAAATTAGCTCTTTTCAAAAAAGAAAAGTTATACCCTAACTTCATCTGTTGGAAAGTAACTGTCCTATACGCTGGTGTGCAAGCCTTTATTACGGCTTGGTTATAATCAAATCAAAAACACTTTTGCATAAATCTGTTTAGGTGCTTTTTCCTCATAAGTTTGGGTGCTCCTTCCTCATCAGTGTAAAGAGCTGGTTATCTAAGTGTGAGAAAGTTTGGTTTGACTTACATTCTGGTCATTACTAGTTACTAATTTCAATAACCTGGAAAGTTGCATTTTTTAATAAAAGTTAGACTAAATTTAAACCTCCGCCACCTTTCCATTTTTTTTATGATGGCAAAAATAGAGCAAACCTATTTTGACCCTTATAGAAAATGGGTGCTAAATGGATGGTAGACTTGCATACAGGGAAGTCAATGGGAATGGATGCATGGATGTTGAACGATATACAAAACATTCGGTTGTGGACCCACTGTGCTAGTCAACTAGTTTGACTTTGGGCCACCACTAAGGGCAGGGGGGGGGGCAGTTCATTTTCCCATGGGGCCACATACGAAACTGAAATGGTTTTAGCGGGCCGGACTAATATACATAACTCAGCGCTACTCAATACCTAATGCCCCTTCTTACTACCCCCCTTCATAATGTTCACTTTTATTATGCCCCCAGTTATAGTGCCCCTCTCCTCGTGCCACCTTTTATATTGCTCCCTCCATTATACTCCCATTTTTAGGGATACTTATGTATCATAAGTCTGTCTTTTACCATCTGTTTTTTGAGACTTTTCATGGAATTCCTGCTGGTCAGATTTATCTTAGCGGTTTTTCCTTATTGATACATATGGTGTTTTGTCTGTAGTGAATTTGCAACTTTTTAAAACAAAAGTCGCAAAAAGTCGGAAGCAGTTCCCCAGCTAAGTTCTATGGGGTTCTATGGTTCTATAGGGGCAGCCGTAGATTTCCGCAAAAATTTGCAACTTTTCTAAAAGTTTCAACTTTCACATATGGCTGCGGGTGATAACTCAGGGAACACTGCAGAAAACTAGATAACGGCAAATTTTGAAAAGAAAACCGTTTTAGGCCCCCATCTATAGTGAACACATCTCCTAATGTCCCTTTTTATAATGCTCCCTCCATTATGCCCCCATTTATCATGCCCCATCTCCTTGTGCCCCCTTTTCAGTGGCCGCTCTCATTATGCCCGCATTTATAGTGCTCCATCTCTTTATGCCCTAATTTATAGTGCCCCCTTTCATAGTGTCTCCTTTATAGTACGCCATCTTATTATGCCCCCTTTATAGTGCCACCTCTAGTATGCCCCCATTTAGAGTGCACCCTTTCTTAGTACCTCTTTTATAGTACCCAATCTTATTATGCCCCCTTTATAGTGCCACCTCTGGTATGTCCCCATTTAGAGTGCCCGCTTTCATAGTGTCTACTTTATAATTCTCCATCTCATTATGCCCCCATTTATAGTGTCCCCTTTCGTAGTATCTCCTTTATAGTGCCCAATCTCAATATGGCCCCTTACAGTGCCCCCTCTCATAGTGTCTCCTTTTTACTGCTTGGAGCCTGTCATTCTGTTACATAATTGAATAGACTTATGGACACCACTAGCGTTGGTGTGAGCTTATCCTTACAGTACTGTTAATGATATTTTATATTACAGACATGATTTTTTAAAATAATAATATATTTTTGTTCATAGACGGGGAGTGCCAAGTCTATTCGACCAACGATCAGTGGGAAGTTCAGCCTTTGAAGAGGATAAGGATCAAGGGAGGACACCAGAACAGGTATTAATCATGTTAATATTTGGGAAATAATCTGATACATTGTGATCATGGTGCAAAGTGACACAGTAATGTATATGTTGTGAATACAATGAGGGAAAATCATCTAACTAGTATGAGGACAGTTATTTTATACATTTAGAAAATATATATTAAAACCATGTACTTGCAGACATGGGGGAATAAAATAATCTTACATTGTTAAAATAAACTATGCTGCAGATTTGGAAAATTATTATGTATAACATTTTAGACCTACTTCTAGACTAGGGGATATGAAATTTATAAGAGAACTTACTTTATCTAAAATTAGGTATTAGGTAAAACCAACTCAAGTCATGACAGTTAGTTGCAGTGTCACCATAAATTGCGCTAATTAGAGTTCCCATGAACAGTGCAAAGCGCTACCATATATAGTGTGTCAGTGCTTATGTGTATACTGTCAATGACAGCAGCAGTCAGAGTGTCAGTATTAATTGAGCCAGGCAATATTTTTACATAATATAAAAATATCCCATACCTTTTTTCTTACTGCAGCACAAGCACAAACAAGTGACATGTATTTTGCCATCAATTTTAGATAATTTTTTTGTTTTATTTTTATTTTTTTTGGTTTCAAGCTCTTCAAGATCATTAAAAGCCTCATCCATAAGAACTACACAGCAGTGGAAAAGGAGTTTGAAGATCTAGACGAAATAAATTCAAGACGACTAACACAGGAGACAATGTACTACCTTTTGAAACGGTATGTGTGATTCATTTATAGAGCTAATTAGTTGTTTATAACTATCATATTCCACAGCACTTCACAGATAATGGCGTACAGATATAGACAAAAAAATAAATAAATAAATATATATATATATACGTAATATATTTGGTTTTATACACACATATATATATATATATATATATATATATACATATATATATATATATATATATATGTGTGTGTGTATATATACATATGACATTATAATTATTAATAAGAGTAATATCATTGTCATGTTAAACAACAGGAATGAGGGAACTGCGTGCAAGAGCTTACAATCTATAAGGAGGAAGGGGTGAAACAGGAGGAAAAAAGGGGTTGTATAGTGGTTCATCAAAAGGATGTGGCGGAACAGCGTCCATGAGCCAACTATGGCCAACTATGTCACTTTTGGAAAATAATACAAGCCTCCCATTGCTTTGAAAGGGAAAGGGACTGATCCTAACTTTAGTTATTGACTCAATGTTTTTATAGTTGGATGTTTACTCCATATGTATATATAGCGGCAGTTGATTACTACTGTATACAGAAATTATTATCTGAGATATCTGTCTCAGAATGGGTCTCATTATTTTAATTGCCCTCACACATACCCAGAGGACATGCCATCATTGGAAGTCAATTAAGGCTTGGGAATTCTTTAGTTTGGACAGCACTAAACCTGCTCCTATGTCCCAGGGTTAAACCTGCTCCCATATCTATGGTCCCCTCAGTATGGACCTAGTGAAGGCTATAATTGAAGTCCGGTATATACACAATATACTGCAGACACTACCATTTCCCATAGTGGGCATCCTCATGGCGGAAAATGCTGGTCTACTAAACTATAGAAATATTGATTCCATATTGCCATGTGTCATGTGGCATGTGCCATGGTGGGGGAAATTTTTTTTAACGTTTTGAAGTTATTAAACACAGTAAAAGTATTGAGATGTTTTATTTAAATTGAACATTTCATCTTTAAAGTAAGGAGAACATAATAAAAAATGTAACTTGTAAGAAAATGACACATATAACGTATAATATTCACAATGTTGTCTTACTAGTACCAGTACATGTATTGCTTTTAGAAGGCAGGGAGTAAAAAATAGAAATGATGTGCCAAATCTATCAAACATTCAGACTCAACTTGTTAATAATGCTGAACATTCCCTCCAGAATTTCCCATGATGCTTTCTATTTGAACTTTTTTCTATACATTTTCTTTTTTTATTTTTTGAAGATTGGACATCCAGCCTGCAGTCACTCGAGGAGAGATCCGCAGACTTTGGAGCACATTTATTACTAACCAGGACAAAACTCTGGACTACCTGGAATTTGTCAGGCATTTTGGATATTCGCTTAAATCAGCATGCTATCCAAATGCAAAAATCAGCCCTCCAAAGAAAGGGGATGGTGATTTTAAGATCCGGTCTAAAAAGTTGAACTGCGACTCTGACATCCTGATAGATAACGTCCGTGCAAAGGTAAGTGTGAGAAAGTGTGAACTATCAATACTAAAACAAGAATACAGAATGTGCAAAGCACGGGCAGGTAGTATACATACTAGTACCAGAGGGACCCCAAACACCAGGGTTAAATGAGAACAGTGTACATGAAAAGTTAGTGATCCCTGTGGGTGGCCCTCATAGCAATGGATTTTGTAATAACTAGTTTTGCCCATGGTTATTACCATCAAAATCCATCATAATAAAGCAGGAACCATGTTATCCATGGTCTCCTTCCTTCTAAATCAATTTTACAAATAATGCTAATGAGTCTAAGGTGCTTTCCAGAGCCCCTCAGAAATGTCTTTTCACTCAATAAGCAGAACAGGTCCCTCCTCCCCCTGCATTTCCTGCTGCTGCTAGATTACACAGATATAGGGAGGAGGAAGAGAGAAGGGGGGGCGCATGTTCTGCTTATTCTAACAGGCAGTGATACTGCAGCACAGGGAGGCTCTAGAAACACCCACCAGAGCCCCTCAGACTAATTAGCATAATGTTTAAAGTTTATTTTAGAAGGGAGAAGGTTATGGATAACAAATATTACAATATGATTAAAGAAAAATACCACAGTAACATGGACTGGATCTATGAATAAGTGTCACTGGTTTATCATTCTTAATTTTGATTAGATTTTCTTTAAAGGAAACCTAACGTCAGGAATCTACTTACTTAGTAGATCCTGACGTTAGACTTCCCAAATATGCCTATTATATAAATAGTTTTTATTACTCTCAAAAATGTACCATAGTAGTAGTAGCCTCTTCAAATTCCCGGAGCAAAGTAGCCATTGTAGAGCTGACCCATGCCATCTGTAAAGGTGCTGCCATGTTCACAGGCGGTATGGACGCTACTACGTACGTATATTCCTGATGGTAGATTTCCTTTAACAAAACTATATAAAGTATCTAAAATAAACTATATCAAATGTAAAAAACTATAATTTCACAATAAGTTTCATATTTATTTACATCTATATTTTGTAGGTAGAGTATTTGTGGGATGACCTCCGCCGAGAATTTGAAGACCTTGATCCTTATCAGACAGGTTTTGTAAGCAAAGAGGAATTTAAAGATTTGTTATCTGAACTTTGCATTCATTTGAATGACTACGAACGAGAAATGTTATCGAAGAAGTTTGAATCATATGGTGATGGGCGGTGAGTTTCATACTTTTATTAAATACGGTATGCTATATGTAACAGTTTATGATCACTTTGTACTTTACAATTTATACATAGGAAACTACATAGGAAATGTGTTACTTGGCAAACACATCATCGCACATTCATTGAAGGGTTCATGTAACGTTCTTGACATCTTGATAGATAAGAAAGATAATAAAATTTGTAATGACTCTCAGCAAGTAGTCACTGTACAGATGTATCTCCTTACAGAGTAGAATTCTCAAGTAAAATATGGAAAGAGATCAGCTACAGCCTCCTGTCCTTATCTATCACCTTACTCAAGTATATTGCACAGTTTACTATTATCATCTGCACTATTCATTTCTGAAATAAGTTTTATAAAAAAAAAGCTTTAATAGTTAACTCAGTTTATATTCATCCTTAATGCATTTTGAGGATTGCAGTTTTTGTGCTTTTTTATTTTCATCTGCACTACTTCATTCACATAATAGTGGAATGGAGGACCATGGGTGGGCCGGCTTCTTGCACCATAAGTTATAAGATCATATTCCTGCCCATGCTAATCTGTCCCTATTACAGCATGCCAGACATGCAGAGAAGGGCACGGGGGTTAAAAGGGGTTGGCCAGGAATAACTATGGATGGCCTATCCTCATGATGGGTGATCAAAAGTGGATTGTGGTTGGTAGGGATGACATCTGGTCCCTACATTTACCAGCTATTTGGTACCATATAAACATGGAGATGTGGAGCCAGTAAATGTGATGAAAAAGCTTATAGTAGCTTATGTATAAACAAGGTGTTTTCTTAATTCATATTGATATTACATGAATGATAATTGAGAACATTTGAAAAACAAACCTTCCTGAACCTTGAATAGAGTGATAATTGCCTAACCCTGAGCCTAGCCTTTACAACATATAATTCATATACCGGTAGATCAATTTCACAACCACAATGTGAAAAATATTCCTAAAAAATAATTAATATTTCAACTTAGATTTGTATTCCATATGTTTATGCATTTGATCTATTCTATAGGGTGTCCTACATTGAATTCTTAAAACCCTTTGTGCCTCGCCGCCAAGCATTAAAGACCAAAACCAATATGGAAGCTGTTATGAGAAGTTCACTGTCCGAAGAAGATCCATCTGAAAATCATGACAAGGACTTGGGAATTCTGACATCCAGAATGCGCAAGAAGGTAAATTCCCTCCTATAGTTCTATCTCATATAGCAGTGATGGCAAATCTTTTAGACTCTGAGTGCCCAAACTACATCCAAAACCCACATATTTTGCGCAAAGTGCCGATGCAACAATTTAAACAGTAACTTATTGCTCCCTGCTCTGTCACATGTTTAAATTATATAGGCACCTGACGACACCAATACAGTAGAAAGAAGGAGAAAAAGCTTTGGTTATCATTGTAGCTTCCTTCTTGGGTACTGGACTGCCTGGGACTGCAAGATGCCTTGAGTCATGTCTGGCAGAGTCTGCGGTGGGGTGATGGCATGGGTGCCCATAGAGAGGGCTCTGAGTGCCACCTCTGGCACCCGTGCCATAGGTTCGCCACCACTGTCATATAGCATAGAATACAGCAAAGAACTCTATGTGTTATATTCGTCAGTCCAATGTACTTCTATGAGTAGCCGAGGAATGGATATGTTTGAATAATATAAATTTTTGTGAGCGTCTTAAATATTGCAGATCAGTTTCATTTCATTGAGGACAACAACCTAATAACAATTAGGGTGATGCAGAACTTAACACAGACCTTAACAGAGGATTAGTGAGGTCACCTCAAGCCACACTTTGAGCAATCCAATATTTACAGCCTATTTTAGGGATAGGCCAGACATTTTAAAATTTGGTTAATTCAAATATGGATTTTGTGGGTATTATACATGAAACTTTCTAAGTATATTAAATGTCAGACCATGGAATTTCATTATACATCTATATTATACCTGCACACGTCCATGTAGGATGAATCATCTAAAAAAAAATCATCTAAAAATCTATAATATTAATAATGTGCAGAGCCTGGGCATAATGGAGGACCTGCTGGTACCCTGATAGTCCAGTGACCTTGCGTACACTGTATTTTAAGTTCTGACTGTGACCCAAAATTTCCAAAAGGACCAGTGCAGTAAGGTGATCCATATGCTAATGATATTATCTCCACTCTAACTTGCCCCCACCCCCTGGATAGGGATCAGAGTCATAAAGTGCACCTATGCGGTAGAGACTAGGTTAAGTAAAGGTTACCCATGTCAACGGTGTACTATGTCTTTGGTTTAGGGGAAGATTGAGAGGTCACATGATTGGCAGATGGGATATTTTGGTGCAATAGCAAGTGTTGAAGAATCCCAGTCATGTGATTGTCACAGCCCACAGGATACAATTTCAAATGCTGTAGGTTCAAAGTGTAGCCCAGATTTACTGAATAAGGGGCGTAACTATCATCAGGGGTGTAACTATGAGAGGCTGGGCAGATTTCTGCATAGGGTCCCCCCTTACCATTAAAAAAAGATATACATATTTGTATGGACATGTTTAAACAATCACACACATTTAACACTTATATAAACACACACATTTACATACGTATATAAACATATAAAGTTCTACACTCATTTTTATATACTTGTACAAACATACACACATGTATACACTTATATGTAAACTTTTATGTACTCACACACAGTATATACAAACTCAAACAGTATATATACACATATAATTTGTATATATCCATACATTTAAACACACATACAGTATTTACACATTAATTTTGCACAGATACTGTATAGTACATAAAATTATACATATATATATATACATATAGTTTATATATATTATTCACTTATACATACAGTAAATTCTCACCATATATACACATACATGCAGTATAAAAACACCATATACACACTGCGTATACATTCAGCAAATACACACATACGTACAGTATATACAGCATATGCACACACATACAGCAATATATATATATATATACAGTACAAGATACATATACATATAAACAGCGGGATGGCTGTGCTGTCAGGCTCGTGGGTGGGCACTGATTGGCTGTGCCGGCAGGTGAAAAGGAGTTTGGCTGTTTCGGCAGGTGGGAAGAGCTCTACGGGCAGGTGCAGAGGAGGTGGGCCTGGTCAGTACAGCAGGTGGGGCTCCATTACATTGTGGGTAGCGGGACCCCTGTTACTGCTGTACATGGAGCGCAGGGCCCAGCAAAATGGCATTGATAAATAGTTTCTGCCAACCATCCCGGTCACTGAGTAGCGTGGGTCCCATAGCACATGCTATGACAGCTATGGCTGTTGTTACGCCCCTGGGTTTCATATTGATAGCAAATTAGTTAGTGGGCTTAACACGGACAGCTGAATGCCAGCCATTTGGTTAAAAGTTTACTTTTAGTAAATCTAACATCAAAATCCATCATGATAAACTATGGACACTTAGTCATAGGTCCAGACACAGTGAATGTGGTAATCTTTATATAGCTGCAATACAAAGGGGCCCTGATAACATCCTCAGGAGCCCTTTAGGCACATTAACATAATTTTAAAAGTTGATTTTAGAAGGAAGGAGGCCATGGATAGCAAATATAAGAAGGTACCACTCACAGTGTCTGGATCTATGAGGAAGTGTCCCTGGTTTATCGTGCTGGGTTTTTATGGTAAATTTCCTTTAAAATAATAAAAAATTAACTGACTTATAATATTCCCCTGCTGGGGATCTCTGTTCAGCCTGTTCGATTGTAAGACACTTTCTTGTTTTCCCATTCAATAAAACTTTCTTGAAATTAAAATAATAAAAAAAAAAATAAATACAAATACATAAAAGGGAGAAAATACTTTTTGTACATCATGCGGTATTGTATTGTAAAGTCACCACCCAAACTTTCCAAGATTGGCATTGTATGTGTTTCTTTGGTACTGTATATTTACTGAAAAACAGCTGCTTTCTGCTATGGTTTTTTTAATCACAATTTATGAGGAAATTGTGTGTAGATGACTTATGGGTTTTCTTTTTATGGCTCTTTAATGAATCAGATGCAACAAAGAAAAGTGAGTGCTATGGCATTTGTGTAAAAATGATGAAATCAGTGTTTCATGCAAGATGGCTGCTAGTTAAATCCTGAATCATGTCTAAAAATCTATATGTGCATACACCTGGTTACCCGCTGCTGTGAAAACTTACATTCTTATTATTTTTCAATTGGCATAAATGTGATCTAAGCTTACATTGTCAGTATATTACATTGCAAGGTCTCTGCAAGTGGCCTCTGGTCTGCAGGCTGCATGTTATTCAATTAACTGGTACATCTGGTACATCTTAGTCAATTAGACTAAGAACACCTAGTGGACTCTTAAGCATACAAAGGTGATATAAATAATAGAAATACATATTATGCTGAGTTGTTTTACAAAGCTTTCCATCAATCTGCTCATTGACTTCAGCCCTGTAATCCGCTGTCTACATATCTGACTCTATGCTTATCTAAGCTACTGCTAGCCATAAACACTGTTACAATGAATTTATGCCATCTTTACACTGTCTCTTATGTTACTCCAATGTTTCACATTGTCATAACTGGATACATGAACTCTTGTCCCTTCCACCTGTTCCTTCCCTAGACATTTCTAATCTACTTCTTGGTCTTGCTTTGTATATGTGCATAATTATTGATGGCCGTATAAAACACTTGAGATGGACACCCAATAAATCACTACACCAAAGCAGGGTGTACCCTCTGCAGCCTGAAAATGGGCGTCCCTTAATAATGACAGCTTAGCTGAGTTTTTGTATTGATATAAAGAAGCTCACAGAGGACAGATATGAGGTCTTGACAATTTGCATTGGGCACCCGCCTATATTATGTGCATGGCTGGCCATGCATGAAATGATAAATAGTGTGTCCTGAAAAGTACTGCATCATGCATGTATTGCCCTCCTTCCCCTTCTTACAAAGGGATGGAAATACTAAGCCTCCTCCTAGTTAACCTCTTCTTATTAAAGACCTGCTCCATGGATAGTAGTTTTCTGGGATTTTCAGAACACAGTTTTAAAATATAACATAGCCATTACTTATCTCCAGCATCCCTCACTGACTCCATCACTTCCTATCTTCTGGTCCTGTGAAGGTTGTATATAATGTCAGTGCTGGAGGACCAGAGAGGACAACTGAAATATTAGGGAATTTAAGAGGCAAGAAATGCTCTTTTTTTCTTACTTCCCAGCTCCCTGGGAAACTCCAACTGCATCAATTTCGACAAACCTACAGCTCACAATCAGTATTTATGATCTGTAGGTTATGTTTAACTCCTCCCTACTGTATTCATTTCACGATTTATGTCCAAGTAATTCATTAAATAAATTTTCCTTTTTTTTTTTTGCAGTACAAGCTGTATTTTTTAGTATCATTTTGGGGGTACATATATTGGGGCACATTTATAAAAAGTGGCCTAAGGTTAGACAGTGCACATAAAATATTGCCATAAATAAATGCACTTAAATTCTTTTTGCCCAAAAACATCCATTTTTAAAATTGGCTTAAATAATAGGAGAAGTTTTATTTATGGTGCCGAGATCTGTCTTCAATTTTCATATGAGTTTCTATAGCTGCAGTCCAGGCAGTACTGGTTTGTCCAGGCAGTACTGGTTCGGGCCATCGGAAGTTCTTGATTTGAACTCAGCTGTTGCATATGTTTGGGAGTTTTCGGTGAGCTGTGCAGGGGCATTTTTCCTTTAGAGCATTTTTACCTAGATTATGCATGACTGTGGCATCTAAGCAGTCAAGTGGATCGAATGGGTAGTCCTCTTGATCCCGACTTGTGGTACAGGGGCTGAGAAGTCCTAGCTCCTTAATTCATGGGACACTCATGCTTTACTTATTCATGCCGTAAATACATGCTTGCGAATAAGTCATAATGCATACATATATATTTATCTGTAGATGCAAATTAAAGTTGCCTTCCAATAGATCAGTGTACAGAACTGGAGGCCAGGTCCAATATAGATGAGTAGAGTGTCAACATACATGCACAAATGTGCCGTCTGCCCTGTATATAGATGTTCTGTTTATTCTTTATTTCTTTATTTATTGACATAATCATGTATCAGAAAGCTCATATTGTTCAAAATCAATGCCAAAAATTATGCAAAGCCATGTGAAGGCCATGGAATAAGTGGGGGTTACTGCCATAAAATATGAGATAAATGTACATCAAACCCCTACCAACTCCTAAATTACAACCTTAGTTACCTCCGAAATTCATAATCTCACACTAATTATTAATTAAAAGTTCTCAAAATCTGAAGTTCCAAAATTGACACAGGGGGATTTAAACTACCATCTTTTTTAATATACAGCTGAAAGGAGAATGGAAGACGCTACGTAGAGCTTTCAAGAAGCTGGATATGGACAGCAGTGGATACTTATCTCTACCAGAATTTAGATCTGTTTTGAAGCTCTGCAACTTTGTACTTGACGAAGATGAGATTTACCACATCATGTCCAAATATGACCAAAATTTGGATGGGCGCATCAACTATAAATCTTTTCTAGAGCACACATGTAAGAAAGAGGGTCCATCTAACCGATCAACACCACTGGCAAAAACTGTGTAAGGGTCTAAATTTTCTTCCAATTACCCAGGTTGTTCATTTACATTCCCACAATCGTGTTTCTGAGGAGCAGATATTGTCTGAGCACAGCGAGGCTTATCACTATACATCATATATCTGATAGTTGATAAAGCTAAGGGGTTACCTCAAGGGGGATCACTTAGTGGAATTGTGGCTCAATAAATACTGAATTGATTACAACATGCCCCAAAATTTTGGTGTATATGTTCTAAAGTTTCACTACATAGACTAAATATGCCAAATTAATTATCCAGGGTTGTCCGGTGTGATTATTTTGGCACCTTCTAAGACTGTTTAGTTTAAATGTTAAACAATATTAGAAGATCTCTCCCATTGTGTCTGAAACGCTATTAACTATTTATTTTGCAACACAGATCCACAAATATTGATTTTTAGTCATTCTTGACCAGACAGCATTACAATTTGCTAAACTGATCAATGTGGCACATAGAATTCCCATCTTAAACTCTACACCACCTATTGCTTCTTTCAGGTGGCACCAAAATGATTGTGAAACACAACTTCTTCCTATTAAGCTAGTTAGTTAGTTAGTGCCCTAAAATGCCCTAAAACTAAAAACTAGAAATGCCTAAAAATATCGAAAATTTTGCGTCCTTTCATAGGTGCAAGCAAATCTGTAATTCTACCCCATTCTTTAAGAATTAATATTTGTTTTTATCTTAATTAATCTTTTTTTTATCTTCAAATCTATATAAAATATGTACAAAATTTGGCAAAAGTAACATCCTCTGCCCATTCATAAACAGTTTTTTTTTACCAAAAAGTTTCCTCAAAGTTACTTTATATAAGTTAATAATTGTGAACATGTTATTGATGGATTATCTGTAGAAGAGTTTTTAATAATAGACATAGCACCTACCAGGCCGTTGTGCCAGTATACACTTAATGAGGGAATTAATTAAGTTTTGAAGGAAGTTTTAAAGGTCCCCCTGCTGGCACTTCAGCACCCATACCTACTAAGAGACCTGTTAGACAATACAGGCACAAACTCCACCAGTTTCTTACTATAGAAAATCTGCCAGGCATTCACGCTCCCCACTCCACCCTCCCTCCTCCCTGCCACTCTCCATCTATACACACGCAAAGCGCTGAGTGGGTCGGGGAAGCCAGAAAACTGACGGAGAAGACATGAAGCATCTCCCACAGTGTAATTGGTGCCTTGAAAAAATAATAGGACACCAGCACATGACTTCTGAAAAACCCTATTAACCATGGACATGTTACTGCTTTACTGTCTGTTTGCCATATTTTATTTCTCTCTTGTCTAGAATTAATAATAAAAAGTATAGAATAATTTTATGTCCAGGTCTGAACATTACCTTTTACGACTTATATACTATATCAATGTTTATATTAACATAAAAATATAGTCCTCATATTAAAAATAAACTTTACTGTCTTACCTGGCTTTATGTCTTCTTGGTTTGTTTGATATTTATTAAAAAAGTAGACCCTTACCATCTCCACCAGCTGGCTTTATCCTTAAAAAGGACCTGTCAGGGTGATTTGGGGCACTAAACCACCCACAGGTCCTTGTTGACTGGTGTTTAGTGTCCCAAAGCACCCTTTAACTAGTCCCTCTGTGCCTGCTTCCAAAAACAAAACCTTTATACTTACTTAGAGATAGGTTATTTCACTGCATATGACAGGGAAGAGTTGGGCAAAGGGTGGGAAAGTGAAATGGGGGTACAGGAATTGAGGCACATGGGGGAGTTAACCAAATGGGGGCATAAGGTGGGTGTTTACTTAAAGGGGGTGTAGATTGGGGGAGCTACATAAAAGGAGAAATAAGAAATTCATACAGAGGACTACATAAAGGGGGACATAAGTTGGAGACTATGGAAAGGAGAGCATAATTTGGGGGTCATAGAAAGTTTGGGGGCACAAAAAAATAAGAAATTGTGGAGGACTACAGAAAGAGGGGCAAGTGGTGGGCCAACAGAAAAAGGGCATTACAAGCAAAGATGACTCCAGAAAATTAGGTAATTAGCCAAGGTGCTAATTATTTTTGGTAAGTTATTTTTAACACTGCACAATACAATGCCAAGTCTTCTAGAAAGTCAAGATTCTATTCAGCCATTCCTCCAGAGCACATGTATCACAACATGCCTTCATCACAGAGGCATAGAAGAAGACAATTTGGGGGCTTTCCCCAAATTGTGGGTCAATCAATGAGGATGAGCCCCAGATGATTATTGTCACGGGTACTCCTGCGACCTATCTCCCGGGTCACAGGCTCACCTGTGCCCCTCTCCGCTGCTGCCCCTGTCCCCCAGTGATCACCTTGCTGCAATCCAATGCCGACTCCGACAACGTGGCGTGCACGTCCCCACCATCAGTAAATTTAAAGGGCCAGCGAGACATTAATTGGCGCTGCCCATTTTCAGCAAAATTATTTAAGCCTGCCTCTTTCTGCACTCCCTGCCGGATCTTTGTGCCTACGCCTTAGAGAAAGCTCCCCTGTGATATTCCTGCATTCCTTTGTTCCTGCTCCTGAATTCCCGTGTTCCTGTGTCCTGTGTGTTCCCGTGTTCCAGTTCCCTTGCTCCTGTGTGTTCCTACCTTCCTGTTCCTGTGCTCTCTGCTGCCTGCCCTGACCCTGTGCCTGAACCTAACCACGAGACTGTCTTCTGCTAAGGTACATCAACCTTGGTTGCCACCGTGGGCTAGTCGCACCTGTGGAACGACCTGGTGGTACCCTGCCGCAGCAAGACAATCCAGCCGCAGCAAGACCATTTGCGGCGGGCTCTGGTGAAGACCAGGTGCCACTTAGACTCCAGTCCCAGGTGTCGGCTAGTACCACCTCCCGCGGTGGTTCAGAAGATCTACTGATTCTTAATCCTGACAATACATCCGGCCATGGATCCTGTCGAGGTTACGCTTCCTGGTCGGCCCGATCTTACCACCATTGTGGTCTAGTAATCCCGGCAGATTGCCGCATAACGTGAACAGCTGGGTCAAGTCGCCGTCATGCTGCAACAGCTGCTAGCCACTCAGCATCAATTTCAGCATCAAGTTCGTTAGACTGCTCCTACGGTGTCTACTGCCACCTCGGCTAGCCTTCCTGTTGCTGAACCCAGGCTACGACTGTCAATGCCTGACAAATATGATGGGGACCCCAAGCTGTGCAGGGGCTTTATTACCCAGTGCTCCCAGCACATTGAACTCATTCCGTCTCAGTTCATCACGGAGCAATCCAAGGTGGCATTTATCATCAGTTTTCTCTACAGGTAGGCCATGGCCTGGGCTACTCCTCTTTGGGACAGAGATGACCTGGTCATGACTACTCATACGGCATTTCTGGCAGAATTCCGGTCCTTTTTTGAAGAACCTGCTCGGTCCTTCACTGCTGAGACTGCCCTGCTGAATATTCGTCAGGGGAACTCTTCCATGGGAGAATATGCTGTCCAGTTCCAGATCCTGGCCTCGGAGCTTTCCTGAAACGATGCAGCTCTGTCCGCCACCTTTCGGAAAGGGCTCTCTCCTCAAGTTAAGGACGCATTGGCCGCTCGTGACCTGCCATCTACCCTGAGTGGTCTCATCATCTTGGCCACTCGGATTGACGTGCGGTTTACCGAGGAGTTACGTCACAAGCAACCCCAAGTTCGTCCACGACATCTACCTCGCTTGGCTCCTGCTTTCCAAGGGCCTCTCCAGCCTCCAGCCGTACCGTCTGCAGAGGAGCCTATGCAGGTGGACAGAGCTCGGCTGTCTTCCCAGAAACGATCTAGACGACTTCAGGAGAACCTCTGTCTCTACTGTGTCAGCCCGGAGCACTTCCTTCAGACCTGTCCACTCTGTCTTCAGCATCCGGTAAACGCATGCACCTAGGGTTCTTGGGAGAAGTGTCCCCAGGTGAGAACAAAGCTTCTCCATGTCTGAACATACCTGTCTTACTCAGCTCTGGGACGGGTGACCCTTTTTATGCCTCTGCCTTCCTTGGTTCCAGCTTGGCAGGAAACTTCGTGGATGTTGCCTTGGTCTCTCAGTACCATCTTCTTGTGGTCCGCCTCGAGAAGCCACTGGTCATCTTGTCAGTCAGTGGGCAAATTCTCCAGGATCCGATCCGCTACCGCACTGAACCCCTATGCCTACAAGTAGGGGTCTTGCACAAGGAGAGACTTTCCTTTTATGTGTTAACCTAGTGCACGTCTTCAGTTCTTCTAGGTCTTCCGTGGTTGCAGCGCCATGCACCTGTGCTCGACTGGCAGACGGGTGAAGGCTAAGGCCCTGCCTAAAGCAGATAAACCGCCCTGGAAAGGGCGAACCCACTATCAGGAACCTAACTGACGGTCCCTGAGTGACCCTACAAAGTGACAGGAAAACCTACTTCTTCTGGCAGCTGCCAGAGATATAGGACAGTGTTCACGCTGGTAACAGAAACCGACACAAGACAGACAGGAAGGTGGGGTCACACTAGGAGATAAACGATACTGAGGGATAAACAACACATACAGACAGACAAGCGGAGTCAAACAAACTGGGTCAAAACCAAGATGGCAGCAAAGGTACAGAATCGTATAGCAAATAGAATGGTCAGTAGGCAAAGCAGAAGTCAATACACAGAATAGCAAGAAGCGCAATGGCAAGAGCACTAGATACACAGATAGTCTGCAATAACCAGCACCAAATGAAGGGCTGGGCAGAATTTAAGGCAGAAATGGACACTACCTCCAGCACTGACTGGCTCAGCCGTCTATCACTCAAACCGCAGCTGCAGGCAAAACGATTACAGAGACACACCCAGCTTTCCCAGAATCAGAAATGGAGCTGTCAATCACAGGCAGCTCTGAGTGTGGTTTTCCAGCAAGAAGCCTGAAACCTGATCCCATCAGTACAATTTGCCCTTCAGAGAAGGATACTGACTTGGGTATATTGCTCTTGTGTGGCTGGGCACCCTGGGGTGCAGCGCTCTGCCGCCTTCATTTCCCGACACTTCTGGTGGCCAGATCTGGTCAAGGATGTACTGGATTTTGTGGGTTCCTGCACTTCCTATGCCGAACCAAGCCTTCTCGTCTTAAACCTGCTGGTCTTCTGTTGGCGTTACCAATACCCAGCTGCCCGTGGCAATGGACTTTATCACCAATTTCCCGTCTTCCTCGAGTAATACCATCATCGGGTTGGTAACCGACCGCTTCTCCAAGATGTCCCACTTCGTTCCTCTGCCAATCTTGCCGCCGGCTCCACGTCTTGCCAGCCTGTTCTTCCAGCACATCTTCCAGCTTCATGGACTACCTCTGCACATAGTCTCAGACCGGGCGGGCCCAGTTTGTTTCCCGTTTCTGGCGGTCCCTGTGCCATCAACTACAAGTGAAGCTGGACTTCTCATATGCTTACCATCCTCAGTCCAAGTTGAGTCAGACCCTAGGCTGCTATCTCCACCATTTTGTCTCCGCCCGACAGGATAACTGGTCCACCCTGCTCCCATGGGCAGAATTATGCTACAACTTCCTGGACTCTGAGTCTGCTGGTTCCGCCCCTTTCTTTGTTGTGTATGGGAGACATCCATGTCCATCCCTTCCTCTCTCTGTGTCTGCTGATGTTCCTGCTGTGAAAGAGTTGGGTACAGATCCACCCTAGCCAAAACTCAGGCTCATAAGAGACACAGGTCTCCTCCCATCTTCTCTCCAGGAGATAAAGTGTGGCTATCCTCCAGGTATGTTCGGTTGAAAATCCCCAGTTACAACTGGGTCCACGTTTACTGGGACCATTTGAGGTGTTGCAGTCCATTAATCCAGTGGCGTATAAGCTCCGCCTTCCTCCCACCATGCGCTTCCCAAATTCTTTCCATGTCTCCCTACTGAAACCTATCATCCTGAATCGATTCTCCCGGCAAGTACCTCCGCCTGCTCCTGAAGCTGATGCTTCTGATGTCTTTGAGGTAAAAGAGGTCCTTGATATGAAGACGGTCACAGGGAGACAATTCTATCTCGTCGACTGGAGGGGGCTCGGCCCAGAGTAGAGGTCTTGGAAACCCGAGGAGAACATCCTAGATTGTGCTTTTTCCACACAGGTTCCTCCAGTCCAAGAAGGGTAGGCCGAAGGGGGGGCTCCTCTCAAGGGTGCTCCTGTGACCTATCTCCCGGATCACAGACGCACCCATGCCCCTCTCCGCTGCTGCCCTGGTCCCCTGGAGAGTCACTTGCCTTGATCCAACGGCGCGCCCCCGCCTCCTGGGGTGCGCACTCGACGCCTTCAGTAAATTTAAAGGGCCTGCTTCTTTCTGCACTCTCTACCGGATCTTTGTGCCTATGCCTTAGAAAAAGCTGCCCTGCGATATTCCTGCTTTCTTGTGTGTTCCTGCTCCTGAGTTCCCGTGTCCTGTGTGTTCCTGCGTTCCTGTTCCCGTGCTCCTGTGTGTTTCTGCATTCCTGTCCCCAGGCTCCTGTGTGTTCCTGTTTCCGTGCTCCTGTGTGTTCCTGTGTTCCCATTCCCATCTGCCTGGACCTCCCGTTGCTGACCCCGGATTGGACTTGACCTTGCATCTCTGCTGCCTACCCTGACCCTGTGCCTGAAGCCGCAGCAAGACCATCCCGCTTTACGGCGGGCTCTGGTGAAGACCAGGTGCCACTTAGATTTCGGTCCTAGGTGTTGGCTAGTACCACCTCCTGTGGTGGTCCAGAGGATCCAATGATCCAGAATCCTGACAATTATTCTATCTCTATTACACGATCCCTGCTGATACTTGGCACTGATCAGAAAAGCTTGTGTTATAAATCTCCAAATGCGAAGTCCTTGTGCTGATGTCACTTCCAGGGTCTGTTTCTGCATCTGTAGTGAGTGATGCAACAGGGAATATGGGAATTTTACTCACCACACAATTTCACATGAAACATCTGTGAAATAGAAACATCTTGCAAAAACAACATCAACCTTATAAGCGATTGTTGACCATTTACTGTGTTGCAGTGGAAATACCACCTGAAAACACCAGCAATAGTTACATAGAAACAGATGAATGAGGATTTCATGGGTGAAGGTTCTTCTCAGTATAAAATTTGGTGGGTGGTCCGGGTAGGCATGGGCCCTCTAAAAGGCTTGTGCCCCAGGCTACTGCTCAAATCGTCTATATTATAATGAACCACTGATAAGACCAGTCGATCATTCCCAAGTGATGGGAAATCTGCCTAAATATGAAGTGAGACCACCCATTGAGGGATGAACTAAGCCTCACTGGAGTCAATCTCTGAGTGTGAGGATGAGTGCTGCACCAGAGACAACTGTGGGAACTGTCCTATAGTGAATAAGAAAGGTAGATTGTGAAGTGCACAATACTGTGGGAGTCTCAGTCGGTCCATTGACCACTACTACAGTGCATTGCAGTAAAGTAGTTGGATCCAGAGCGAGGACTATGATATACAGAGACTTACACGTAGTGATGGGTCTTATTTATGGACTCTTATTCACCAGGCTCATTGCCTTGTGAGTAAAAACCACAGTTGAGTAATTTTACTATATATATTTTCCTATTTTAAGTAATTGTGTCAGTAAAATCACAAAAAACACCTACATTAGAAGTTATGCCTAGTGGTCTAGATTCTAGACCCGGGGATTATTTATAAGTATAATAATGTTTTGTTTTCCTGGCCATCTACATCCTTAAGTTGTAAGTCCAGTCCTCTTGGCCTTGGCAGAGCAGTGTTGCCCTGCTGATACTTGGAGTTTAGCTGAAGTGTGTTGTTTCCCAGTAATAAGGTTTTTCACCCCAAATTTTAAATCCTCTAGGAAGGCTAGTGCACATATACACTACAGCTTTACCTCTGCAAGAGGCCAATGCACAGATACAGGAAAGTAAGCTACAGCAAGTGTCTGTATCCGGACAGCACAGCTCACAGAACAACCAGGGCTACCTCACTGTGTGCAGGGGCTATAACCAGTAACTAAGCAAAAAAGATTTTGTTGTTTGTGTGTGCTTGCCCTTCCACAGGGACGTCTTGTCTCAAAGCCGTGCTGGATAAAGTTTCCAGTAACTACCTACGGTGTGGTAACCAATAACCAGTTACTACCTACGGTGTGGTTTCTGTATACAGACCACTTTACTACCTGTGCCGGTAGCTTCAGTAGGGGGCAGTCAGAGCTTAGGAGAGTGACACTAAAGGGGGCACTTTTTTCCCCTGCTGCGCCTAATTATGAAGTGTCTGTGCCACAATATTAGTGATTTTCCGACACTTACAAACTGTTCTATTTTTGGGCGCAAAATTATGTTTTGCCGCTTGTGAATCCAACACTTTTCCGGTGCATCTAATTTTGTGACTCGTTTTGTGGCACAATTTTTGGCGCACACTTACACCAGCTAAAAGCTGGTCTAGGGTGTTCTATTTCAACTTCATGAATGGGGAGATAGTTCTAACCCTTTTTGTCCGTGTGCCAAATCATTAATCCTGTGCGCACCAAACCTACATCCCCCTGTAAAATATAGCACACTTCCAGCGCCACCCTGCCCCCAAATTGATAAATGCCTGCCTAAAATCTCTGTAAGTGGTACCCTCAACACTAAATCTAACTGTGATAGACAACGAGGGGCATTTATTAATTTTGGCGCAGGCTGGCGCTGGAACCATGCTCTATTTTTCAGTGGATTGTAAGTTTGTGGTGCAAGGGATTAACGAATTGGTGCACAGACTAAATTTTTAGAACTCCCTAGACCAGCTGTTAGCTGTTGGATTTACAAGCAGAGCAGAAATCTAGTGCCCAAAAACAGAACAAGTCGAGAGTGCCGGAAAACAACAATATTATGGCACTGCCACTGCTTAAATTCAGGCGCAAAAAGGAAAAAAATGCTATGTCTATGTCTATGCTAAGGTGATACATGAAGCCCAGGAAGAATAGTAATTTTGTCAGAATGGAAGCAGTGTAAGTTGTCTCCTTTCCTCCATATTATGCACTTAAAGGTACAAAGGGGGATCATACCGACACATTTTTTGGCACAATTTGTGGCACAGTAATAGCCCAGCTAAAAGCTGGTCTAGGTAGTTCTAAACCTTTGGCGCAGAAATTCACTAATCCCTTGCACCACAAACTTATATCCCAGTGAAAAATATAGTAAGGTTCCATCCACACCCTGCTTTCACAAATAATAAATCTATCTTAAAGTGTTCTGCCAAGTGTTTTGTGCTTATGGAACCATATATTCCTATACAAAAATGCTACAACAACAGTAATTTTATATAATTGCATTTTTTTAGAATATGATAGGATTTCAACTACACTAATGAAAACAGTACAATGGAATTATGCTAAATAAATCTACATACCATACCTTTGTGTGTGCTGTTAGTAGCAGCAGAACTGTGGAAATGCATTCCAGGTCGGCAGCTCCTACAAGGGCTTTCAAACTGCAAAGCTTTCTGCTCCAGAGTCTCTTCTCTCTAAAAGCTGTAGCAGTATTCTTGTTGGATACGACAACAGTCACTTAATCTCATGGAGCTCAATATAGTGGCATTGCACAAGGGCAACCAACACTTCAGCAAGAAATTCGTTTTTGGGTTCGGCATTTGGCTCACCCTCCCCTTCTTCCCCCCCTCCATTAACACCAGTGGGGGTGTTGAGTTCAGTACTTGAACAGAACCTAAACAGGTTCGCTCATCCCTAATCACTACCTTAAATGTAACAAATTGTTAAATTGTTTTGTCCTTAAGGGCTTAATAAATAACAACAATTGTATCCAATTTTAATGTAGCAGCTATGTTGTCTCATGGAAATTTATACGGTTGCCAGGTTATGTCAGGTCATAGGACATAGGACCCGAATCTGCCAGAATCTGCACCCACTCACACATAAGTTAAGGCAAGCTTCCTTACAAGCACTTCCTAGCTCTTGATCGGGGAGAAGATTAGTACTTGTTCCTTGCACTATGGGCAGCTGCCAGAGAGGCACCTGCACTGCTCATTCTCTAGAGGTCCCAGTGGCTCTGGGGTAGATTGTGGTGGTTTGGTTACAGCATGGTGATGTGTTTGTTCAATAACGCTTGGGAGCACAAGTGAGCTCTGTATTAAGGAAAGGAGGGGAGTCCTGTGCAGACTCAAGACTTCGAGCTTGGTAAAAAGGGAAACATGTAGCTTTGTTCCAAAGAACAGTATAGAACCTTTGATTTCATGGAGATGATGATATTTATTCTTGCCTACTCAAGGGTGAAACCCAAGAAACAAGGGATTGTCCCATTCAGGGCCATTGCAATGAATTAGCTCCAAAAACCCATGGCCAGCTTTTTGCTTTTCTTTCTTTTTTTATGTAGGGATTTGACTGAAAATCGCCCGTACACAACTTATTTAAAGAAAAGAAGTAAAGAAGGGAATACGGATAAATGAATTCATGCATTGTGGGAGCAGAGGAAACATGTTAAATCACAATCTGGTTTAGATCAATCTCCCCCTGCTAAGCTGATCAAACATTTTTAATCTTTTTTTTTTTCTTTTTTTGGAAAGCCTAAACTGTGTCAGGTTCGACTTTTGCCCATGAAGAGCGAATTGTGGCTAGTGTCTATAGATGCCAAACCACCAAGTGAGAATATTCCTATAACTACAGTGTGTAGTAGGATTGAGTAGGATTTTACTTTCATCTTAGGCCAACAGTACACGACCATGGTCGGTTTGTGAGAAACGGACAGTGCGCTGGCAAGATTTCAGTGTCCCACCATAGTCCAGTGTACGGGACTCCATCCATAGTAGTGATATATCATGCAAGGGATCCCTTCTTCCCCACTAGACAGTAGCGTCATGCTCTAATCATGATTTGGCACCACTAATTTTGGAAGAATGCAGTCATATCCTCGACTACATTCATCATGCAACATGGAACAAGCTCCATATTCTTTTACTTGCAATTCCCTAGAATAATGTTACAGGTTGGTCCTTGATGTCAGTCTGGATGTGACAGGTTGGTCCTTGATGTGAGCCTGGATGCTGAGAGTTGGCTTGACACCTTCAATATCTGATGGCTTACATACTCGGAGCAACATAATGTCTATGTGTGGTCTTCATGAGGCGAGTGGATTGAGTTAAAACTTATTTTATTCTTGATTTTTAAGTTTATTTTTTTGTGGTTTATGGATGAGTATTCAGAGCTCTGCATCTGCTTTACATCGCCATAGATTTAATGATTGGTTACATGTGTTCTACACAACAGAGATTATTATCTCCCCCTAATAAATCCAGTGAACATGTGAAAATATTGTACATTACAGAAAAATGAAAGCTGTCAGATCATGGTGAACAATTGTCTGTCTTCTGTCGGAGGTCATGTGATGGATACTAATTGCAGGTCAAACTTTTTTTTGACCTGTCCCACAACAATGGCAGTTGTTGATTTTTAATCCCTGCCTCGAACAAAAGAAATTCTTAAGCTGGCCATAGACATGAGATAGTGATCAGCTCTGGCTCACCCGCTAACATGCCTGGCTCGGCTGAATGTGCATGTAATTTTAATAATGGAGGAGATAAGCAGCTGCCAGACATTTGGGACTGTTTATGCCTTGGAAAAACAAAGGAATCCCAGGTAACAATCCAACCACTCATTTGTTTGTTACCCCTTAACAGTCATCAAGGTACTCTGCCATTTCACCTGGATATTATTTAAAGGATTACATTGACAAAGTTCAATATGTTAAAAAACATGTTGGGTCCAATATATCAAAAGTATCATAAGGCATATCTGATGCTGGGTGATAAATCTGTTGAAATTTAAGATTTTCTAGTCATACTTTGCACCTCCTAGTAGTTGGCTTATGATACACCAAAAAACTGGTGCCTTCTTCCATAATAATAATATGATACAGGCAAACCTGCATATTGGACCAGATGTATCACAGTTTTGCGTTTAAGTCTCGTTGTTGCGCTTAATTCTGGTTCATTGTTGCGCCATAATTATCACAAGCTACAACCATCTGACCATATGTGATGAGTTGGGTTCCTGCCTCTTATTAACCACTTTAATTAAAGAGAACCCGTCATGCAAAATAACCCCCCTAAACTAAATATATTTTCATAAACTACCATTAGAGAGCATTGCCTCTATCCCTTCATTGTCCCTCTACATGCCTGTAAACCTAAGCAATGAGGTCCTAAAGCTGTATGCAAATGACCTGTGAAATGTCCAATGAAGCATTAGCATATTCAAGCTGTCCACCTTATTCATGAGTGGGAGGCACAGCCACACCCCCAGTGCTTGACTGACAGCCTGTATAATGATGTGAGGCTGTATAATGATGTGCTTCCTGGTGGCCACGCCCCCTGCAGCCTGTGTGTGCATGTGTGTGTGTGTAAAGGAGAGATACAACAGCTCCAGGCTGCAGCCATGTTACAGCAGAACATGTCAGATTCATGTGTAGCTGATGTCTGTGTCTCTCACCTGTATATTAGGAGGATGCAGCATGTCAGCAGGTAAAGCACAGACACTAGCCATGCTTTACTATACATTACACACAGACATGAGCAGGGGGAGGAGAGGGGAGGGGTAACAGGGGTGACATCACTGCCTCTGACCATGTGACCAGCCTCATTTACATGATAAAGAATAGATGATTTTACAATGAATAATGTATGAAATAACTAGATAAAGGCTGGGATGGGATCCTTGTGAGCTGCTCCAACAGGTAGTAGTGACAGGACTAGTGACACAGACCTGATGACAGGCGTCCTTTAAGGCCCCTCTTCTGGAGGGGGTCCTCCAGTCCTCCTTCTGCTGGCCCCCTGTAATTCTGGCCAGTATCCTCCTTAAAAAAAAACACCAGTAGACATCCTGCTACACGGGGGACACTTCTCTGTAGAATCTGCAAAATCCTACAAACTTCTTTTCTCTCCTGCTCTGAGCTGCAGAATGTTTGTAAATAGGAGGTCATGAACTGTAAACAGAAGCTGCAGGTAATGTTTGTAGTGCCTGCTGAGCTCAGCTTCTGGAGATGAGCTGCTCAGCAAGACAGCTCAGTGTTGCTTCTCAGTTTACGCCACCTTCAGGCTGGAGTGTTTTTGCACCTAAATGAACAAGTTGCTAATGATGAATGATTATTAGGTGCAGCAAACCATCTGGATTGGTAGGATAAATTAGGAAAACATGGTTATTTCTGCTGGGTGGCTAGTTTTACCTGCGTAAAAACAGTGCGACAGTATGAAAAGGCGCAAAAACAACAGAAAAAACAAGTGGTACATCTGGCCCATTGTTTGCATATTGCAGACAATTATATAGGGGGTGATTTATCAAACGCTGGCACAAAAGGGGGGCATTTATTATTTGCTTCCCAACTGTTTTTTGATAGACATATTTTATTTGTTGCTGCACCATGGGGGCCGTATATATGATGTGTAAGCGCTTCTTTTCCGACACAAACACCTTTTTTCTTTGTTGCACCTTTTGAATCCCAACACTTTTTCTGTACTTCTACTTTCCCCAGCACTTTTTTGGGGATAAAAAATTATTTTTTGGCGCATAATTAGATGAAACAAAAAGCATGTGGTTTGACTTTTCTGATGCTCATTTGATCATGTGATCCTCATACTGTGTGCCAAATACCTTGTACAGTTCTGTTTCATTGACATTACAGTCTTTTTGTGCATTGATGGATATATTGGGGGGAATTTATCATATGGCAGCGTTTGTATCAGCGGATACACCAACTGAGCAAAAAATGTGCGATTATTTCAGTACTTCTACAACAGAACCTAGTGTAGATGCACTGACAAATGCCCCCCATTGTTTCTATTTCAGTAATAAAACATAGCCAATAGGGGCACCTGAATTTGAACCAGCAATCTGCAAAAAGTAGATATAGAGATATAATCTGCTATAATCAGATATAAATCTGTTTTAGAAAAAGTCAGGGACCCTGCAGCACATCATCTGTGAAAGGGGACCTCACTCAAACACACATTGATAATGATAATACAATTTCATTAAATTATTTCATTAATTTATGAAATTTAACATTTGACATAAAAACTTTCTTTCAAGAGGAGACATTATTGGGGGATGTATTATACTTATGGTGCAGGCATTTATCCAGTGTTGCTTTTCCTTTTCCTCTGTATTTCTTGGTCTGTAGTTTCTGCCTTGTGCTATTTTTCAGACAAAAGGGGTATTGATAAAATTTGCACAACATTTTTGCAAAAATTTACTGAATTTTGCACAATTCAAATGAAAAGGCACAGATAACACCGATGTTTGTCAGCATCTTTTGACGTGACCCTTCAGCTATTGCACAAAAAATCTCAAATGATAAATTTATCTAAGAATAAGGGAATAAGCTAATTTCCAAAAAATAAAAATTGTGCTAAATCAATTTAATGTGCAAGCCAATGAAAAAAATTAAAAACAATGTTGAACAATGTTCTTGTTGCAAACAAGTAGAAAAGTTGAATCCAGCTCACTTCTCCAAACAGAAATCTGATGTACGAAGCAAACTTTTGCAGACAAAAATGTAGTGGAGATGGACGGAACAGAAATGCCAAAGAAATCCATTTTTTAATATATGCATTGGAACCTTGCCATACACAAAGAATGTAATGTGAAAAGAGACTTATGCGGGGGCATTTTCTATGTGTCATACATGTCTTTTCTGGCACCTCTTTTCCTTTCTTGTTCTCCAGATTTATTATATGGCAGAGCCAAAAATAATAATTTTTCTGGCACTCACTTTTTTTGTAGCTCAATTTGGAAGCAGTTTTTTAACCCCAACACTTCTACTGCAATTCTAGCGCAATTTGTGGTACATAATAAGACTAACAAAAAAGAAGTCTACCAACCTCTAAACCGCTTCAGTGTCACTTCTGCCACTCATTGGTTCTCCTTACACTGCACCGAGTACATTAAGGCTGTGCGTCACAATATAACAACACAGTGCAAATCACCACTGAAGTTGGGCGCTAAAAATAATAATTGGCCCCCCAAACAATGTAATGCAAAAAGAAACATAATTAAAAAAATATTAACATAATGTTAAAATTTGATAGAGATCCTAAAAGGAATGTGTTATCATTTTTATTTTCCAATTTATTGGAATGATACAAAGTAGTCATGCCCCTGTTCTCCAGTATAACAGTAAATCGGATGAGTGTGGTTTCATTCTCACGTGGTTTACAATACCAGCAGTCATAGTAAGCCATGTGTGAGAATCCACATAATACATAGTGCAATTATTACAATAATGATTTCCCAGGTATTGACATCAGAGTTGCTTTAAAAGGGGTTTTTAAAACTTCCGCCCCTTTCCACACAATAGGCAACAGGCGAAACGCATGAAGTGAAAAAAACTTTTATTACAAATTTACAGTATAAATAATCAAACTTTGTAAAACATTTGAGGCTTTAACTGCAGGAAAGAACAGTTTTGCATTTCAATAAATTAATGACCACGTTTCCAATTTACAAGTATTTACATAATAATAGTGATTTTGACCCTTGGAGCCTGCTGCTGAGCGGCGTGACAAAGGGCTCATGGCAGGGAGCAGAGCCGTCTCTGTGGGGTGGTGCCGGCACAACGTTCTGTCACATCATTAAGAGTCATTATACTTTCATTTTCTGCTCCAGAACATTTTGAGGTAACTACAGATTGTAAATGTGCACATTGTTTAACCCACTAACAATAAACATGGCTAATCGCAGGCAGCTTGGTGCTCATAATAGGCAATAATGGCAGCAAAACTGGTGACAAAATACAACACAAGGTCGTCACCTCCGGGATAATGAGGTTGTAATGATATAATGAATACTTCAACTAACGACCAATCAGATTACAGCTATCATTTCAGAAGTACAGGCATGAAAATGAAAGCAAGATTCTGACTGGCTGTTAGTGACAAGAACTATAAAGGGGTTGTAAAAACATGGCAGCTTTCTTCCATGAACAGCTCCTCTCCTGACCATGGGCAGTGTGTGGTATTGCAACTTAGGTCCATGCATCTCTATACAATGAGCTGTAATACCATCACAAACCATAGTCAGGGGTGGTATTGAAAGAAATCAGCCATGTTGTTCAACTCCTTTTAGACTCCATGGCGTTGATTTGTCCTTGAGGAGGCGGAGGGTCACAGGACAGCAGGGTGCTGGGCACTGTGCATGCTGAAGCTATTGGCATGGGAATGTCCCAGCAGGTTGAGGTAATGTCTGTCCAGACTCTGCATTGGTGATAAGAAGCCACTATGTTGAGACTGCTGGGTTGGCGTACATGGCAGAGGCATGGTGGCTGGGGCTGTCAGATAATTTAGTGTGGGGCTCCTGGTGGTGCTATGCCAAGAAAATGATCCACCTGGACTTTGCGTATATGTGGAGTCACCAGGGCTTGGGTAATCGGGTGGAGAAGAATGGAGCTGGCAAGACATATCCACTTCCTGCAAAGAGCTGAACAGAGGCTCAGTGGTCAAGTGCGCCTTAGACTGAAGGAAGGCCACGATACGGGCATATTTGGTGTCCTTGGTTTCCATCCTCTCTACTGTGGTCAAGTAGTGGACCAGGTTTTTCATACACTCATGATAGCCGTAATGGAAGTAATTAGCAAATTCAGAGAGAAGATCTGTAAGGAGACAAAGAATAGATAAGATTATGCTAGAAGACATATACAGTCATACACACAGTTACTTTATACATCCAGTTATCGCCATTATAGAAACTAAACATCATTCATTAATCTGCATTATAAATATCTCACCTTTATCTCTCCCCCTTGGGAAATCAGCAGCATGTAACGCTCTAAGGTACTGGACCGTCATCTCCAAAATTTCAGCTTTTTCCAGTTTTCCAGAATTCTGCAGATAAAAAGTTAAGTTCATACAGACATCAGGATAAGAAAGCTGCAAGCTATAAACTCCACCTACAACACAGTATGAAGTCACAAGAGCAGCGACTATTACAGAGCACCGGAGGAGAACATGATAGGGGTCCATCAGTCAGATCAGAGGATTTATACAGGAGAGGAAGATAATAAGAGTAATGTCATGGAGGAATCTGTCTACAGAGATGGTCTACAAAGGGAGGAAGGTGAACAAAGAAAAACAGATAGATGGATAATAGATACATAGATAATAAATTGATACATAGATAATTAAATAAATAAATAGATAATAGATAGATATTTAGATAGATATGAGGATATGAGATAGATAATCAGATGGTAGATTATATATATGGTATATATATATATAGTGCAATTATTACAATAATGATTTACCAGGTATTGACATCAGAGTTGCTTTAAAGCAGGTTTTTAAAACCTATATATATATATATATATGAGATTATTAGAAAGATGGTAGATAAATAGATGTGAGAAGAACCAAAGGAAGAATGAAAAAAAGAAAGAAGATAGATATGTAGGTAGACTGGATAAGATACCAGGCAGATGATGGATAAGTAGATAGATAGGTAGGTAGGTAGGTAGACAGAAGGCAGACACTTGATGGATAAGATACCAGGCAGATGATGGATAAGTAGATAGGTAGGTAGGTAGGTAGGTAGGTAGACAGAAGGCAGATACTTGATCGATAAGATATCAGGCAGATGATGGATAAGTAGATAGATAGGTAGGTAGGTAGGTAGGTAGGTAGATAGAAGGCAGATACTTGATGGATAAGATACCAGGCAGATGATTGATAAGTAGATAGGTAGATAGGTAGGTAGACAGAAGGCAGATACTTGATGGATAAGATACCAGGCAGATGATGGATAAGTAGATAGGTAGGTAGGTAGGTAGACAGAAGGCAGATACTTGATGGATAAGATATCAGGCAGATGATGGATAAGTAGATATATAAGCAGGTTCTTAAGGAGAAGATTGAAGGTAGATGTTATATAAAATACATAAGTAAAAAAATAAAGAAAAAGGAAATGAAAAAGGGGAAAAGGAAGGAAACATGAGCCCTTAGTCTCCAGCCATGGGGCTGTGTTGGTAGGCAGCACCGGGCACCTCTCACCTGTTTGGCCAGGGCCATGGGCACGGTCTTGCCCAGTTCGCTGAGGCAGCGGTTGATTCTGTCTCTTCTCCGCTTTTCTATGACTTTGTGTGACACCGGGGTCCTCTGCAGGGAGACAGGACAGAGCAGTGTTAGTAGGGAGCAGGGAGCAGTGTGCGGGCGGCTGCCCCCGGCTCTGCACTCACCCTGCTGCGCTCCTTGGCTCTGGCCGGGGCCCTCATGAAGTCCATGCTGTGCGGCTGCTGCAGTCTCTGCTCTGCCTCCCGGGCTGCGCTTATAAAGCGATCACAGCATTCAGGGATTAGGAGGGAGGGCTGATCCCCGGCCCAGACACAAATCCCTCGGGGAGGGGACAGCAGCTCCGCTCATACACGTGGACCTCGGAGTGATGAGAGGCACAGAGGTGACAGGGCACAGCACCTTATAATGAGGATACCCCTGGTGATGAGGATCCCCCCAGTCATTGTAATACCCCCAGTGATGAGGATACCCCTAGTAATGGTGATGAGGATACCCCAAATGATGGCGATGAGGATACCCCCAGTCATTGTAATACCCCCAGTGATGAGGATACCCCTAGTAATGGTGATGAGGATACCCCCAGTCATTCTAATACCCCCAGTGATGAGGATACCCCTAGTGATGGTGATGAGGATCCCCCCAGTCATTGTAATACCCCCAGTGATGAGGATACCCCTAGTAATGGTGATGAGGATACCCCAAATGATGGCGATGAGGATACCCCCAGTCATTGTAATACCCCCAGTGATGAGGATACCCCTAGTAATGGTGATGAGGATACCCCCAGTCATTCTAATACCCCCAGTGATGAGGATACCCCTAGTGATGGTGATGAGGATCCCCCCAGTCATTGTAATACCCCCAGTGATGAGGACACCCCTAGTGAAGGTGATGAGGATCCCCCCAGTCATTGTAATACCCCCAGTGATGAGGATCCCCCCAGTGATGAGGATCCCCCCAGTCATTGTAATACCCCCAGTGATGACGATACCCCTAGTGAAGGTGATGAGGATCCCCCCAGTCATTGTAATACCCCCAGTGATGAGGATACCCCTAGTAATGGTGATGAGGATACCCCAAATCATGGCGATGAGGATACCCCCAGTCATTGTAATACCCCCAGTGATGAGGATACCCCCAGTGATGGTGATGAGGATACCCCCAGTCATTGTAATACCCCAGTGATGAGGATACTCCCAGTGATGGTGATGATATCCCAGTGATGGTGATGAGGATACCCCCAGTGATGGTGATGAGAATACCCCTAGTGATGAGGATACCCCCAGTGATGGAGATGATACCCCAGTGATGGTGATGATACCCCTGTGATGGTGAAGATACTCCAGTGATGGTAATGATACCCCAGTGATGGTGATGAGGATACCCCTAGTGATGAGGTACCCCCAGTGATGGTGATGAGGATACCCCTAGTGATGGTGATGAGGATACCCCCAGTGATGGTGATGAGGATACCTCTAGTGATGGTGATGAGGTACCCCCATTGATGGTGATGATGATACCCCTAGTGATGGTGATGAGGATACCCCCAGTGATGGTGATGAGGTATCCCTTGTGATGGTGATGAGGTACCCCCTTTGATGGTGATGATGATGCCCCCAGTGATGGTGATGAGGACATCCCCAGTGATGGTGATGAGGATACCCCCAGTGATGGTGATGAGGATACCCCTAGTGATGGTGATGAGGATACCCTTAGTGATGGTTATGAGGATACCCCCAGTGATGGTGATGAAGATACCCCCAGTGATGGTGATGAGGATACCCCCAGTGATGGTGATGAAGATACCCCAAGTGATGGTGATACTCCAGAGCTGTCTGGTGCCAGTGTCAAGTGCCATCCAGTGCAGCCCCCTAGCCATAACCAGTCACATATAACTTCACTATAGACAAAAGGTCATATGCATAATTTGTAATGATCCACTTTAAACTAGAAAGATACTATAAAAAGCTGCTTTTAACTGGCACCTCCATCTGCTGATATCTACTATCTGCCTGCTATAAGGTACACAAAAATATTAGGGGAGATTTACAGAGCAACATATGCACCACAGTGATAGATGTTAGGGTGCACAGATACATACCATCCATCCCATCATACAGCACTGCCCCTCCTTACATTTGTGGTACATAAAATGTGATAGTGGAATGAGTTTCCTAGAACCCACTGATGACTTGAGAGTTTACCACAGAATATGAAGATGTCTACTGTTAATTTCACAGTATTTTTTGTTATAGTTATCTTGATGCAATTAGAAAAAATGCAATGCAAAAGTTAAGAAAAAAAGGAACTCACCAGATTTTACCCCATTAAACTGCTAGCCCCCTAAGGTAGGGTATGAAATGCCCTTTCTAAAATTCCCTCTTATGTGAAATCCCACCCATATACATATAAGAAAATCTTCTCCAAAATCAAGTGAAATTGGGAGAGTCATATTTACCTTAGATGAGTCACGTTTAAAGGCTGCAGGAGAAGTATCACTTCAGTCACCCTTATCTTCCAGAGATACAAGCAGATAAAGACAAAGCAAAACACGTGCTGAAGAGAAAAATCTTGTTTCTCTCTTTTTGTATCTGTCTGTATCTAGAGGTTCTGTAGTTCTCAGAACCACAAACCTGACGCTATTTGAAAGATGAGATTTTCATATTTAATATGACACCACCAGCGTGGTTCTAGATACTATAAAGCCACTGATAGGGGTGCTTAAAGTGCCACTCCCCCTGCAGTCTCTAAGTATGACTCTTTGCAGGCATAATATGACTCTTTTCTGCTCATTTTCACATTAATTTGGAGGAGACATTTTATAGATAAATGGATGAGATTTCACATAAAATCAGGAATATTAGAAATTACATTTCATACCCTACCTGAGGGGACTAGTAGTTTAATGGGACAAAATCTGGTAACAGTATACCTTTTAACAGGGAAATAAGTAGAGCACTTGGGTTTATGTTTTGATATTTTTAGTTATTATCTGCTACAGGCAATACATTAGGGAAAATGTAACTATGAGGGGCACTTATTAATTTTGGCACAGGGTGGCGCTAGAACCGTGCTATATTTTTCAATGGAATGGAAGTTTGTGGCACAAAGGATAAATCAAGAGAATCAGTGCACGGACCGAAAGGTATAGAACTCCCCAGAGTAGATTTTACCTGCTCTTATTTTGCGCCTCAAATTCCGTCAAAAAACGAGTTGGAAATATAGAAGCGCCAGAAAACTGTTGGATTCACAGGCGGCGCCAAAATTTTGCCAAACAATAAAACAAGTTGACAGTGTCGGGAAACACCAATATTGTGGCACCGACACTTCATATATTAAGGCACAGAAAGGAAAAAAACACTGCCACTTTTCCACTTCAGAGGCCATAATAAATGACCCCCAATGTGTCTCAGGTTCCACGCAGTTTGTAGCGGGAAAACACCAGTCTTTTGCTGCTCCAGATTTATGAATTCTGGTGCAGTATAAGAGTGTTACTTCCTACTTTAGACCTAATTGTAGTTGGTCTAAACGGTGCACCAGAATTTTTGGCACGTGGGCGATTTCCCGCAGGCCACAACCCCTTAGTCGGACAAGTTGTAAAAATGCCAATAAAGGTCTAAAAGCCTTGACAAATGTGGCACAAGGTATTTTAGACAGTTTTTTTTTTTTGTGCAAATCCACCACAATACTCACGCAAGTCTGTAAATAAATTGCCCCATTGTATAATATGGCTGTCATTGCTATCAATGGATAATCCTGGTGATACACGGCTCCAGAGCAAGAGCTGCTATATATTATCATCTTATAATGCAAATGGTAAGTTTTGGCTTGTGGACAACACTGTAAGGAATGGAGTAGTCTTATACACCAGGTATAGACCTTTTTTATCTGTTGTACAAAAGCTTCCATTGTTTTAATGGACCATATACCATTAAGAAAAGGCACCTTAAACTATAAAAAATTATAAAGGTGTAACACATTATTTTAACAGTTTAACCTATGAAATCAAGAACTTCACCAAAAAGCAGAAATCCAATCAACCTACATTTCAAAGAATTTTGAGTTTTGACTATATATATATATATATATATATATATATATATATATATATATTAGCTGTAGCCAGGGATAGTAAATAACTGCTCCTAACTATAACAAAATAGAAGGGGTTAACAAAAAAGAATTTATATGTATCTATCTCTCTATGACTGTCTCTGACTGACTGTCTCCAACTGTCTCTGACTGTCTCTGGCTGTCTCTTTCAGTGACTGTCTGTCTCTGGCAGTCTCATTCAGTGACTGTCTGTCTCTGGCAGTCTCATTCAGTGACTGTCTGTCTCTGGCAGTCTCTTTCAGTGACTGTCTGTCTCTGGCAGTCTCTTTCAGTGACTGTCTGTCTCTGGCAGTCTCATTCAGTGACTGTCTGTCTCTGACAGTCTCTTTCAGTGACTGTCTGTCCCTGGCAGTCTCTTTCAGTGACTGTCTGTCCCTGGCAGTCTCTTTCATTGACTGTCTGTCCCTGGAAGTCTCTTTCAGTGACTGTCTGTCTCTGGCAGTCTCTTACAGTGACACTCTCATTCCACTGTCTCTGACACTCTCATTCGGGTGATTGTCTCTGACACTTTCATTCGAGTGTCTGTGACGCTCTCTTTTAAGTGACTGTCTCTGACACCCTCATTTGAGTGTCTCTGACACTCTCATTCGAGTGACTGTTTCTGATACTCTCATTCGAGCGACTGAATCTGACACTCTCATTCCAGTAACTGTCTCTGACACTCATTCCAATGACAGTCTCTGACACTCTCATTCCAGTGACTCTCTCTGATACTCTCATTCCAGTGACTGCCTCTGTCTCCGACTGTCACTTTGTCTATGGGGAGATTTATCAGAAGTGTCTGAGAGCAGAACTGCTCTAGTTGCCCGTAGCAACCAATCAGAGCTCAAGTTTTATTTTTGCACTGCTGTTTATTAAATTACAAATGATCTCTGATTGGTTTCCATGGGCAACTGGAAGAGTTTTTTCTCAGACATTTCTGATAAATCTCCCCCTATCCCTGTATCCATCTTATCTCACACATAAGCGTTTTTGTTTTTGCGTTTTCATTTTTCACTCCCCACCTTCAAAAATCTATAACTTTTTTATTTTTCCATGTACACAGCTGTGTGATGGCTTATTTTCTGCGTAACAAATTATTCTTCAAAATGGTGGTATTTAGTATTCAATGCCGTGTACTGGGAAGCGTGAAAAATATTCCAAATGCAGTGAAAAAAACGCATTTGTGCCATATTCTTGTGGGCTTGGATTTTACGAATTTCACTGTGCACCCCAAATGACAGGTCTACTTTATTCTTTGGGTCGGTACAATTACGGGGATACCAAATTTGTATAGGTTTTATAATGTTTTCATACATTTACAAAAATTAACCTCCTGTACAAAAAAATTGGGGGGGATTTTGCCGTCTTCTGGCGCTAATAACTTTTTTATACTTTGGTGTACAGAGCTTTGGGAGGTGTAGTTTTTTGTGGATTTTGAGGATGTTTACAATGTTATAATTTTTAGGACTGTGCAATCTTTTGATCACTTTTTATAGAATTTTTTATTTTAAATGGCTAAAAAGTGCCATTTTCGACTTTGGCCACGATTTTCCGCTACGGGGTTAAACGCAGTTAAAAAACGGTTATTATATTTTTATAGATCGGGCATTTTCATAAGCGTCGATACCTAATGTGTTTATGATTTTTACTGTTTATTTATATATTATAGATTTATCAGTTGTAGGGAAAGGAGGGTGATTTGAGTTTTTAGGTTTTTTTATTATAATTTTTTTTAAACTTTTTTTTATTTTTATTTTTACTATTTTGCAGACTCCCTAGGGTACTTTAACCCTAGGGTGTCTGTATGATCCTATCATATACTGCCACACTACAGTATATGGGGATTTTACTCCTCATTCATTACAATGTGCTGATAGCACATTGTAAAGAATTGGTTAACCCGAAGTAGCCTCAGGTCTTCGGAAGACCCGAGGCTACCAGCGGCAACGGATCGCCACTCCCGGGCAGCTTCGTCGGTGGCGATCAGCGGTAAAACCCGTGGGTGTTACCGGTAAGCCTTTGCTGCAATATTCAGCAAAGACTTGCCGGCTATGGAGAGGGCTCAGCCCGTGAGCCCGCTCCATGCACCGGCACCCGGCATGGGACGTAGTATTACGTCACATGTTGGTAAGGGGTTAATGACCTGTGGCAGAACAGCAACCAATCAAGGCTCAGCTTCTAACTGCCACAGCAGCAGCAGACAATGGCTCCAGTATATGGTGGTTTATAAGTGGATTTTTGAAAGCGCGGGGTGAAAATTTCGGCTCAAAACCAAGTCTATGACATTCCCTGAGTCCCAGAGAGCGGCTGTGCAAAATTTGGTGATTGTAAACGCAACTGTACAGATTCCCTTAGCAGACATACATACAAACACACTCACACACATAGGGAGAGATTTATCATAAGTCTCTTAGAGCAGAACTGTTCTTGTTGCCCATGACAACCAATTAGAGTTCAGTTTTCATTTTCCCACAGCTAAATTTATAAAATTAAAGCTGAGCTCTGATTGGTTTCCATGGGCAACTATAGCAGTCTTACCTCAGAAACTTGATAAATCTCCCCCAATACACTCAGTTTTATATATTACAATATGTAGTCAAACCAACACAAAAGTGCAAAACAAGAAATGTCTCTCCTCTATAAAGGTGTAACACAAATTATAATAGTATTTACTGTATTACATGGGCTTTTCCATCTATAGACAAGCAGCGCTACTCTAGTGTACTTTATTCTCAGGATTACAGGTTGTCTAAGAAGTAGGACCGTCATAATGTAATGGAATAGGAAGGGTCCTAATTACTTTAAAAGTTTGTGTAAGTTCTTTAAAAACACAGACTTATTTCTGGTTTATTTATGGGCTAACCCTTCTTACACTTAGAATATTTTCTAGGATTCCCTGCATTATATGTGTATAGTAAATGTGCATGTATAGTAAATCTACAAGTATATGTATAGTAAAACACAAGTTGCATGTAAGGTCCCTTTTACACATGAGGATTTTGGTCTGTATTTTGCAACAGCATTTGTAAACCAGAACTAGGAGTGAGTACTAAATTTGGTGTAAATACTAAGAGTAGGTCCAAAATGTAAGGCAAATACTAGTAGTGGGTCCAAAGTGTGGAAAAAGGACTAGGAGTAGATCCAAAGTGTGGGGCAAGTACTAGAAATTGGTCAAAAGTAAGGGTGAAGCAATAGGAGTGGGTCTAATGTGTGGGCAAGCACTAGTAGTGGGTCAAAAGTGTGAAGAAAGCACTAGGAGAGGGTCCAAAGTGTGGGGCAAGCACTAGGAGGGGGCCCAAAATGTGGGGCAAGCGCTAGGAGTGCGTCCAAAGTATGGGGCATGCACTAGGAATGGGTCCAAAGTGTGGTGCATGCATTGGGATCGGGCCCAAAGTGTGGGGCAAGCACAGGAGTGGGTCCAAAGTGTGGGGTAAGCACTAGGAGTGGATCCAAAGTATGGGGCATTCACTGGGAGAGGGTCCAAAGTGCAGGACAAGCAATGGTAGTGTGTCCAAAGTAATGGGCATGTGCAAGGAGTGGGTCCAAAGTGTGGAGCATACACTGGGAGAGGGTCCAAAGTGAAGGACAAGCACTAGTGGTGCGTCTAAAGTATGGGGCATGCGCTAGGAGTGGGTCCAAAGTGTGGGGCATGTTTTGAGATAGGGCCCAAAGTGTGAGGCAAGCACTAGGAGTGGGTCCAAAGTGTGGAAGAAGTACTAGGAGTGGGTCCAAAGTATGGGGCATGTATTGGGATCGGGCCAAAAGTGTGGGGCAAATATTTCTTTTTTTTGTTCTTGTAGGTATAAGTCTTGGTTTTGCTGATGCAAAATAGTGTTATGTGAAGGTGGTTAAAGACTAGATCAGAGCTACAGCCATTGGTGTTAACAATAAGCAACTTTGCTGTGGTCAAGGTTTTGGCTCAAATTGACACCAGTCCCCACCCTAGTCATATGCTGCGACTTTAGATGACTTAATTCGACTGTCACAAACAGCCCCTATAGCATAAGAATTCCGGCAGAAGATTTATCAAGGGCCAAAGCCAGACATAGAACTGTCGCAAGGATCCGCCTAATGATAAATTACCCCCAATAAGTATCTTTTTTTTTAAGTATATATATATATACAGTTCTGTACAATAGTTTTAAGCAGGTCATATACTTCCTATTGGTTATTGAATGTTAGATGATTATCTGACTTTATTTCTCAGCATTGAAAACACATTTGCTAAAATCTACCCCCAAACTTGAAAGCCACCACCGTTCTTCCTACAGACACCAATTATTGTATCACCTTCTGGGGAACCCCAGTTCCTATGTTTCCTATGTTCCACTTGGCCTTCTTTCCACACCAAAGGTATGGCCATTAAGCTGCAATATTTCCCATGGAGATTTCGGCGGATCATATTTTCATATGGGTAAACCTGTGTTTCACTAGGTTCTGCCATTACTGAGCAGTTGGCATACCAAGACATCTGCCAATGTTATAAACATGGCGTGGTGTACTTGGTCGACTTCTTTGACATTTCTTTGACTGTAACCCCTGTCTGGTTTTACATGTTTGAATCTGTAATGCTCACTGTCACTGAGAGAGCTGACTGCATCCATTTACCCCTTTAGATGCCACTGTCATATCCAACACAAGAAATCTCCAAAAACATCTGTAAATGTTATTTCTTTTTAACCCACCCCTCCCCAAAAAAGTTGTAAAATAACACATAACAAAAATCAGTTCTACTTAAAACTCCATCTCATTCTGCAAAAAATAAACCTCTATATGCGTACATTGACAAATAAAAAAAAAGGTTACGGCCCAGAGTATATAATGACAAAAAAGTTCTAAAAATAACTATACCTCTGTGTCATCAATGTAATCACATTAACTTGTAGAATAAAACTTACAATAAGGGCAGCAGAGTAACTGGGTTATTTTGCACCCTTCTCACAGTAATTCAGCAAGTACATGTATTCCAAACAGGCCATTCCAAAAAGCAATTTGTTCTGCAAAAAACAACACCTCATGAAGCTACTGTAAAATCTCCTGAAGGGATATATATATGTTCTTTAATGTTTTTACTAGGTGTTGTGTCTTCTCACTCTGTCAAGTCCCTGGGGATTGGGATAGAGAATTTGGCAGGTTTGGCAGGAGACAGAAGAACAAAGACGCGTAAGGAAAAATGTGCCAAATCGTGTGACCACTGTTGATCAGCCTTGGGTTTGTGAGACAGAGAGGCTTGTAGCTCCTTGTCTTATTGGGTGGGGCACCAGAATAAAGGTGACATTTCCCCAAGACAGTGATGACCATGTGCACCGCAGCCAAAAGGTGTAGTATGTAACCACACAAAAACTAAGATTCTCCAGCAAAGCAAAAATTACAGGAGGTAAGGCAACCCATATACACCAAGTGTTTCTAGCAAGAATCCATTGGTGAGAATCCAGTGGTCAGTCTTAAGAAGCCTGATTTAAGTCAAACACCCAGTGCGTGCCCATAGAGCCGGCAGGCAGTGGAAGAGGCAAGTGCCACAGAGGTGTGCCACCAAGCCTCAGGAGGCAGTATGCTGGAAAAGCTGTTATCATATTGCACTGAAATTAAGCATTAAATAACTGTGAATAAATGGGTAACTATGTATCAGCTAAGGTAATGTAGTCATTTGAGATACTGGCTTGAGCCATGTAATGCAGCCCATAGACAAAGCAACAACTTAATTTCTTAACATTGCGGCCACCATGAAATATATTGATGATCCCTGGTAGAGGTTCAATTTGTGTTGGAACTAGGTGTCACTGCAGTAAAGGTTTTCAGCCATGGCAGCACTGCGGTTCTGTACCAGGGTGCAGCAGGTTGGTGGTGCACAACAGCTCCGTGGGCGCGCTTGGTGCACATATCAGTAGGGGCAGGAGAGAGCAGGGGCGCCCTCTTTACCACAGGCTTCTTATCTCTCCCACGACTGCCTGTGTGTAAGATTCCCAAGAAACCACCCCAAGTCCATCCCGAGCCCCCTGACTGCCTGTCCAGAGTCGTTAAAGCAATTAAGTAAGCCTTTAATAGGCTGTTCCGCCAAGTTCAAGGGAGAGCCATGGCAGACGTTTGTTCTGGGGATTTCTCACACGACTTGCTGACACGTCTATCTTTATGAGAGATGGCAAGCTTTTTGTTTACCCTTCTTTATGTGCCCGGCAGGTGTGGGGCTGGGGCTGGCACACGAGGCTCTTGGCTCCTGCAGGCTTTTGGCACACGAGGGCTACCGAGCGCACTCCCCTTTTTTGGAGAGGCTCAATTTGTAGTCTATTATCCTATCAGAAAATGTCCCATTGAGAAAGTGTGAATGCTTGTATGGAGCTAATTTTTCTAGAAAGAAAAGAAATAAAGCGGAATGCAGCTGCTCTTAAACGTGTCTGATTATTCAGTGTCACCTGCGGGAGTGGGGCACAGGACGCAGCCAGCGCCACCCTTTAGCCCTCTCTATTCATTTGCCTAATTTTGGTCAATTTAACAAACTTCAGGAGAAATGATGGCTACATTGTTGAGGAGGGGAGAGCTTTCTGATCGAATTAACAGCATGTTTTGATCCGGTAAATGTCATTAAAAGGAATTAAACAATCGCCTTGAAGGTTCCCTGGGTAATGCGTCAAGAGAGGACGCCAAGGCGCAAACATGACAAAGGCTGCAGTGGATACTTTTGTAGCCTGCACATTGCTTCATTCTCATTGACTGGCACACAAGAAAGGGTATTATTTCATACTTGAATACGTTTTAATCCAACAATTGTCTAATTTTCTGCAAACATATTTGCACAGTATTGTCAGGCTGGATGTCTCTGTGCTCTGGTGCCAAGCGCTTGGTTTTACGCCTCCATCACAGCACCTTCTGTATGTCTGTGCCTGGGAATGGAGAGGAGGGGGCTTCATGGAGCTGTCTTGTCTCTGACTTGAAAATGATATGAAAGGAACAACAGGCACATTGCAGAGAATTAGAAGGAGGGGAGACGTGGGCACCCCAGGGCCCCTCATCCAAGCTCCATGTCTGCAGTGCGTTCAGGGCACGTTTAATGCATTGGGAAAGCTGCTGGGATCTGGGGGAAACTTTTACTTCTCACATAACTCAGCGGTTTTGTTATTTTACAAGGTACAAATGCTGTTTTCATGTCCATCACAAGGATTTGGGGAATAATCACTTAATGCAGTGTACAGCTGTTTGGCACAGCCATGCCATGTCCAACAGGATTCACTACTTGCGGAATCATTGCATTGAAAGCTGGAGCTCTCACATACATTTATAGTCCTTCAACTAAATATGTGCTAAGATTTTAGAACTTATTTATGTTTTTGAAATACATATTTTACTTCTATTCTTAAAGGGCCAGTGCCCATTTAATTTGGCTTAAATGACTCATTTGCATATTGACGACAGATGTTTAGATGTTTTGCTTCTGTTTACATTTTAGCATATTTTGAGATTCATTTCTTTTGTCATCTGGTTCCTAAAGATATTTTAATAGCTAGTATTTCCCTATTGTTTAAGCAGTTCTCTAATAAATTACGCATATTGGCTCAGATTTATCACTAAGTGTAGTTTGACTTATGAATGTGCAGAGTGCGCCAGGTTATTGAATACTGGTGCACGGTCTTCTATTATCTGGTGCACCCTGCACTGCTCAGGAAGTGTGTACCATCTTTTTTAGGTGTTAATATAAAGCATGCAACAAAATTCTGTTGAGTTGCGGTATTAAATGTGTCGCAAACTTTTTTTAAGCACTAAACACACCCCTTTAGATGCACATTTTTTCTGTCTTTTTAACACAGTGCAGCCGCAATGCAAAACTGGCGGGGACATTTCTTTAATACGTGTCTCAGCTCCAAAGATGTTCTTTTCAGTGCACAGTACAATAGAAAAATGGCGCAGACAGAATAATAGATCTGGGTTATCAAAGAGGATGTCTGAAAAAAACCTTTCGGATCCCCTGCTCTTTATCCAAACATATTTGGGGCAGGAACCGGAGTGATTGTTATGCACAACAGCTCCACTTTTTGACTGAATTATTTTCCATAAACCTTTGTATATATATATATATATATATATAGATAGATAGATAGATAGATAGATAGATAGATAGATAGATAGATAGATAGATAGATAGATAGATACAATCAATCAGTATGTAACATAAAATAAAATATGACATATAGATGGAATTGCAAATTTGGCCAAAAGTGGTTAAAGTCTGTGTCCAAACCTCTTTGGCTTACCTTATGGTTTTTGGTCACTGAAATTCATTGAGTGTTTTCCTACAAGATGGGGCATTTATTGTTTTTGGCGCACAAGCCGTGCTTAAATTTCACTGGGATGTTAGATTGTGGAGTAAGGGGTTAAGGCATTGGTGCAGGACTGAAAAGAACTGTCTCTACATTCATGAAGGTGAAATAGAACTCAATTGTGGGCCAAAAACTGTGGCAAAAAAATGTGTCTAAAAACAATATGCGCAGGAGAAGTGTAGGATTCCCAAGCGGCACCCAAAAAAATTAAAATTCCCTAGTGTCGGAAAAGCACCAGTATTGTGGCGGCGACACTTTATGATTGTGATGCAGCAATGGGAGGGGGATGCCAGTTTTCGATCTCAGTCAATAATGAATGCTCTCCATTATATCTTCCATGTGGTTCCTTGCTCCACACCATTTACTGACGGCTTCATCGCGGCAGCTGGAAGTTGTTGTTCTTCTGTCAGTTACTGTGCATATATATTTGTCTGTATTGTATTGTTATTGTTTATTTTTTGTTTGCATGTTCTTAATAAACTAAAACCAAACTTTAAATACATTTTAAACCAAAATCTGTGTCCAAATAAAAGCACTAAAATATGCTTGTGGTAAAATGTCATGGTGTTTTATAACAGCCAGAAAGAGTGTGAAAAATGTTGAGTAGAAAGAAGTGTAAGCATAGATACACAACCGATCCACATTTAAGGCCAAATGCTCCATACAAGGCACAGCAAAGCTAAATGTTATACGTTTTAATGGATCAGTGATCCTCTACAAAATAGAGAATGTCCAGAACCATTTTTTATCCATCACTCATAGACTGTAGTTTGTGAGGATCCTTAAAAACAGCCTGACGCAAACCGGAAGAAAACAACAAGCACAATCTTCTGTAGGTAGCAAAGGGCTAAATCCAGGTGGCCAAGCTCAGTCTTGGTACCGTATATACTCGAGTATAAGCCGACCCGAGTATAAGCACACTGGCCCGCCGCCCCGTAGCGCAACTCACCCCGCCCCTCTCCATAGGAACATATGGGCCACGGCGCCGTAATACGGGAAAAGATAGGACATGTCCTATCTTTTCCCGGGCTACGGAGCGGTACGGTGCCGCACGTGTGCGCCACCATACCGCTCCCGTACGATGCGGTCCCCCATACATGTGTGTGAACGCAGCCAAAACTATCGACTTAGAGTATAAGCCGAGGGTGGAAAATGCATTGGTCAACCCCCCCAGTATATAGCCAGCAAGCCCTCAGTAGTATATAGTCAGCCAGCTCCCAGTAGTATACAGCCTGCCAGCCTCTAGTAGTATACAGCCACCAGCCTTCTGTAGTATACAGCTAGCCAGCCCCCAGTAGTATACAGCCACCAGCCCCCTGTAGTATACAGCTAGCCAGCCCTAGCAGCATACAACCAGCCAGCCCCCCGTAGTATACTGCCAGCCTGCCCCCATGTAGTATACAGCCAGCCTGCCCCCATGTAGTATACAGCCTGCCAGCCCCCATGTAGTATACAGCGTGCCAGCCCCCCGTAGTATACAGCCAGCCTGCCCCCAGTAGTATACAGCCTGCCAGCCCCCAGTAGTATACAGCCTGCCAGCCCCCAGTAGTATACAGCCTGCCAGCCCCCATGTAGTATACAGCCAGCCCCTAGTAGTATACAGCCTGCCCCCACAGCACTTTAAAAAATAAACTTATATACTCACCCTCCGATGTCAGTGCAGCTCCCCGATGTCAGCGCATCCTGTCTTCTCCGCGGATCCTTTTTCTTCTTGCTTCTGTCATGGACGCGGCCATGTTTTCTTCTAGCAGTCGCATCTATGACGTCCATGACAGAAGAGAGAAGAGGAGCCGCAGACAAGAAAGAAGAACGGATGAGCCGACATCGGTAACATCGGGGAGCCGCGCCGACATCGGAGGGTGAGTATATAAGTTTATTTTTTTTTAAGTGGGTACATTTTTTTGCAATAGACTCATGTATAAGCCGAGGGGACGTTTTTCAGCACGTTTTTTGTGCTGAAAAACTCGGCTTATACACGAGTATATATGGTATGTTCCTACAATTGTACTGGTTACATTATAACTGGGGGCCTGGCACACATTTTGCCCTGGGAAAAATTCACTATGAGAATTGTTTTCGTATTAGTATTATACCATTGTGAATGTTTTTCTTTTTACTTGCATTTTCAATTATATCATATTTTAATATAACTTAATTTTAATTAAAATGATGAAATAAGGATTTTATTATATATTGAAGCTTGGTATCCACTCTGTTTTTGGGAACTGTTTTATATTCAAACAGAAGTCTTATACAGCAGTAACTCAGAGTAGACGGGATGGGCTTTGATGTGTTTGATGTGTTCACTGAAGAGATCTCACATACCTATACCCTAAGTCCAGCTACACTTCTGGAATATATCACAGTGCTGATATTAACAAAAACGTATGGTTACACAGCTCTCTAGGGCTCCTACCTAACACCACCTGCAGCTTTGTGTGATCAACTGCTGACAGATTTCCTAAATCTTAAAGACACAAATACAATTTATTGTTTTATTGGCAGTAGAGAAATTTTTCATACAATTGGCAGTTTTTTGGGGTTGAAACCATATAATGCTCTTTTGCTTTTATTGCATCCAATCTATCCCAATAAAAATATTTTCAAGCTAAATGTATCGGCAGAAAATTATTTTAGCCTTATGCTACTTAGTATCAATGTAGTATCAAAGGGATGTCGTAATTATAGTTTTTGGACATATTTATTTTGTGAATTTGCTTCAGAAAATTTATATAAAAAATGTTGGTGAGTCTATTCTTAGTACTACAAAGGCAAATACAAAACAGCTGGGCAGGGAGATGGTAGCTTTCCCTTTTCAGTCACTTTATAGATGTCCTGGATTTTGTTGAAGGATAACAGTCCCATTCTGAATCTGGCATACTTTCCAGCACTTTCCAGTTTTGTGATTTGAAGGGTGTGATGTAATTTACAGCCCTCACGGAGCAGGTAGGTGGAGATCTTGCTGCATTTACTCACTCTATCGCCCTTCCCTTTCCATAGATCTGACATCACATTGGGTAAGATAGAATTCAGTTGAACTGAAACTGAGGAAAGGGTATCGATTGGATAAATGGATATATCCTGCTGATAAAATATAAAACATACAATGAAACATGCAAGTAAACAAACATAACAGGGAAAATTATAACTTATAGTAAAAAAATAGTGAGGATTACATAACATTGAGCTTATGAGTGACCACTACAAACAATACAGGTGTATATCATCTTAGGCTACATTCACATGAACATATGGGGGCGTATATACGGCCGATGTATTTACGGCCTCACTGTGTCTCACTGAGCCTCACTGAGCCGTACGGAAGCGGTACCTTACCATTCCGTAGCCCGTAGAAAGATAGGACATGTCCTATCCTTCTACGGAATACGGCGCCATGTGCTCCGCAGCGCCCATGTATGCCCGCCATATTACGCCACGGCGGGCATACATCATGTGCATGTAGGTTGTAATATACGCTACTATAAACGTAAACATAATGTTAATAAAAATACACACTGTACATTTTTATATCAATGTTTTAAAACACCATTTCTCAAACAACTTTTATAGGACGCCATAATTCTTTCCAACCAAATAAGAAACACAGGTACATTAATACTGACCAACAAAAGTTTTGTTTAGATGTATTTTATTTATATGTGTATTAAATTTGGATTTTAAATGTAAAGAGAAATATGCTTGGGTATGAATCAGTGGACAACAGCAACATAGACTAATACTGTAAAATAAAAGTATACACCTACAGAGCTTGGAGAAAGAAGAGCACTTACCTATCCTTTAGGAAGGAAGCTGTGGCTACTGAAATGCATTGGAATGAAAGTGTGGTCTGAGTAGCCTCCATAGCCAATCTGAAGTCACTGCAAGCTGGACTTGCATCATGGCTGACTGGATTAAGACCATTGGTTGGGTCTCCTATGTTTTAATCAATCTACTAGATATTCAAAACGCCAAGTTACCACCCTAAGGCAACACCACACATGGACAGAAAGTAAATCTGGTTCATTCTTGCTTCCAGGCCATTGGAAGTGTGACATATTTATTAACATAGTTTGTTTTATAAGTGATAGTTCATACACTACATCGGTGCCTTATAGCATGGGTCTAGATCTGTGGAAGAATGAGTCCGGCATAATACCCATACACAGTCATGAATCTATTGACACTTTCACCATAATCTCATAATCTTAAATTCAGGCAGGTATGACACACATGGGTGATTCCACAGTTGAGCCTGAGGACATTGCAGTTTGCTATCTACTGCTCCTGTAGGCTAAATCATTATCCCACAGGTAAAACCTCCTAGCTTGCTATAGTTCTGCTAGGGTGTTTCCTGTTGATCTGTGACCTTCTGTCCCAACCATTTGCTAGGAATTCAAAAATGCTTCCTGACCTTGTTTTGTTTACTAACTAGTGTCCTGCTTCTGACACGCAGTGTCAATGTCCTGACACGCAGGGTCATGCTCCCGTGCCATCTGTCCCTCGTGTGCCAGCTACCTCCAGTACCGGACTACTTCAAAAGGTAAATAAGCATAATTGGATTTTATATTCTGCCCCACTATCCTGACCAGGGGGAATATGTCTAGGAATGCAACTCATGTGGGTCCTCCTGACACAGATAGAGTTAGGTGCAGTGTTGATGTAGAGAACCATTGCCTCTCCACAACTCCACCAACCCTTTGCCATCACTGTGTGCTGCAGGCAGGGGTAATGTGATGATGTCATTGCATCTGCCAGCTACAGAGCTTCACACAGTGTAGGCAGATAAGGAAGCAGGACTGCTGTGGTGGTTTATGAAGAGGCGAGTAACTGATCTTTATTGTTTATTTTACTGCAACAATGAGAGGTAGAGAGAGGGGCGCAATCAATGAGATGGGGTTCAAATGGGGAGGAGGGTTACAATAAGAGGTGCTGCATAGAGTTGGGCACAATGAGGATGGAGTAGAGAGGGAAGGCACAATGCAAGGGAAAGCTGCCTGAAATTAAAACATTTTAAAATATACTTTATACACTATATATACCTATACTTTAAAGTGTTCTAATTTCAGGCAGGTTTACTCAATGGGCACAATGATGGGCCCAATAAGAGTAGGGCCACAATGTGAGTAGGAGCAGAGAAGAGGGCCCAACGTGAGGGGACAGCAAAGAGGATGGGGTACAATCTCAGGGGGAGCAGAGAGGAGGGCACAATGAGAGGGGTAGCATGAGGGCCAGTGGGCCACAATGAGAGAGGGGCCACAATGAGAGGGTGCTGGTAAAGGGGGCCAGAATGAAAGGAGGAGCAGATTGGGAGGGGGAGTAGTGCTGAGAACATTAAGCCCAGTATTTTACCATGTAAGAATACTAGGGGGTGGGATAAGGAATGTGGCGTACGATTAAAAAACTATTTTCCAACCGCACCACACTTTTTTTCCCTCTTTTAACAACACAAAAGTTGGGAGGTATGGAGTTTCTAATATAGAGAGACATATACAGATACCATCATTAAGAGCTACTAGGACCCTGTAATATACCAGGATCTATGTTTTCCTTTTTTAAAATATAACTTATATTGAGTCACTCATAATCTATGTTTTTTTAACACCAAAAAATTATAAAGATTAAAATTTGCATATTTGTGGTATTTTAATATATAATTTTTTCATTTATCGACTGTTTCTGTTCCTGGCTCATCGTACTTATTGTAAGTATAAATAGGATGCTATTTGGTATGTAGCTGAAGAAATTGTTATTGTTATGAAGTGAGTATGATCTCACTTCACTCAAAACAGCTAACAAAGTCTAATAGTTACGAGTAGTGTCATCTTATGAATCGAATAATTCACTATTAGAAAGCTACTAACGGAAGTAGATCTGATATTAGATTCCTGATTCTAATGTCATCCCTTTACTGCCTGTGGCTAATCCTTTTACCTACTCTAACTAAAATCTTTGGATCACATTAATCATATATTGGCGCTAAGTGATGTTCCCCATGCCAGCGGCACACATTGGATCTATCAGGAGGTTCCGGGAATCACTGCGCTGCGTTGCGGAGCCACTTCTATGCCAGGTCTGACCTATAGGTGGTGCACAGACGCAGGGCAACAATGCCATGCTCCGACCCCCCAGTCCACACCCAACCAGCATAGAGGGTGGAAAAGAGACGGGAATTGCAACTAAATTATGGCGTACAAGCTGTGATAAATCCTCCCTTTTTCTTTCTTGTTTGCAAATTACCTTCAGAGGGGCATGTAACAGCATGTCCGAGTGCCGAGAGATTAGGCTACTCCATGCCTCAGTATCCGCACTTGCTCTGCTCCCTACGTGTCCCTGCACTCACCTGTTGCCTGCACTAGACGAGAGGAGAATGAAGCTTGGGACGCGCCACTCTGCATGGAGCAGCCTTAGCTATCGGCGCTCAGAAATGCCCCAGTAGCCTCTGAAGGTGATTTGCATACCAGAAAGATAAAGGATTTTAGTTAGACTAGGTAAAAGGATTAGCAAGACTGGGCCCGTCACGATGGGGGTGAACAACAGCGGAAGGGTTAATAGAGCAGACGGGGGCAGTTTATAAGGAATGAGCGTCAGCCCCCTCTTCCTCTTGCCACAACATCAGTGAGATGATCAGTGAGTGAGTTAGGTGAGTTGTCCAGGGATTAGGGGCCTAGAGCACATCGGGAATCCCTTCATCAAGTGTAGGGATGACTGGAGTCACTATGCGACTTTTTATGTGACTTGAATCAGGTGTTGCACTAGTAGTAATTTATGCCAGATGAATAAAGTGGCGGAGTGAGACTTTTTTAGCAGTCAAAATTCCCAAAAAAACCTCAATGCAACTTTGTTTTAGACTTTTTTTATCCCAAAAAAGCCTGACAAAACAAATGATAAATAACCCCCAAATCTTTATTATGCACCAAAAATACCCACATAAAAACACCCCATTCAAATGTATAAACGAAGTAAGGACAGTGTAATCAATCAATAGTAATTTGCCAAAACAAGTCCCATTCAATGCCTAGACCATTACAGCTAAATACCACAATATCCTCCAGCACCCTAAAGCCTTCTGGATACCAAGCTTCCTCAGGAGTACATGGAGATAAATGCATTGGGAATGCAAGCTGCAAACAAATATTGAGTTCCCACCTATCGTATTTCATAGTCATAACGGAGCTTTAACTGTTTATTCTCCACTCATTGGTTAGTAATGGTGTGAGAAAAAAACAAATATAAAAGTTAGCCTCCATCCACAAGATCATCCTTGGTCTGCAAGCACAAACTGTCCCTGATACGGTGGGTATGGAAAATATTCAGACCCCTTTAAATGTTTCACTCTTTGTTTCATTGCAGCCAATTTGTAAGATCGAAAACATTCTTTTTTTACTCATTAATGTATACTTTTCCCCATCTCGACAGAAAAAAAACAGAAATGTAGATATTTTTGCTAATTTATTAAACAAGAAAAACTGTTATATCATAAGTATTCAGCCCCTTTTCTACAGCAATGAGTCTTCTTGGGAATGATGCAAAAAAATCCTCTACCATTCATCCTTGCAGATCCTCTCTAGTTTCCTCAGGTAGGATGGTGAACGTTCGTTAAAACCATTTTCAAGAAATGCTCAATTGGGTTTAGATCCTGGCTCTGGCTGGGCCAGTCAGGAATGATCACAGAGTTGTCCTGAAGCCTCTCCCTTGTTATATTATCTGTGTACTTAGGGTCTGACTTAGGGTCAATGGACAGTATGTGAGTTAAAGGAAACCTATTAAGGTAGATCCAGTGACAGGTTCAACTAACGAATGACATGGGAGCCCTTTTTAGGGTTAATCCTTGAGTGGCGGGTAAATTTATAAATCTTTTATTACCTTATATGCAAATACCTGAAAGAAGCTACTGGGGCATGGAGAAGCTGAAGCTACACGGTGTGGCTACTCCATGCCCCAGTGCCCTCTTTGGATCCTCCTACTATGTGATCTTCAGCGCGCAGCTCCTGACAGCTGCGCGCCCTCCTCCGTGTTCTGCATAGACTCTGGCGGCTATGCATACTTGGCTCCGAAGCCGGAGCTATTAAGCATGCGCAGTAGCCGAGTATGCGCAGCCACCGGCTCTGCATAGCGCTGAAGATCTCGTAGTAGGAGGATCCAAAGAGGCTACTGGGGCGTGGAGTAGCCACGCCGTGTAGCTTCTGCTCCGGTTACCCCACGCCGCAGTAGCCTCTTTCAGATATTTGCGTATTAGGGCAATGAAGGATTTAAGTTACAGGCCACTCAAGGATTTGCCCTAAAAAGAGCTCCCATGTCATGTCATTCATTAGTTGAACCTGCCACCGGATGTAACTTAATAGGTAGATCTGAGATGGTAGGTTTCCTTTAAATATGACACAGCAAAGGGTCTGAATGAACAGTCTGTGATATTTCAGTTTAAATGTTCTTGTTTAAAAACATTCCTGTTTTTTCTGTCAAAATGTGGTGTACAGTGTACATTAATGGGCAAACAAATAAAAAAAATTAATCTTATCAATTGGCTGCAATGAAACAAAGAGTGAAAATTTTATCTGGGTCTGAATATATTTCTTGTACCCTCTGTAAGTCATTGATGTTATATTATGGGAAAGCATTGTATATAGAGATGAGCGAGCACTAAAATGCTCGGGTACTCGTTATTCAAGACGAACTTTTCCCGATGCTCGAGTGCTCATCTCGAATAACGAGCCCCATTGAAGTCAATGGGAGACTCGAGCATTTTTCAAGGGGACCAAGGCTCTGCACAGGGAAGCTTGGCCAAACACCTGGAAACCTCAGAAAAGGATGGAAACACCACGGAAATGGACAGGAAACAGCAGGGGCAGCATGCATGGATGCCTCTGAGGCTGCTTAATCGCACCATTATGCCAAAATTATGGGCAACAGCATGGCCATGACAGAGTGACCGAATGAGGCTAGATAGCATCTAAAACATCCAATAATTGACCCTGACACTATAGGGGTGTTAAATATTACAGATTTACAATATTCTAATTTGGGTGTGAAAATGTACTCAAGAGTTGATCAAGCCCAACATGGTCAATGAGATAAGATACAAATGTGAGGATTAAAATACAAATGGAGAGTAAGTGTGTAATAATCATGAGTGAAAGATCAGGACCATGTATGGGCAGCATTGGTGTTATATTGTTGTATGTACATTCTTGACATATAGCTAAAAAAACCTATGGAAGGAAGCAACCTTCCCCCAACCACATCCTATCACATGGTATTAGTTATCCTTTACTATATAATGGTCTCTGTGTTAGCTGGTCATAAAGGAATGTTACCATATATGGTTATGGACAAGGCCAATGGAGGAGTTTGGCTCACAATGTAACTCTATAGGACTGTACTCTTTATAAGTGACTCTGTCCAAGGGGGAGGGGGACATTGAGCATATCACACACACCAAGCTCGCTCACACACACGGACATATGGAGGAGATTTAAGGACACAAGATGGAGATGAATGGAGGAAGAAAGACCAACACAAGATGATGAAACCTTCACCAGAACATCATTTCATGGACTGACTGACTTTACCACATGACTAATAATCTGCACAAGTATTCTGTATTCTGCAACCTGGACGACGACAATAAACGTAACTTTTTATAATAATTATCATGAGTCCTTCTATTTTTGGAAGAACATATTAAAGTATGCGGGAAAGATTTTATATTCAATACGATAATTTATTACATTTGGCGAGCCAGCCTACGACTTTGTTTTTTAAATTTTTTTATATTCTCCTAACACTTGCAAAGGGGGGAATTCCAATTGACTCTCATGTTGGTGCAAGTGTTAGAGAAATCAACAAAGAAGAATCTAGAGGAGTGATCTTTCCCAGACGTACTACAGACGGCGGCCTGAGGAGGACAATAGGTGTCAGTATCCAAGGTTGTAAGTATGGAAATCATTGATTCTTTTACTAAGAAATGTAACTTAGAGTTTAAGTCTGTGTCTAGTGATCAGTCAGATCTAGAAAATGTTTGGTTAAGTTTATATGATGAATGCGGAAAGGAGAATAAAAAGATAGAAAGTAAACGTGTTTCTGTCAGTAAAGACAAAGAGAAATTGAGAAACATTCTGCAGATGGTAAAAGTCTATCATCAGGCAGTGCTAGACAGATCCATAGTCAGGAGCACTAGTTCTACTCTTAATACAGATAATGTGATCTGTGAGGAGATGGATAGTGCAAGTAATACATGTGATGATGTAACTCAGCAGAATGACCAGGGACAGGTCTGTGTTCTCTCTGCTGGAGGTGAATCTGTGTCTACAGACATGGAAGGGTCTTTTCAGAGACAGATATTAGAGATGAAAGAATCCAGTTTAAAGTTAAAAATGCAGAAGCATTTATTAAATCTGAGCAGAGAGGTTCCCACATATGATGAAAAAATCCATGTGTGCAGGAATCTTGAAATCTTTGAGAGTTTTGTGGAGAAATTTGATTTATCAACTGAACAGAAAAATCAGTTGTTTAAAATGTGGCTTCCTCTAAAGTTTTCTAGACGATTAGAATCAGAAGATTTACTTGATGACGAGTCTAGGGAGTGGTCACATGACAGTGACGTAGACAGATTGAAGAAGTTACTCTGGTGCACTACAAGTGACAGCATGCCTTCATACGAGATTTTACATGAACTGAAAATTGGTAGAAAGGAATGTACCTTCTCATTTATGTCCATGTTTGAGAGAACGTGTAAAGCGATTGGAATTTGTAATCCTCGCTCAATAGTGAGAGAATTTATTAAGAAATTTACATTTCTTAATGCTGCTGCACTTGTATTTGCTTCAGATCAATCTTCTTTATTAGATGCTACAAAATTTTTAGATAATATTAGAAAGTATCAGAGAAAGAACAAATCACAGGATCAGAGAGAGAGTATAGAGAGAACAGAGGCAGATGGTTACAGAAAGTCATACAAGAGAACCCTGCCTGAGCAAACACAAGAAGAATATACTCCTAGAAGAAAGGTATATACTCCTAGGAGAAATTGGGACAAAGTCTATGAGGAACATAGAAGAGAAACACAAGAAGTATATACTCCAAGGAGAAAGGTATATACTCCAAGGAGAAAGTGGGACAAAGTCTATGAGGAGCGTAGAAATCTGCATGTAGCAAGGAAAGCTTACAACATGATTACTGAATCTGCTCCACCTAGTAATTCCCTGTTACCTGTTGTAAGTAAAGAAGTCATTCAGTGTGAATTGTCTAATTGTAAAGACAATGTAATCAGAGAAGAGAAAGTGCCAGATGTACTAGAGAGATCATCAGACATAGCCAAGGCTTTGGTAAACAAAGCTAAAAATATTCAGGAGAAGGAAGTCCCCACATGTGACGTCTCCTCAGCCATGGAGACTAAATTTGACAAAATGCAGTATTGTGAATTTATGAATGAATCCACCAAATCCATGTATCATAGGAAGGACACATTGATGAGGATATTCAATGATATTCTAGAGGGAAAGATTTTTAGACATGGGTTGGGTATTGGCTGAGAATATACCCCTGTATACTACTGACTACTATTGGTGTAATGACTACGGCTTGTTAATGGATATGGTTTTTAGATAAGAGGTTTGATAGAACAAAACATATAGTTCTGGGATTTATGTGACAATAACCTTATCAGTGTATTGCGCACATAATTCTATTTCTATATTGGCAAAGTAGTGTCATACATGATGTTATACATAAGCCTGAATAAGGTGATGTGATAGCAGTATTGTGTTATAGTTTGTATAGTCTTAGTTAAGCATTTATTACATCTCTAAATATGTAGAAGTTATTATAAATTATTCATTTAACTCTCAATATGTAAAATTATTGTTGGATTGAATACATTTTTTAACATTGTTCCTATTTTTTCTTCAAAAAAGATACAGGAAAGAAGCAGCAATCCAGTAAAGATCTCCTAATGTTAATGTGATAGAGATATTGATTACAGTGATTGAATAAGAGAAATAATCAAGTGAAGACAATTAGAGATAAAATGATTGTATAAAATTAAACAATGTGTAACTTTTACATCATACAGAGATGCTGCTTGCCTGGTGTACTCTTCTGCATGAGCATGAATAACACATACTAATATCTTGACCTTTGGCCCTACATAAATGTATCATTGTCTATGTGTGTCTGTGTCTGTATTTGTTGTATCCTGTGATCTGCAGATCTGTGACGTCTATTGTCAGGCCTGGGAATAAAAATTGTTTGTCTTTTATGTTATTTGTTGTCCAAAATGAAGTACTTCATGTCTAAATTTAAATTGTGGTTAAATACAATGGTAAATGGTAAATTTAAGGGTTCATTAATGGACAATGAACAAGTCCATATACATCAGTATATGAGGAATGTGTGAAGAATCTCAGTGATGATGGCAGCTGCAATGAATCATCAATGGCAGAAATGTAACGCTCTATGGTAGTAGGAAAAATTACATGTGATGGAATATTATTAATTTTGTTTTTCATTGGTTTATTAATCAATTTATGGATTTAAGTTTTGGGGATTTTACTTTTATTTTTATTTTAATTGTTTTTCAATGGTTTACATAAATGTACACACATAACACATACATTTCTATACATACACACAATGTTATACATGTAAATTAAGGGAACATACGTGATGTATCTTTATTTTTTGGGTTTATTTGACAAAATATGCAATGATTGACCATCTATAATATTATAAGGATGATTACCTACAGAGATTCAGTAGGATTATGTTTCAGTCAAGAAGGGTCTATGGTATAACATATGGAGTAAGATCACTGACAATGCATAAATTTAATATTCTGAGGAACTGAAGTTCACTGAAGTTCATTGGTTGACAAGGATGAATAATATATGTGAAGGGTTATCCATACTAAATTCAGTATGAGGGGATTGATGAAAAGTTTGGAATTAAAGGGTAGGATATTGCATTTGGGAACAATACAATATGCAATACAGTAAGAGTAAATGGTTTTCATTCAAAAGACAAAATGGTTGTTATGAAAAAGAATGGAACATTGAAGTATGATTAAATAATTATTTGGGTTATATGCATATTTGATTAAAGGTATTAGGGTAATCTTAAGGTATTCATTAAATAAATGGATCTTGTTCTTGAATTCAATTAATAAGAAACCACATTATGTACCAAAAATTCAACAGGATTCCTGACATTTGTCAAAATTAATGTGATGGTTATTGGTAATAATATTTGTTATTTTAAGTATTATTTAATAAACAATGTTATATTAATTAGTTATTAGTAACAAAAATGAATGATATGGTTCACTGTGATCGTTATAAGTCAGGTAAAATCACCGATTTTGGTGTAGATTTAGGGAAAAAGAAGATTTCTTCAATCAAGTCTCCAAATAAATGGAAAAGACTTCGAGATTTATTATGGATCAAAGACTGATACTTACAATTTCAAGTGCTATAAATCCCATGAAGGTAAAGGGTTGATGTGCAGATGTCTTAGGTAACAACATGAAGGTGATAATGTTACAAGTTATGGACTTATCTGATGGACTGTGTTATCACTAAATGAATGACAGCTGATATTATAATGCATCTAGATGACAATAATTGGACTGAGATTGTTTTGGTCAAAGATGTCACCAAACCGGTGAGAAAAGGGTTATTGATACAACTGTGATTAAGGACTGTTATACTGTGACTAAGGTTACACTTTGCTACTGAAGGAGACATTGTCAATGTTAACCCTTGCATTGCTATCACAGCTGTTTCAGTGAAGAAGCACTGATGACTCCCAGGAGGAACTCAAATTACAACAATTATTTTGAGTCAAGTAAATTCCAAGGAGGTAACTGCTGTACGGATATAAGAAGTACATGTTCCTTACGGAGACTTTGGTTTTACATCTATATCTTTCTAAGACTTTGTGGTACATACTGGAAGAAACTAACAACAAGGAAATGTAATTAAAGGTTTCTGCACATAATAATCTATCAACAGTAATAATAATACATCTATATTCTAAAGACTGTAACTAATCCTTCTACTGGACAAGAAGATGATGACCATAAGAAGATGACAAGAAGCTTCATCTAGTTTAGATTTAGTATAGTCTATCAATTTATTTGTATTTTGATCACAGTACACCATAACATTTATTAATATCATAATTTTTAGAAATGAGTTAATATTGATTGATATTCATATAACGACAATTTATTTATTACGGACATTCTAATCAAAGGGAAGAAAAATCATCTGATGATTCATTGGTGAATATTGTTAGTGGATTTTGAGGGATCGAACAGATGTATCTCACCCTCAAGAGGGGGAAATGTTAAATATTACAGATTTACAATATTCTAATTTGGGTGTGAAAATGTACTCAAGAGTTGATCAAGCCCAACATGGTCAATGAGATAAGATACAAATGTGAGGATTAAAATACAAATGGAGAGTAAGTGTGTAATAATCATGAGTGAAAGATCAGGACCATGTATGGGCAGCATTGGTGTTATATTGTTGTATGTACATTCTTGACATATAGCTAAAAAAACCTATGGAAGGAAGCAACCTTCCCCCAACCACATCCTATCACATGGTATTAGTTATCCTTTACTATATAATGGTCTCTGTGTTAGCTGGTCATAAAGGAATGTTACCATATATGGTTATGGACAAGGCCAATGGAGGAGTTTGGCTCACAATGTAACTCTATAGGACTGTACTCTTTATAAGTGACTCTGTCCAAGGGGGAGGGGGACATTGAGCATATCACACACACCAAGCTCGCTCACACACACGGACATATGGAGGAGATTTAAGGACACAAGATGGAGATGAATGGAGGAAGAAAGACCAACACAAGATGATGAAACCTTCACCAGAACATCATTTCATGGACTGACTGACTTTACCACATGACTAATAATCTGCACAAGTATTCTGTATTCTGCAACCTGGACGACGACAATAAACGTAACTTTTTATAATAATTATCATGAGTCCTTCTATTTTTGGAAGAACATATTAAAGTATGCGGGAAAGATTTTATATTCAATACGATAATTTATTACAAGGGGACGGCATGCAGAGGCAGCGGCAGGCTAGAGAGTGTCATGGCGAAATACCCTAAATAGACTCAGGTTTCACCAAAGGAGGTGAAATGATTTCCTATGTGAACAAAAGGTTGACGGTATATTTAGTCAATAACACAGCATGGTGGCGACATAGTGACCAAGTTCCATAACGTATCTGGTGAAACACCCGAAAAATGAGCCTGACACAGCTCTTTTGATAAGGGGACGACATGTGGAGGCAGCCATGGAGACGACTTCCATGATTAAGAGTGACAGTATGGGGCATTCATATCGCGCTGCTATGATTGCAACTTCAGGTCTCCAGCATGGCGGCGACAGATGGGCCGAGTTCCACTATGTATCTGGTGAAACACCTGAAAATTCTGCCTGACACAGCTCGTTTGATAAGGGGATGATGTGCTGCATATCCTCTCGTGCTCCAGCGTCTGGGGTATAGAAAGTTGAAATGAGACATTGGTGGACGCTGTGGAGGATCGTGGAGGCAAAATGGACAGGAAACAGCAGGGGCAGCATGCATGGATGCCTCTGAGGCTGCCTAATCTTGGGATGGAGCTGGCGGTCCACTGCCAGGCGATATTTTGCCTGTCCAAGCCCCTGTCTCTCGGCTCCTCCCCACCCAAAATGGGCCTGGGGGCCAGAAGCGTTTACTTTGAAAAAATTATAATTTTCAAAGCAGGCCGGGTCGTTTGAATATTTCACCTAGGAATAATGGAATAGCATAGTGGTTCTATTTTTAATTGTTTTTACGGAAATGGTTCCATGATTAAGAGCGACAGTATGGGGCATCCATATTGCGCTGCTATGATTGCAACTTCAGGTCTCCAGCATGGCGGCAACAGATGGGCCGAGTTCCACTATGTATCTGGTGAAACACCTGAAAATTCTGCCTGACACAGTTCGTTTGATAAGGGGACGATGTATGGAGGCAGTGAACTAGTAGTAGATTAAAGGTGCTGCAGTTAAAACTATGTTAGTTGGATCTTGAGATGGAGCTGGCGCTCCGCTGCCAGGCAAGCTTTCGCCAATCCAAGCCCCTGTCTCTAGGCTACTCCCCAAACAGCACTTCTAAGAACTTTTTGTATAAGATCAAGTGTAGTAGCGTTCTTATAAGTTTAGGATATGGCGGGTGAGGGGAATGTAAACAGATGTGCAAGAAGCGCTGCAATAATATCAGTAAATGATAAAAGTTTGCCAGTATATTTTGTGGATTACACAGCAGGGTGGCGACAAAGTTAACAAGTTTGATGTGGAAGCCATGAAAACAACCCAAAATTCTGCCTGACACAGCTCGTTTGATAAGGGGACCATGTATGGAGGCAGTGAACTAATAGTAGATTAAAGGTGCTGCAGTTAAAACTATGTTAGTTGGATCTTGAGATGGAGCTGGCGCTCCGCTGCCAGGCGAGCTGTCACCAATCCAAGCCCCTGTCTCTAGGCTACTCCCCAAACAGCACTTCTAAGAACCTTTTGTATAAGATCAAGTGTAGTAGCGTTCTTATAAGTTTGGGATATGGCGGGTGAGGGGAATGTAAACAGATGCGCAAGAAGCGCTGAAATAATATCGGTAAATGATAAAAGTTTGCCAGTATATTTTGTGGATTACACAGCAGGGTGGCGACAAAGTTAACAAGTTTGATGTGGAATCCATGAAAACAACCCAAAATTCTGCCTGACACAGTTCGTTTGATAAGGAGACCATGTATGGAGGCAGCTATATGGACGACTTTTGGAGGCAGCTATGGCGATGACGTGTGGAGGTAGCAATGGAGACAACGTGTGGAGCCAGCTAAGAAGACGACATGTGGAGGCTGCTATGGAGACAATTTAATTTGGATAGTGCCTGTATGTGGCAGTCCAAAAAAGTTTTCAAACCAGAGGAGCAGGTAGGTGGTCCTCCAGAAAAATTAAATAGATTGAGTGCCTGTATGTGGCACTCCCAAAAATTGCTTAAAACAGAGGACCGGGTAGTTTCCTATGCTTTAGTGTACAAAGAGGAGGAGAAGGAGGACAATGAGGAGGAGGAGTGCATACATTATTCAGGTTGAGCTTCTTTCACCTGGTGGAGAATGAAAATCCGGAGAAATCCAGGCTTTATTCATCTTGATAAGCGTCAGCCTGTCAGCTTATCGGTGATGATGCCACCAGCTGCACTGAAAACCCGCTCGGAGAACACACTAGCGGCAGGGCAGTCAAGAACCTCCAAGGCGTACAGCGCCAGTTCGTGCCACATGTCCAGCTTTGAAACCCAGTAGTTGTAGGGAGCTGTGTGATCATTTAGGACGATGGTATGGTCAGCTACGTACTCCCTCACCATCTTTCTGTAAAGATCAGCCCTACTCTGCCGAGACTGGGTACAAGTGACAGTGTCTTGCTGGGGTGACATAAAACTGGCAAAGGCCTTGTAAAGCGTACCCCTGCCAGTGCTGGACAAGCTGCCTGGTCGCCTACTCTCCCTCGCTACTTGTCCCGCAGAAGTACGCACTCTGCCGCTAGCGCTGTCAGAAGGGAAATACTGTTTCAGCTTGTGCACCAGGGCCTGCTGGTATTCATGCATTCTCACACTCCTTTCCTCTCCCGGGATGAGAGTGGAAAGATTTTGCTTGTACCGTGGGTCCAGGAGAGTGAATACCCAGTAATCAGTGCTGGAATAAATTCTTTGAACGCGAGGGTCACGGGATAGGCAGCCTAGCATGAAATCTGCCATATGCGCCAGAGTCCCAACGTGCAAGAATTCACTCCCCTCACTGGCCAGACTGCCCATTTCCTCCTCCTCCAACTCCTCTTCTTCTGCCCATACACGCTGAACAGTGAAGGACTGAACAATGGTCCCCTCTTTTGTCTCGCCAACATTCTCCTCCTCTTCCTCCTCATCCTCCTCCACCTCCTCCGATATGCGCTGAGAAACAGACCTAAGGGTGCTTTGGCTATCAACAAGGGAATCTTCTTCCCCCGTCTCTTGTGACGAGCGCAAAGCTTCCAACTTCATGCTGACCAGAGAGTTTTTCAACAGGCCAAGCAGCGGGATGGTGAGGCTGATGATGGCGGCATCGCCACTGACCATCTGTGTTGACTCCTCAAAGTTACTCAGCACCTGACAGATATCAGACATCCACGTCCACTCCTCATTGTAGACTTGAGGAAGCTGACTGACCTGACTACCAGTTCTGGTGGAAGTTGACATCTGGCAGTCTACAATCGCTCGGCGCTGCTGGTAAACTCTGGATAACATGGTTAATGTTGAATTCCACCTCGTGGGCACGTCGCACAAGTCGGTGAGCGGGGAGTTGGAGGCGGCGCTGCGCTGCCCTGAGAGTGGCAGCATCTGTGCTGGACTTCCTGAAATGCGCACAGATGCGGCGCACCTTCGTGAGCAAATCAGACAGATTGGGGTATGTCTTGAGGAAACGCTGAAATATGAGATTTAACACATGGGCCAGGCATGGCACATGTGTCAGTCTGCCGAGTTGCAGAGCCGCCACCAGGTTATGGCCGTTGTCACACACAACCATGCCTGGCTTCAGGTTCAGCGGTGCCAGCCACAGATCAGTCTGCGCCGTGATGCCCTGTAATAGCTCTTGGGCGGTGTGCCTTTTATCGCCTAGGCTCAGCAGTTTGAGCACCGCCTGCTGTTGCTTAGCGACGGCACTGCTGCTGTGCCTAGAGCTACCGACTGATGGCGCCATGCCCACGGATGGTAATTCGGAGGAGGAGGAGGGGTGGGAAGAGGAGGAGGCATAGTAGGCCTTTGAGACCTGGACCGAGGTAGGCCCCGCAATCCTCGGCGTCGGCAGTATATGAGCAGCCCCAGGGTCAGACTCGGTCCCAGCCTCCACCAAGTTAACCCAATGTGCCGTCAGCGATATATAGTGGCCCTGCCCGGCAGCACTCGTCCACGTGTCCGTGGTCAGGTGGACCTTGTCAGAAACGGCGTTGGTCAGGGCACGGATGATGTTCTCTGACACGTGCTTGTGCAGGGCTGGGACGGCACATCGGGAAAAGTAGTGGCAGCTGGGGACCGAATACCGAGGGGCGGCCGCCGCCATGAGGTTTCGAAAGGCCTCGGTCTCTACCAGCCTATAGGGCAGCATCTCCAGGCTAAGCAACTTGGAGATGTGGACGTTGAGGGCTTGGACATGTGGGTGGGTTGCGCTATACTTCCTTTTGCGCTCCAGCGTCTGGGGTATGGAGAGCTGAACGCTGGTGGATGCTGTGGAGGATCGTGGAGGCGAAGATGGGGTTTTCGCACGGGAGGTGTTTGGGCCGTGGTCCTGGGCAGGGGGCTGACTAGCAGATGACACAGGGGAAGGAGCAGTGGTGTGCCCGGCCGGAGGTAAACGGGCTTGGTGCCATTGAGTGGGGTGTTTAGCATTCATATGCCTGTGCATACTGGTGGTAGTTAAGCTAGTAGTGGTGGAACCCCTGCTGATCCTGGTTTGGCAAAGGTTGCACACCACAGTCCGTCGGTCATCCGGTGTTTCTTTAAAGAACCTCCAGACTTCTGAAAATCTAGCCCTCGCCACGGGAGCTTGACTACGGGCAACATTTGGCGCTGATGCACCAGCTCTGGCCCTGCCTCTCCGTCTGGCCCCACCACTGCCTCTTCCAACCTGTTCTGCTATAGGACTCGCCTCCGTCTCAGAAGCGCTGTGTTCACCCGGCCTATCAACCCAGCTTGGGTCTGTCACCTCATCATCCTCCGATCCCTCAGTCTGCTCCCCCCTCGGACTTCCTGCCCTGACAACAACTTCACCACTGTCTGACAACCGTGTCTCTTCATCGTCCGACACCTCTTTACACACTTCTTCCACTACGTCAATAATGTCATCATCACCCACATACTGCGACCGGTGGAAAACCTGGGCATCGGAAAATTGCTCAGCAGCAACCGGACAAGTGGTTTGTGACTGTGGGAAGGGTCCAGAAAACAGTTCCTCAGAGTATGCCGGTTCAAATGCCAAATTTTGCTGGGAGGGGGCAGACTGGGGGGAAGGAGGCTGAGGTGGAGGAGCTGGAGGAGTGCTGATTTCGGTGACATGGGTGGACTGCGTGGAAGACTGACTGGTGGACAAATGGCTAGAAGCATTGTCCGCAATCCACGACATCACCTCTTTGCACTGTTCTGGCCTCAACAGTGCTCTACCACGAGTCCCTGTAACTTGAGTAATGATGAACCTAGGGAGTGTAGCTCTGCGGCGTTCCCCTGCTCCCACATCAGCAGGTGGTGTCTCACCCCGCCCAGGACCATGGCCTCTGACCCCTGCAGTAGTTGGACGCCCATGTCCACGCCCTCGTCCTCTACCCCTAGCCCTCGGGTTAAACATTTTCAAAATTAAAGTGTAAACTTCACATATTTTTTTTGTGTGTTTTTTGTGTTTTTTTTTTTAAACAAAACAATGCTATTCTATTGCTATGGCTAGTTTCTAACCTACACTGACAGCACACAACTGGATTTTGTGCTGTGCCAGATGACTTTGAGTTATAAGATAAATAAACGTAAAAAATAAATAAATCAGCAGACTCTGCCTATTTCAAATCAAACCCCTAATAAATTGTCCCACTTCGGTGTTCGAGGTGGATATGTGTGTCACTAAGAGCTAAACACAAGTCTCCCTGCAAATTCCTCACAATATGGTACTAGCTGCACTACTAATGCCAGCAAGCCCAGCCACAAGCAAACCAAAAAAAAAGGAAAATATAACGCTATTGTATTGTATTGAGGTGGATATGTGTGTCACTAAGAGCTAAGCACAAGCCTCCCTGCAAATTACTCACAATATGGTACTAGCTGCACTACTAATAGCAGCAAGCCCAGCCACAAGCAAACCAAAAAAAAGGGAAATAAAACGTTATTGTAGCCCTAAGAAGGGCTGTTGGGTTCTTGTAGAATCACTCCTGCCTAACACTATTCTAATAGAACACCCTAACGCTTTCCCTGACCAGCTCCCTAGCGGCATCCAGACAGAGAATGACACGAGCAGCGCGGGCAGGGGCTAGTCTATTCCAGGGTCACGTGATCTGGCCAGCCAACCACTGCTATCGACGTGTAAGGGTACCACGTCATGCTGGGTGGAGTGCAGAGTCTCCTGGCTTGTGATTGGCTCTGTTTCTGGCCGCCAAAAAGCAAAACGGCGGGAGATGCCATTTTCTCAAGCGGGCGAAGTATTCGTCCGAGCAACGAGCAGTTTCGAGTACGCTAATGCTCGAACGAGCATCAAGCTCGGACGAGTATGTTCGCTCATCTCTAATTGTATAATAGCATTAATTGCCCAATATAATTGTTCATTATTCCCTAATAATGCTAGTATATTTTTGTCATAGGAATAAAATATTAACACTATCGCTGTACCATACAGGCGATGATTTATATATGTCTTTTTATATGCTGATCTGTAGGAAGCATGTTATAGAGCAGGAGGAGCTGGGCAATTTGTTATAGTTCTTTGTGAACAGATTCAATATACATTTTTCATTTATATCTCTGCTTTTTCTGTGTTGAATTCATTCAACTATCTCTGTATGGACTGGAAAAGATCTTTCTGGAATTGAAAGCATCACCCCATAATGGCAACTACCGTAAGTTACTTGGAACAGATATCATTAGCAGCACTGACATATGGCACTGTGTAATTCTATTGGAGCTGATGTAATAATCAACTGCATCAGGACTAATAAAAATTTCTTAAAATTAACATAGGGGAAGAAATTTTAACTGAAAATAATTAACAACACTTTGCAACTTTATGACTTACAACTAAAATTATAAAATGAAATAATTCTACTGAAAGTAATTTTCCATATAATATTGTCCCTGCTAGCCCCCTCTACTGTCTACAAAGCAATTACTGCACCTCACATTTGATATCTTGCAGTAGTGGATTATAATATATGCGGATTGGGCGGTAGCCTGGGGCCCAAGGTTTTTAGGGGGCCTATGGCCACCCAAACCACCCACCATACTTTATACTAAGAAGGACCTTCATCCATGAAATCTTCGTACATCTGTTTATGCTCTCAATGTACACAATTTCTCCAAAGGACCTCAAACCGCAAATTGAAAGCAGGAAGCAGGAAGCAGAAGGGACACATCCTCCATTCCCCAAAAAGCTTAAAGGGCGCATTCACACAATGTGTTGCGTCACGGATTTTTAATGCGTTTTTGACGCATTCCAAAGGTTTCAAACTTGATCATACGTTGAAGTAATGCAAACGCAATGGTAATTCAACATGTGATCAAGGTTGAAGCCTCTGGAATACATCAAAAACGCATCAAAAAACATGACGCATTGTGTGAATGCGCCCTCATTCTAGTACCAGATGTAGGAAGTGAATTCCAGACTTGTAGTGGCTATAATATTCATACAGACCAGGACCCAAGGCAGTATTAATCCACCCCGATAGCTTGTATTGTAAAAAATCCTGACACTGCTTTGTGGCGGCATATGTTAATATCTTAAGTATTTCTAATGAACGTCCCTCTGGACACAGGGAAGGCAGACAGGACAGTGAGCCCTAAAATTGAGCACCCCAAACTGTCGGCTGCGTATTTAATGGGTTCACCCCAACCAGGGGCCAGTAACTAGGTGGCGTTTCCTCCCTAGGTCACTGTGCAGACACAAAACAAGACAAACAAACGGAAAAACACAATAAGTAGTAGTAAATGGTCCAGGCCCCAACAGAGAGAGCAAACAAGAGCCAAATCGCCAATTCAGAGGAATAGTCAATAAAACAAAGTCAGAGGTCAAGAACCAAGAGAAACGAGTAACAGCAGAACTGTAAACAGAGATAGCAAATAAATTTGACCAACAAGGGGTAAAATGAGAGCCAGATACTTATAGAGAGGAGGAACTCTGCCCCAGGTGGTAGGAGCAGGCCCTCACAGTCACATGGTGATAACTCCTGCTGGTCACAACCCACTGCAGAGAGATACAACTGACAGCCTCCCACTAGAGCCTAGTTCACACTGCCGGATGACTGAATCACAGAAAAGTGTCAGCAATTCCTCAATCTAAATGCACAAATCGAGGACGATGTATTACAACTGTTTTACGTTAGATTAACTATTTCTATTAACTGTCTTAAATTATTATCTATCTATTTATCTATCTACCATCTATAATTTAGATTTTTTTTCATAATTCGTGTTTTTTTCAGGAATTTCTTGTAGTTTGACTTGCTAGTTTCTAAAAACTCCAAACTATGAATAACACAACTTGTCCTGGTGACTTTTTGTCCAATGGCACATTTGCTCTTTAAACTATAATATACTGACATCTGACATCAGTTTTATACTGACATCTATTGGTAGTAGAGCATATTGCATCCTCCACACCACTGCATAATGAATGTTAGATAATAGATTATCATTTAAACAATAACCAGAGAAGATGAATTATAAATTAAATTATTTTTCTTTTTTTAAAGTTAGAAAAGAAGTCCCATAGCACATGGTAGAGTGAAATAAAATACAATATAACATGAGCCTGTTTATCTACACATAGGTCCAGTCTGAGGATGGAGGCAACTCTTTACAACTAGCTGAAAAAATAGCCACTATTTCTTGCTTTATGGCTTGATACATCTGCAAAGAAAATTTTTTCTGGAGATGCGAATGTTACTTACATGGGCCCATACACAGTTCATGTACCGATGTCCTCAGTTATCTGTGTCCACCCTTGTTGGTAACATTTTATTATGAACCACCAGTATATTTACTGCCCAAATCCAACAAAGACACAACAATTCCATATTCCAAGTATCAAAGCTATAGTTTTTGAAACAGGAAAGATCTGAACATGCTACAAACTGCACCACTCTGTGTCACATTCAGTAAACTGGATGTAAAAGGACTAATTCACACGAACACGAGGAAGACGAATGTACAGCCGGAAGCCTGTGCCACCATGTTGGCTTAGATGGTCGCTCCCCGTCATACGCTCCCCATAGTTTCACTCGCTTGTTTCTAAAAACTCAAATGTATGAATAACACAACTTGTCTTGGTTATTTTTTGTTATATGGCACATGTGCTCTTTAAACTGTTATATACTGACATCTGACATCAGTTTTATACTGACATCTATTGGTAGTAGAGCATATTGCATCCTCCACAACACTGCATAATGAATGTTAGCTAATATATTATTATTTAAACAATAACCAGAGAAGATGAATTATAAATGAAATTATTTATCTTTTTTTAAAGTAAGACAGCCCGCGACAATCTCCCAGCCGCTGGTGATGGTGGGACAGATCCCAAAAGCTGGGACAGTCCCGCCGAATCCAGGACGGTTGGGGGATATGGTATTCTGTCGTGGTGGGCATAATGCAGGCAAGACACAATACTGACAGAAAGACTTCATAGATACATGTGCAAGCAGCTAGCAGCGCATTGTGGGCGTGCCTCGGCCTGAACACATTCGCGCTTGCAGTGAAATGTATGCGATTGGTAAGCAATCACATGGGTCTCACTGAAAATGCTAATTTTCTATGCTTGGAAATGCAGTGCAGAGTGTGACCATACCCGTAGGCTCAGCAATTTGCTGGTTATGGGGAAATCCTGGTGTCTTTTAAGCCTCTGGTGTCTTTAAAAAGCTGCATTGTTCATATGTAGACCATAGCAGGATTGTTTATGTTCATTTTATAGCAAAATAATTTACTTTACTGTATAATGAACAAAATAACACATTCTCTAATTGACTGTTATTAACAAAAATACAGCATTTCACAGATATAAGTCCAATCTGTCTCATTCAGTCCTGCTGTACACAATTTCAATTACCCCTAGACATGACCCTGTAACTTCTGGGTCGGGTGGTTTGTGATTTGTTTGTGAGATTGTGCGTGCAGATGAGATTTCTGTGTCTCTCTGCTCTGACCCTGTAGCCACGCCCCCTGCACGGAGCCCAGAGACACTGACATCCTGCCAGGACATTGTAAGCAGAGAGAGAGGCTGCAAACTACAAGGAGATAAGTGATCCTGGGGAAGGGCAGACACATATCTGTGAGGTGTAGCAGAGTTCAAAGTGTAGCAGTGTAAAAGTCTGTTAGCCTCTGTCTGTCAGCCTCTGTGTAATACAATGCATCTCATCTTCTCTGATATGTCTCATCTCTCTTTCTATGTGTCAGTGTGTTAGTACAAGGTTCAGAAGCCAGATGAAAGTGCATATACCCCCCCCCCACCCCCCACACACACACACACATTTTGCATTGAGCAGCCTAGGGAGTGATAGGAGCTAAACAGCAATAAAACTGAGGGAAATTGTAAATTAAGGGGTTAAAATGATATTTATTGTGTGAATATCACTAGGGGATTGAGATGTGTGAATTTTCTTTTGTGGGAAACCCCCTTTAAGATTCTTGCTTGCAGGGCTCTGACTCCTTTTATCTCATGTGACCATGTTATTACTAATGACTTATTTTATTAGAATATGTATCCCATGATTTGTAAAGCACTGTGGAATATGATGGTACTTTATAAATATTTATCGTTATTATCACAGTTCATTCACTGTCCATAACACTAGAGGCGGTATAGACCGCATAATACAAAAACACATTTGATTAAATTGAGTCTTCAATATATATACGGTATATATATATATATATATATATATATATATATATATATATATATATATATTTCAATAATGTTGTCCCATAGTTTCAATAGAGCACTGGACATGTTTGGGTCCATAGATTACTATCGGACTTCTAGCACCACAGGAGGAGCCAGAAGTTGTGAAGGCAGCATGGATAAGGCATAAATATCATTTATGGAAAACCTCTTTAATGTCTCATAAAAAACATTAGGGCACATCTAAGTCCACTAGAGTATGGTGGTGCCCGCAATCTTTCAGTAGGTTTCAGCAGCTAGGTGCTGTGCCGACAGGGCGTAGGATTGTGTTCTAGCCTGTGCCTGCATGGGTGCAGGCTATAGGCATTACTTAGGAGCGGGCCAAGCTGGCCCACCCCATCTGCGGCCACAACCCCATCTGACCTCCTCCATGCACAGCACTATACAGAAAGAAAATAATAATAATCAAAAAAAATAATAATATATTGTCATATCCTTTCTTCCCACTAGAGGGAGACATATCTTTCCTAATAATTTCCCTATAGTCGGCTCCACCTTTTGTTTGCCAGGTGCACAGGTAGTGAAAAGTTTCATTCAAATGTCACTCCCTGAGACTGATGGGAAATTCCTGCTCTGAAAGTGAACAAATGTATAGTCCTTTCTTGTGTCCATAAAGTCCATAAATGGAAGGTTACACAAAGAGCCGGTATCAGAGAACAGTGAAACTTTAGTACTCCCATATAAATAGTTATATTTAGGACAAAGGATTCTCTCTATAAAATGGTTGGTTAATATTTTTGATCTTGCAATCTTTAGATTAGGCTATGTATTTGTCCTTATTAATGCAGATTTGGTCTTTTTTATGTTCCTGCATGTGCTGGGTGCAAAAAAGTTCTCTTAGGCCCCTTTCACAATTTTGTTTGTCATCAAAAACGCTTTGCACCTGTTAAGGCGCATTCACACGATGCATTGCGTCGCCTAGTGCTTTGCGTTTTTGATGCTAAGGTTACATTGCGTTTCCACTGCATTTACTAAAACTACTAAAACACAATGTAACCTTAGCATGTAATCAAGGCTGAAGCCAGTGGAATGTGTCATAAATGCAACGCGCGACGCAACGCATCGTGTGAATGCACCCTGAGCATTGCAAGTGCAATGCATTGTAAATGGATGGGTTGCTAGGTGATGGGAAACAAAGGCAGGAAGTGGCATGTGGGCACCAATTAAAGAATCATGTCATTTGAAACATGCGTATGAAAAATGCACCGAAAACGCAGTAAAAATGCAAACAACGCGTGCTTAAAAAACGCAAAATACTAATGACTCCTAGTCAAAAACTGACCAAAACGCAGGCAGTTTTTCCTGCATAATACACACAGATTACACAGCACTGCACAGACCTTGCCAAATCAGTCCCTGTCCCCAATGGGGCTCACAATCCAATCAACCTACCAGTATGTTTTTGAGTGTGGGAGAAAACTGGAGGACCCGCAGGAAACTCACACAAACACGGAGAGAACATACAAACTCTTTGCAGATTTGATCTTGATGGGACTTGAACCCAGGAACCTAGCCCTGACCCCAACAGCTGAGAAGAAGAGATTTGCCTAATTACATTGCTGTCAACATTGCATTTACAAAACACATGCATTGTGTGAACGCCACGTGTGAATGCTCCCTAAGGGATGAAGTACAGTAGTAGTGCTAGTCGCCATATTAAAAGACTCGTCTGGAGCAAATCCGATTTATCCTGCATCTACAAATCAACTAATCAATGGCTCATCTCCAGAGATTGGTGTCATTATAGGAGTCAATGTAGCAGTGCTGTACGTATTATATGCTCAGCTTCCAGGGTGATAGTTTTCATATATATCTGGGAGGGCTGAATACAAGGAATTCATGCTGCTACATTACATTATACAATATATCTCATCTTGATCTGAGAGCAGAGCCAGCAGCATGTGTCAGACCTCTGCAAGTGCATGTGCCTAATAAATATGGCAAGGCATGTGGGAAAGGTGTATAATTTACAGAGCGGACCAATAACAGGAGGGGGTGTGTTGTTTGGTCGCCTCCAGGCACATCAGCGGGTGTCACACCGTGACCTTTCCCCCACATAATCACAAAGTCATTGAGGTATCCTCTGGCACTGACTCCTTGTAACCTTTCACCCAGATATTCCAGTTATTAAACGCGGATACTTTTTCCATTCTTCTGTCCGTCCCGTGATAGATGCCAAGTTTAGAAACTGTGGTTTTAATGTTTGTCAGTGTCTTATATTGTGCACACGAGTTCTGAAATCAAGTCTCAAGTTACAAACTATAAAAAGAACAAATATCTGCAATGTGCAACAGGTTGCAAAATCCTGACCGGCTGGAAGAAAAATGAATGGAAACTGCCGGAGTCAGCGCTCCATGTTTTTTATTTATTAAGGGATAGAAGGGAACAGAGGTAGATAATGCAGGAAAAAAACATACGCCTAACACATCCTAGAGGCCTTATTAATGCATCAAATTTATTCGTTTTTTTTAATGTTTATTTTTTCATTCATATCAAAAAGATCTTTTAACTCCTCCGCCAAATTCAATTCTAGCTAGGGAAGTTTCTACTGGTTCCATCCAGTAAGCTCAGCTACGGACTAATGTGTTCTCCCCGCGTTATGCTGGTCATATCCCAACGACTGCACACATTGTAGAGGATGGGAGTCCATGCATCATATAGAAATATGATGCAAGGAGTCGCTGAAAACTGCAGCGATGGTAACGGCGCTATAGTTTGGCTGCCATTTTATTTCCGCATGATGCAAGGACTCCCATCCTGAGCAATTTGTGCAGTCTGTGCCACCGGATCAATATACAAGTCCGTTTCCTGCCGTTTTCCTGCCGGCTTTACACATAAGTATAAATGTTTATTCATGAGCCATTCACATTGTGAATAAAAGCAGCTGTTTTTTTGCATCCTTGCGGGAATCAAATTTTACTAGTATAGCCTAATGTATCCATATAAAATAGTATCAGAAAAAGCAGACTATAGTGGCAAAATGTCACTAAAGGGTTAAAGGGACAAGGCTTAGGAATTCAGTCCAGTCTGCTGATAACCCCCAGGTCATTCCCAGTTTTATCACACATCCAGCCCTGGCTTGTGTTTACCTGTGAAATTCTTTGCTGCTCCAGACACCTCCATATACTGGTAATATCAGATCTCATCTGACGTTATACATTACATGTTATGGACAACCAGCTCCAAAAATCACCCCACAAGTAAAACAGCATTGTTTCCAGTACTTTATACGTTTTTCATTTAAGTTTTCCCAATAATCTGTCATTTATTAATATTTTTCTCTTTTTACCATTATGCAAATTAGATTCTTAGTGCACTAGAGGCGTGGCCATGCCCACTGGTGCACCCGTATCCTTCTTCATGATGCTCAGTAAAGAGAAGAATACCCCTTGTATCCCCAGACTCCTGCCATAAGAGGGCAGTCAAGAGGCGGAGTGTAACTTTAGGAAATGCAGTGTTTGCCATATTAGGAAAACTACAAATAATACAGTACAGATTATACATTGTGCTGCAGTAGCTATAAGTTATTCTTCTGGTCTAGATGTCCCATATATACACTTCTAATATAATTGTGTATATTGGCAGCTTAAAATAGTGATGGCCCAAACGAGGAAATAAACACATTGAAAACTGCAGAGACAAGAGTAAGTGAAGATATCCTGCCAGTATAAATGCCTGTGCTCTGTGTCCTACTAGAAGTTGTCCAGTCTGATCTATCCACTAGTAACAGATGTTCAGTGTCGCAACCGCAGCGAGTCGGAGGGAAATATCCATAAGGGCAAAATCCACAAGGACATAGGGCATGAGGACATTCTCCGAATTTCACATACAGTCACATATGGACATCTGAATGTAAAGACTGTATGGACATCTGAAGATGTGACAAGTTTAGAGAGAGGATTTCTCATTTTGTTATATTCTTATTGTATTGTTTTACTCTGAACAACAGTGGATCAGGTCACATATATAACCAAGAACTAAAAGATAAAGCTGAATGCGGGTTGCTGATATTTTTACTTTGAGTTTCACTCCATGATGCTCTTAATTAACAATCTTTTCATTCTTCATTCATGCATTGGATGAATTTAAAGGGAACCCTTCACTCGGTTTAACTTGCCTATATAAAATTCTGTTCTCAGTCGGAAACTTTGTAGCAAAGTAGCAAAGATCACGAAAACGAGGGGCCCGATGGGGTCCCATGTACATCTGTCGGACCCCTTGTCGTTCCATCAGATTAATGGAGCAGACGGTCGCGCATGACCATTCTGCTATGAAACTGACGGAAATCGGTGAGCACCGCGGTTAGCAATTTTCATCAGCTCCATAGAGATTAATGGAGCAGAACAGTCAAGCGCAGCCGTCTGCTCCATTAGTCTGACAGAACGACAAGGGGTCCGATGGATGTACATGGGACCCCATCAGATCTCTCGTTTTCGTGATCTGTGGCGGTTTCATCACTGAGACCTCCACTGTTCAGCAAATTAGGCCCTGTCCTGTGGATAGGGCCTAACTTTTGTTTGTGGGAATATAAAGCACTGTGGAAAATGGTGGTGCTATATAAATAAATATTTATCATAATTTTGTGGATGTGTTATCTATGGTTCTATTGTTTTGTTTATTGTTCTGTGTTCATCAATAAACTGATTCAACAGAAATAAATCTTTATTATTATATTATTACATGGTAACACACATTCTGCCCTTCACACTGTCCTTTATGGAAACCGAGGTTAAAAATAAACCAAGCATTTGGTTACAGTTCACTTTCACTTTCCAAGTAAACTCAGTGAACGGAGCTCTTACACGTGGACATTGAAAATGTGGATTTCTTTATGATCTGTGAGAGCCTTCTGGAGGCTTTTTCTCTATTCTTGTAAATACTTTAAATACGTAAGGAAGACAGAAGCAGAAAACGGGTTATACAATCTGTTCGCACAGCGCATTGTGTAATTACATTTTCGCTGAATCTAAAAGCGAGATTCAGGTCATTTGGAAGTGTCAGAAGCGTCAGAGATTACACTGCACATCCAGTGTCCTATTCGTACTGTTAATGTTATGCAGCATTTGTGAAGGTGGATGGTGTTATCAGCCGTATTATTTATAGTCAGCAAATCAGTTGCATAGTGAGCCAGGTATGCAGGGACAGATGACACTCACAGGTCCTTTCTATTAAAACTTTCCACTTATGGATCCATGCAAATTACACACATCTAACTCATTTCCACATAATATCAACTAAAAGTCATATTTATTTTCCATCAGTGACGAGGGATTCTGCTATCCAACTGAACACTCACGAATCACAACATTGATATAAGTAACTAGAAGCCCTTTAAGGGAACCTGTTACCACATTTTCAAACATCTCGATTGGACCCTCCTATATAAATCGCAACATGTCCCATGCTTTTTCATAGCACGTCATGTGACCAGGGTGACAGCATCACAGGTCCTTTAGCCTCCTTACATTAGCAAACTGCACACCATGCATATATCTGATCACATGGCAGTATCATGGCATGATTACAGCATATCTCTGTGGACTTCTACTCCTCCCCATCCTCCATGAAGGCTGCTGTGATTTCATGTGATCCGATACATACATGGAGTAGACTGTGCAAGAGTGGCCAATGATGTAACAGAACTCTAACTCAATGCTCTACATAGCAGAAATTCTGAAACACTGGGAACTAAGAAGCAGAGCAGTGCAAGTAACTCATGAATATGCAGGGCTTCATTGGACTCCAGTAGTGACATTGGACTCACGTCAAGTAAGTTGCATGTAAGTTTACAAACTGATGGAATTGTACCATTTAGGTATGAGGGAAATACTTTTTACTCATAGCTTTTAATTAAGTATTTATTTTGGGTGAGTTGATTTACATGACAGGTTTCCATGAGGTAAAAACTACCAGTACTTGGGTCTTTACTTTTCATCCTAAAGTATGGGACATGTTTTTGCATATTCCCAAGTATCTTGTTGGAATCTCACTTTACAGAGAACAGTCAAATATTTTGCTACCAAACTGTTGACTATTAACATGAATCTGTCACCAATTTTGAGACACACTTTTGTTTTTTGGATTATATGCAGGATTTTAACTCATTTTGAAGCACTCAGGTGCACTGGTGTGTGAGATCTCTTCATTTAGCACAGCACAGCCCCTCGTTCCTATGTAACTTCTATAGTATTCAAACAGAAGACCGCTACAGCAGTGACTGGTAGCAGAAGGGAGGGGATGTTCTGTGTTCATTTAAAGGGGTATTCAGGGAATATGAACGTCTGACACAAAAACCCATGATGATATAAATAAATGAATACAACAATACTCAATGTCATTAGTCACAAAACGGAGCTTAAATAATTTGATTTTATGATTTACAAAATTTATGGCCTCTATAAAGTAGGTGGAGTTATCACTAAGATGGCCGCCACTGGAAACTACAAGTTCAATGATCCTTTAGTTCTCAGTAACTCCTCCTCCCTCTTATGCTCTGCTCCCAGTGATGATCTAACAGGTTTTCTTGCTCTGTTACCATAGTAATGATGTGTAACTGCCATCACCACAACACTGGTCATACTAGATGCACTGCAACTAACCGACAACAGCCAAACGTAGTGGTGATCACATGACTCTGCCCAGGCAGGTACAGGACATGTGATGTGGACATGTGACCAGCAGCCATCTTCTGTCCTGCAACGGACCACACGGAGGAAATTAACGGACTGATTAACCCCTTCCTGCCGCGGCCCTTTTTCGATTTTGCGTTTTCACTGCCCACATTCAAAAATCTGTAACTTTTTTATTTTTCCATGTACAGAGATGTGTGATGGCTTATTTTCTGCGTAACACATTAGACTTCAAAATGGTGGTATTTAATATTCCATGCCGTGTACCGGGAAGCGGGAAAAAAATTCCAAATGCAGTGAAATTGGTAAAAAAACGCATTTGTGCCGTATTCTTGTGGGCTTGAATTTTACGGATTTCACTGTGCACCCCAAATGACATGTCTACTTTATTCTTTGGGTCGGTACAATTACGGGGATACCAAATTTGTATTGGTTTTATAATGTTTTTATACATTTAAAAAAATTAAAACCTCCTGTACAAAATTTTTTGGGGGGATTTTGCCATCTTCTGGGGCTAATAACTTTTTCATACTTTGGTGTATGGAGCTGTGGGTGGTGTCGTTTTTTGCGGATTTTGATGACTTTTACAATGTTATCATTATTAGGACTGTACGAACTTTTGATCACTTTTTATAGAATTTTAATTTTTTTTTAAATGGCAAAAAAGTGGCATTTTCGACTTTGGGCGCGATTTTCCGTTACGGGGTTAAACGCAGTGAAAACCCGTTATCATATTTTGATATATCGAGCATTTTTGGACGCGGCAATACCTAATGTGTTTATGATTTTTACTGTTTATTTATATTTATATCAATTCTAGGGAAAGGGGGGTGATTTGAATTTTTAGGTTTTTTTATTATAATTTTTTTATTTTAACTTTTTTTGTATTTTTATTTTGACTATTTTTCAGACTCCCTATGGTACTTTAACCCTAGGGTGTCGATCCTGTACGATCCTATCATATACTGCCATACTACAGTATGGCAGTATATGGGGATTTTACTACTCATACATTACAATGTGCTGACAGCACATGGTAATGAATGGGTTAACCCGAAGTAGCTTCGATGACGTCACGGGGAGCGGCGATCCACGGAAAGATGGCGGCGCCCGCGTGCCGCTGTCTTTTTGAAGCCACCGGGACCTTTGCCGGCGGCGATCAGTGGTAAAACACCCACGATTGGTGCCGGCACCGATCGCGGGTGTTACCGGTAAGCCTTTGCTGCAATATGCAGCAAAGACTTACCGGCTATGGAGAGGGCTCGGCCGCGAGCCCTCTCCATGTACCGGGACCCGACATGTGACGTACTATTACGTCACATGTCGGTAAGGGGTTAAAGGGCCAGTAGCATTTTAATTCTTCATTACAGTCTATGTCATCAGCATTTTCTGCTAAGGGGAGCAAAATTTTAAATAACAACTAATTACACATTAGCTTATATTTTGAGTGCCCACTTGTATATGAATAGGAAAGGTAGAACAGGGAGAGACCAAAAAGCGCTCATAGAGTAGTAGTTTGTACAACAATGGACAAATTCAGATGGGGGAGGAAAGAATGAGGCTCACCAGATAGAGTTGTGCAAGTTCCAGGCACAACACTAATGGAAGTCTTGCTGAGTACCAATCAGGTGCTGCCTGTTGACGGGATCATCAGAGCGCAGTAGCCACACCGGTCTGGATCAGATGCATGGGATGATGGGGTGATTGTCACTATGGCGCACACTGGTAGTCAAAAGTGATTCGGAAGTGACACACATTGTACCTATATGTTCTTTTAGTCTCTTCTCACTTGAAAAAGGAATCGCCGCTGATTCCGAAACGCATTGTGTTACCGAGACACCAATAAACAGTTTTGTTGTGAAGTACTCTCCGAATCATTTTTGACTACCAGTGTGCGCCATAGTGACAATCACCCCATCATCCCACTTGTATGTGAATTATGCTGATTCCTGGAATACCCCTTTAAGATATCTCACAGTCCAGAGTACCAGACCACTATTTTAGGCTGGAGAAGATACATACCCTAATACACCAACCAGAGCATCTTGGCCAATAGATGGAAAACCCTGTGTTTTTGGCAGGGGCAGAAGAAAAACACATAGCATCTGCAAGGTAACCCATTTTCAGTAGTAGCTGAGGGGCACAATACACAGGTAAATATCAGGTAAAGCTATTAGACTCTCTTGCCAGGTGTCCTAGTCTATGGTACCCAAGTCACGCAACAATTAGCATCCAGAGCAGTGCCAGTGGGGCACATTTATCATATGCTGGCATATCATACACCTGATGTATCCAGCTGTGCTGGTGTATAACTGCACTATTACCAGCGACCATTCAGGGGTGAACAGTCGCAGGCAATAGTGAGTGCACTGACTCTGCTGCTGCCATGTCCCCACTTGGTGTGGAGTTGGTATAAAGGGGGAAATAATTGCATTTCCTGCTGGTTCGAAAGGAATTGTCATTATTTCAGGACTTGTACACTAGAAAACTGGTTTACATACCCTGATAAATGTCCCCCAATAAGTTTATCTAGAATGTGAATGTAAAGAATGGAAATAAGGCTCCATTCTATATATAAAAGGATAACAGCATTCACTACCAGCAGAGAAAATAAGTTCATTAATTTAATAGTTGTTCATTCTCTGATACATCTGATTGTAATCACTTCCATCATTGTTATATTACAACGTCTAAAGTTTTATTTGATTCCAACAACCTCATTCTGTTTGTATACAAACATCAGAATCTGATATCACTTGGAGCATATTCGTCACAACCACTTATTACATTATAAAGATTTTTTGCTTCTGAGAACAGAGTTGAATGAACATTCGGATGTGAAAGATAAATTAAGCAATTGCATCATATAATTTATCTCAGTTTGCAGCCGGTCCAAGTGCAAAGGTTTGAGTACAATTGAGGACAATATTTAGGCACAGAGCTGAACATTTCTGCCGTTCATGGCCTTCACAGTGTTAGTTGCGCAGGTTTGTATTTGCATTCTTGGTTTTATGATTGCTCGAAGTTTAGAAAACAGTGTTCTTCAATGTATTTCAGTCCCTGTTTGTTTCTATCGATGTGTACGTAGATGAATAAATTAATATTATAGTAGTTTTTACATGTACGTAGTAAATAATGGCTTTGCCTCTCCTCCAGCTTCCTCTAGCTAAGATCATTCCTGTAGATGGTGCTCAACTACTGTCTGCACTGGAAGTATGTGAATTCTCTGGGAAAAGTTTTATTATATGAGTGTACAAATGTATACATACTTCTACAGTGGACATACACTCACTGGCCACTTTATTAGGTACACCATGCTAGTAACGGGTTGGACCCCCTTTTGCCTTCAGAACTGCCTCAATTCTTCGTGGCAAAGATTCAACAAGGTGCTGGAAGCATTCCTCAGAGATTTTGGTCCATATTGACATGATGGCATCACACAGTTGCCGCAGATTTGTCAGCTGCACATCCATGATGCGAATCTCCCGTTCCACCACATCCCAAAGATGCTCTATTGGATTGAGATCTGGTGACTGTGGAGGCCATTTGAGTACAGTGACCTCATTGTCATGTTCAAGAAACCAGTCTGAGATGATTCCAGCTTTATGACATGGCGCATTATCCTGCTGAAAGTAGCCATCAGATGTTGGGTTCATTGTGGTTATAAAGGGATGGACATGGCCAGCAACAATACTCAGGTAGGCTGTGGCGTTGCATTGATGCTCAATTGGTACCAAGGGGCCCAAAGAGTGCCAAGAAAATATTCCCCACAGCATGACACCACCACCACCAGCCTGAACCGTGTATACAAGGCAGGATGGATCCATGCTTTCATGTTGTTGACGCTAAATTCTTACCCTACCATCCGAATGCCGCAGCAGAAATCGAGACTCATCAGACCAGGCAACGTTTTCCAATCTTCTACTGTCCAATTTCGATGAGCTTGTGCAAATTGTAGCCTCAGTTTCCTGTTCTTAGCTGAAAGGAGTGGCACCCGGTTTGGTCTTCTGCTGCTGTAGCCCATCTGCCTCAAAGCTCGACGTACTGTGCGTTCAGATATGCTCTTCTGCCTACCTTGGTTGTAACGGGTGGCGATTTGAGTCACTGTTGCCTTTCTATCAGCTCGAACCAGTCTGCCCATTCTCCTCTGACCTCTGGCATCAACAAGGCATTTTCGCCCACAGAACTACCGCTCACTGGATGTTTTTTCTTTTTCGGACCATTCTCTGTAAACCCTAGAGAAGGTTGTGCGTGAAAATCCCAGTAGATCAGCAGTTTCTGAAATATTCAGACCAGCCCTTCTGGTACCAACAACCATGCCACGTTCAAAGGCACTCAAATCACCTTTCTTCCCCATACTGATGCTCGGTTTGAACTGCAGGAGATTGTCTTGACCATGTCTACATGCCTAAATGCACTGAGTTGCCGCCATGTGATTGGCTGATTAGAAATTAAGTGTTAACGAGCAGTTGGACAGGTGTACCTAATAAAGTGGCCGGTGAGTGTATATATCTTATACTGTTTTATTTCATTTTTTGTTTCTACTATGTTGTATGTCATTATTAAACTTTATTTATTTATTTTTTTAAGGGTTTTCAAGGAATTTTCTATCACCTTCCTGTTCCATATGGAATTCAGACCAGCGTTGTGACCTCTCCGACACTTACCTAGTTGAGCTGCATCCACTCTACTGTATCTGTTCTTGGTATAGCAGTTCAGCCACCTTCACCTGAATGGGGCAAAGCTGCCGTGTCATGAAAGGATGTAATGTCACATCGGTTTGGATTACTAAATGGCAGATTAGGGATCAATTACCACTGCAACCAACCATAACATTTTATACTGCCCTGTAGGTCTAAAAATAAAGTAAGTATTTTTAGACCTGGAATCCTCATGCATGTGTGCAATTCCTAATATATATGTATACAAGACCGCTTCCAGAACCTAGTCCTCCCAAGTCCATCCAAGTCCTAAAACTGCAGAACTGGTGTTAAAGTCAGTGGAGGTAAACCCACTGAACCACCATGAGTGATGGCATAATCCGATACCTGGGAGCAAAGTATAAGTAACACCCGGTATTCACCAAAGCCAACTTTAAAGCATCTAGGACTTGCTGGGGCGGGATACCACCAGGTCGCTCCCCAGGCGCGACTTTGTCCACGGTGGTGGCCAAGGCGAGGTACAGAAAAGGCAGGAGGAATCAGGGTCATAGTCAGGCAGGAGTTCAGGATGGGCAGCACAGGATCAGAGTCGGGGACGTAGCAGAAGGTCAAGAGAGGCGGCAGAGAATCAGGGTCAGGAAACGAAGCAGCGGTCACAACGGATAAATCACTTTACTCTCAATAACGCTTTCTCTCAGGCAAACAAGGCACAAAGATCAGGCAGTGGTCACAGAAAGAGGCGGGCAATATATCAGGGCAGCAGCCAGCCAGCGCCAATTAGCGGTGCGCTGGCCCTTTGAATTTCACAGAGCCGGTGTGTGCTGCCATAGGAGGTGGGTACACGGACCACTGGACTGTAGATGGGCCGTCACTGGACTGTAGATGGGTGAGTACGCCTGCAGCTGCCACACCTGAATTTAAAGGAGTTTGCCCATAAAAGAAAGTGCTCAAATTCTAGTTCCCCTAGTTGGGATGTTTTCACAATAAAGATCATTTTTACATCTTTACATTTTAGCCAGTTTTTCCTGTTTTTAGTCCTATCACTCAGTGATGGTCATTGTAAGATTCCTCAGTGTGGGTGGGAACTAGCTGAGCAGACACTTAATGATTCCTATGTGCTATAACAGTGATGGCGAACCTTTTAGAGACCGAGTGCCCAAACTACAACCAAAATCCACTTATTTAACGTCAAGTGCCAACGTGGCATTTTAAGCATTAACTTACTGCTATGTGTTCTTCCACATCTTTCAATTTTATCGACCGCCTAATGCCACTAATACAGTTGAAAGAAAGAGGGCAAATAGCTTCTCTCCAGATCCGCTCTGTACAGGAACAATGGTGGGTCTAGCAGGATGACCTACAAAGATAATGCAGTTCTGTCAACACTTCTCACTTTTCCTGCTTTTCCAAACAGCCAATGAAGTGTGGCTTTAAAATAGCGCAGCATCTCATCTCATAAGTTGCCTGCGACTGCAGAAAGATTTGGTGGATTTGGTCCTGTTTGATGAACTCTGTTCTGCAGGGATGGCCTGAGTGCCCACAGAAAGGTCTCAGAGTGCCACCTCTGGCACCCATGCCATAGGTTCGCCACCACTGTGCTATAAGATGCTGACAAGGAGGGATGTTTATCAGGACCGGCAGGCGTGGAAAAAAGATTCCGTGTCCAGCTTCGTCCAAGAAATTCCAAAATTTTATTTTAGGGCATAATTTTAAAATCCCAGAGTGTTACATGGCCAACGCGTTTCAAACGGTGGACCCGTTCTTAATCATGGCCATGATTTGCTATTTATATCTAGCGCCTAAATGACATCCATGTTCTGAATGGGCAAGCTTTTAGCAGATTCACTGAATTAGATCTATACCAATATAATATAAAGATTTTTTTTATTAGGTGATATGATGGCCCTCAGGTGGTGCTCAATGAATCCAAGGTACAGGTGATTCTGCCAAACACTTTGTATTCCACCATAGCCTCACTCAACACACATATATACCAAATAGTAGAGATTACTCCAAACTATACAACCTACAGGACAATGGAGATATCCAGTCAACTAACAAACCAAAATTAACAAATTAAAGAGCTCTGCTCTTAACTCCCTGAATGAAATCGAAATAGCGATTTGCAGGTTATAAAAACAAAAAGAGTCCGGATGGCATGGATAATGAGAATCATCTGCTGTAGGATGGCAAAATTAGGGCCTTCAGAAATCTTAAGCTTGGCATAACTCTAGATTCACCAGACAATTTCTGTCCTAATTCCCTGCCCAACAGTGATTCAAACTTATATATGCCAAACTTGTAACAGAAAGGCTTATAGGAGTTTTGCCAAACCTGATACATAATGATAAGATTGGATTTACAAAGGGGAGACAAGACCCCATTAAATTAAAAAAAAAAAACGTCCAAGAGGAGCAGCTTCTAAGAGGGGTGTACCTGGAGAGAACCAAAATGACAAGATATGTCCCAGGGTCCTCCTGTAGTGAAGTGAGAGGAGGATAAGTTTCCCAAAGTGTCCCACGGGGGAGGGGTGCTTCAGTCCAGGAGTCGGAACAACTTCCCAGGACAAGATAAGATTGACAGAATCGTAATGTGCAAGGTCATAGACTGCAAGCTCTCGCGAGCAGGGCCCTCATTCCTATTGCTTCATATAACTGTTGTTATTACTCTGTAATGCCTTATCTTTTTTTTATATGTTCCCCAAAATCTGTAAAGCGCTACGGAATTTGATGGTGTAATATAAATAAAGATTCTTTTTATTATCTAGAGATGAGCTTGGTGATATGATGACTTCTCAGCGGTTTCAAACAAATGATGACTGTATGGCCCTGATGACATGTGGAAAGAACCTCTATGAGTAGAGAGTGTTATACAGAAGAGTGCAGCTTCTGACTGAGATGGGCCCTAATTGTCATGTTGTTATGGCAGTGTGTAAGTAGAGTTGCAAAGTTGAACAGATGGACAATAAGTAGGTGCATTACCAACCCAGACTGCAGACACTTAATGTTTGTAGTAGCTTCCGGGATTGTTGTTTAACAAAGACGTAGAGACTAACTACCCATTGCAAATTGTCATAATGGGCTGAAGAATAATAATTTTATAATAATAATCTTTATTTATATAGCGCCATAAAATTCCATAGTACTTTACAGATTCTGGGGAACATATATCATATGAGTCATATGATTCAATAGGAGTGAGGGCCCTGCTGACACGAGAGCTTACAGTCTATAAAGAGTTAGAGTTGCATGCAGTTAGTGAAAGTGATAGGCCTACCTAATAAATGAGTTTTAAGAGCATATTTTAAGCTTTGGGGGTTACTATAAGTCAGGGTAGGGCATTCTGCTGAAAAATTGGTGCAAGTCTCGAGACGTCCTGGAGATGTGAGTGGGAGGTTTGAATTAAAGAAGAGAATAATCTAATATTGTTAGCGTATCGAAGAGCATGGGTTAGACCAGGGGTAGGGAACCTATGGCTCGGGAGCCAGATGTGTCTCTTTTGATAGCTGCATCTGGCTCTCAGACAAATCAATGATTAATAGTGGTGGGTAGTGTGTACACACACAGCGCTGATCACTGGATGCAGGCAGGGATGTTCCCGCTGTCTTCGTCTCTTGTGTGACCAAGGTGCCATCACCCCACCATTGCTTAGGTGATGGCCCTGAGTCATAGAGTAGAGCGGCACCCATTCCTCTCTATGACCCAGGTGCCATTGCCTAAGCAACCATGGCAGCGGTGCCTTGGTCATATTTGGTCATATTTATGATTTGTAAAACGCTACAGAATTTGATGGTGCTATATAAATAAAGATTATTATTATAAGAGAAGAGCGCAGGAGTGATGAGAAGCCACAGAAGAGAGAGCAGGTAGGTGAGTATTCCCTTTTTTTTATGTGACTGCCTATCTACTGGGGGCATGTGCTGGCGCTAACTATCTACTGGGAGCATGTGCTGGCGCTACCTATCTACTGGGAAGCATGTGCTGTGACTACCTATCTACTGGGACCTTGGGGCATGTGATGGGGCTACCTATCTACTGGGAAGCATGTGCTGTGACTACCTATCTACTGGGACCTGGGGGCATGTGATACCTGTCTACGGGGAGGTATTTTCTGTGGCTACCCATCTACTGGTGGCATGTACTATCACTCTCTATCTACCTTGGGCTTCTGCTGTGGCTAACCTTTCTATTGGGAAGGCCGGCTAGGCTGGGGAGCATGTGCTACTACAGGGGAGCATGTATTGTGACTACCTATCTACTGAGGAGGCATGTGCTGTGGCTACCTATTTACTAGCAGGTATGTGATGCTGCTACCTATCTACTGGGGGGCATGTGCAGTGGTTACCAATATACTGGGAGGCATGTGCTGTGGCTACCTATCTACTTGGGGGCATGTGCTGGGGCTAGCTGTCTATTTGGGTGCATGTGCTGTGGCTACATATGTACTGGCGGGCATGTGCTGGGGCTACCAATCTGCTGGGGGCATGTACTGGGGCTACCTATTTACTGGGAGGCATGTGCTGTGGCTACTTATTTACTGGAGGGCATGTACTGGGGATACCTATCTACTGGGGGCATGTACTGGGGCTACCTATCTACTGGGGCCATGTGCTGTGGCTACCTATTTACTGGGGGGAATGTGCTGTGGCTACCTATTTACTAGTGGGAATGTACTGGGGCTACCTATCTACTGAGGGAAATGTGCCGTGGCTACCTATCTACTGGGGGCAATGTCCATATTGTATGGCTCTCACAGAATTACATTTTAAAATATTTGGTGTTCATGGCTCTCTCAGCCAAAAAGGTTCCTGACCCCTGGGTTAGACAATAGACTGAGATGATAGAGGAGAGGTACGGGGATGCAGTATTATGAAGAGCTTTGTGGATATGGGTTATTAATTTAAACTATATTTGGAAGGAGACAGGCAACCAGTGCAGTGATTGGCATAAACTGGAGGCATCAGTGTAGCATTTGGTCTGAAAGACGAGCCTGGCTGCTGCATTGAGAATGGATTGTAGAGGGAAGAGTTTAGTGAGTGGAAGATCGATCAGTAGGAAGTTTCAGTAGTCTAGACAAGAGTGAATCAGAGCAACAATTAGAATTTTAGAGTTTTCAATTGTAAGAAATGGTCGGATTCTAGAAATGTTTTGAAGGTGCATCCAGCAAGAGCGAGCAAAAGATTGAATATGTGGTGCAAAGAAGAGGTTGGAGTCCAGCACAACCCCAATACAGCAGGCCTCAGGGTTATAATGACATCACAGACAGAAATAGAGAGATCAGGGTTAGGTCAGTTAGCAGACGGTGGAAAGGCAAGAAGTTCCATTTTGGAAGGATTAAGTTTCAAGAAGAAAGAAGACATGATTTTAGAGATGGGAGAGAGACAGTCACTAGTATTCTGCAATAAGGCAGGAGTGAAATTACATGCTGAAGTATAAAGCTGGGTATCATCATTACACAGATGATACTGAAAACCAAATCTGTTGTTTGTTTGTCCAATGGGGGAAGTATAGAGGGAAAAGAGAAGAGGACCTAGAACTGATCCACGAGGGATAGTGACAGTGAGAGGAAGAGGAGAAGAGAGAGATCCAGAGAAGGAGACACTGAAGGTGCGGTCAGGGAGATAGGAGGAAAACCAAGAGAGTGCAGTGTCCTCCAGCCCAATGGAGCGAAGCGGAGCTGGTGGCCCACATATAAAAAGCCTATTCAAGTGGCTAGTCTGCCATGCTCTCATCCTGTCTGGACTATGTCTAAGAAGGTCAGCCACGATCTTGGGGGCTGGGCAGGGGGGCTAAACAAAGTTATTAGAGAGTTTTGCTGCTTCTGCTCAGTTCCTTGGCTAAGTCTAGCTTACATAATGATGAGTGTGAGAAATCTTTTTTGAGCCTATAAATTTTTATTGCAGGTTAATGCAGAGATAAATGTTTTGCCTTGCATAGTACAGATAAAAAAGAAAAAAAAGCCCTTTGGCATTGACTACAAACATAAGGGTGATCATAAAACGGCTGCAAATGCAGGCAGTCCCCGGATTAAGTACAAGATAGGTTCTTTGGGGGAGATTTATCACTGCTTCTATCTATGCCAGTTTTGTGGTATAGACGCAGGGTGTGGCTGCTATCATAGGCTGGCACAGGAGCGTATGATAAATCTCCCCCTTTAGGTTTGTACTTAGGTTAAATTTGAATATAAGTCGGCACAGGTATATTTTATAATTGAAACTCCAGACAAAATTTTCTTTCTTCCTGTGACAATTGGATTTTCAACATTTTTTGCTGTCATGGGAACAGGGATTATCAATAAGACTTCATTACAGACACTTTACAGCTGATTATTGTAGCCTGGGGCTAAACTATCTGTAACTAGGGGTTGTCTTTAAGTTGGGTGTCCTTAAGTCGGGGACAGCCTAACCCTGGTACTTTCAAAATCACAGTTGACACCAACTCTTCAGGATTATGGGACAGTGTGCCTGTGTCCCTTGACAATCACATCACACCCCTGGTGATAAACTACAGCTTCCCCCACAAGAATATATCTAAGTGTTTTAGGGACTAGTCTGTAGCAACTTACATAGGTCTCTGTTCTGTGCTCCGCTTTCTCTGTTCCTGGCTTTTGTTGCGGGACTCCAGCTATAACCTACCATTCTGTTACACTGGTTCTTGGTGACCACCACGCTTGGCCTGATTGCCTGTCAATGTGGGGCTTTGGGACTGTAAACCAAGTCAGGGATAATGCCCATGAGATTAGCCACAAGTAAAGCCAGTCTGGTGGGGTCCATAACTCAGTGTCCTATATACTTTTCATGCCTTAACACTTTTGACATTACTAAATTGACACAAATGTCACAAGTTAACTGGAATCCTTGTAATGCTACTAAAAATGTGCCCATGTAACAGGTCCATTTTTACAAAAGCATTGTCTTGATCATGTGTCTCAAATCTTTGAATAACAGCCTAGGAAATAATGATTGCTCAATGCCAGTAATGTTTCATACTACTTGGGCAAGAACATACAGCTACAATCATAGATGAAAAATAATTCCAAGACACCACAAATTGTGATAGATTGTGTCTTAATCTAGTTGAAAAGTCAAGTTAGCTAATTTTATTACTTAAATTAGAATCTTATGTACATTGCATATGATATTCCGACCATTCCACATGGACAAGTCTGAGCAACATGAGTTTTGTTTCAAAAGATTATAGACTATATATAAGGCTCCATGCACAAGATTGTGTGCTTCACACAATTACACGTTACCTGGGAGAAGCAGAAGGTCTGGTAGATAAGGGAAGGGATGAGCACCCCTCAACCCAGCCGGTCCACTGGAAGCAGCCACCAGGCTCTGTCACTGGCTGTTATACACTCTGTGTGCACCGTGACTGGGTGTAATAGACCTCAATGACCCACATTTTTTGTGGCCAAATCCCAGCCCCAATACAGTTGTGTGCATGGAGCTTAAGTATGTAAGCTAAAGTTGCCAAGGAAGTGGAAATCAAATGTGTAGGAATGGGTCATGTGTAGGAAAGGTAGTTGCTCATAAAGTAGGCAACATATTTGAGAACTGAAGGTTTTTTTAATATGGTTTTATCACATTTTGAAAAATCACTGACATTTCAACGAATTTTGTATAAATCAATAGTGCAAGTGGTTAAACTACTTTTCTCTCCTCTTAGTTTGGCTTTTTCATACTCCGGCCTCATCTGTTTTCATCTTAAAATCTGTTAAATTCTGAATTTCTAGAAAGATTGAGGAAAGCTTACAGGTGTCATATTACAATAAAGCCGGATGTAGACACAAAGGAGAAAAGAGGCATATTAGTTATACAATGTACTTACAAAGCAACTGAAAATAAAAATATTACAAGTCACCAAATTACAAAAAAACTTAAAATTCATGAAAATATTCATAGATAACAATAAACCCATCTATGGCGCATATAAAGCCATGGCTATGATTGGCCAGGTGCCCCCAGTGCTAGGGGCCCCAATTTGCTGAATTGGCTGTTCGGCCACCAATTTGCAACATGTCTCAGTCAGATGGCTGAACCTGAACAGCGAAGCCGACCATTGGGTTTCCTCTTCTCTACCATTGATGGGTTTATACATGGATATGACATCTTTTTAGGTTGTAACTATCTAGTAATGTTTTAGTGACCATACATATTCAAATGTTTCCAGTACAAGATGATGCACTCTGTGACACAAACTGTTTCAGTTTCTGAATATTTATATTATGTGAATAATTATTATGGTCTCTGTGAGGTCATGTGATGTTATATGATGTCATATGTTTTGTGATGTCACAATAATTGCCACTAACACTTTTATATTTGGTATAAAGATTTTTTTCTAGATATGAGACTATGGGGCACATTTACTTACCCAGTCCCTCGGAGTTCCCGAAAGTGCATTGTCTGTCCGGAATGCACTGTGCCGCGATTCACTTAGGTCGTGCACCCGATATCCTGGATCTGTCGCTTCCCCGGTGAGGTCTGCCGGAGTTCACCATGTTCCTCCTGATGCATGTAAGTGCTTGGCTTGCGACGCAATTTTTAAGTTAAATTCCGCGGTTTGTCCGGATCCGTCGCAGCGTCCAATGGCCCGCCTCCCCCCCCATTTCTGTCGCATGAAAGCCGGTGCGATTGCGCCAAAATCCGATCGTTTGCACCAAAAACCCCTTCTAAGTCCCTGTCCCAGCCAGCATAAAATGGAAATAGTTGGGATGTCCCACGAAAGTGTGGTCCGCAGGGCCATTAATAAATGAACCCCTATGTGTGTATGTATGTATGTATATATATAGGCTTGAGAAAGACTTTGGAGGAAGCTGAAACGTAGCAGCTTGGGAATAAACACCACTACTCTACTATTGGAGTGCCGTTAATTTTTTTAATTTTTTGTATTTGCTGGGGGGCGTGGCTGGTCCTGTGAAGCGTACACCCACCATGATTTTTGTTTGATGCATTGCCGCTAAAGAACTTTTCTATGTTTATGTGTATATATATATATATATATATTTTTACATGTATTGTTTAGACTTATGTAAGTGTATTTATCTGCATGTATAATTGCATCTATTTATATTTTACTACTCTTTATATATATTTGTTGGTCCATAATCTGCTTCTATGTTGTAACAAATCGAAAGGGGGTTTCATTCTTTTGGTACAGAACCCATAACCTCTGGCTTCTCCCCTATATGTAGGTAAATAATGGCACCCTCCTCCCTCCAACCTTTGATTTCTCTATGTCAAACAGACTAATCATGAATGAGAACCTTTTACCTACTGAATAACTGAGCGATTTATATGGTTATCTTACTCCCTTGTTGTGACTGTGTTGTACTTGCATTGACAACCAGTCTGAAGTTCACGGTGCTGGACAGTCTAATGTTCTGCAATATTTGGTTTATTTCAAAATGCTTTAAAAGACATTGCTGTCTCTTACATATAGGCTCAATGTCATAGATGAGCAGGAGCTAGGAAAGGTCTTCTAACGCAATAGCAGGAACTATTGCATTGTAGGCAGTAAAATATAAAATTTACTAAAAAAGTATATAAAATGGTTCTAATTTTATTTAAGGAAAAAACAATAATGGCCCATATACACTCACCGGCCACTTTATTAGGTACACCATGCTAGTAACGGGTTGGACCCCCTTTTGCCTTCAGAACTGCCTCAATTCTTCGTGGCATAGATTCAACAAGGTGCTGGAAGCATTCCTCAGAGATTTTAGTCCATATTAACATGATGGCATCACACAGTTGCCGCAGATTTGTCAGCTGCACATCCATGATGCGAATCTCCCGTTCCACCACTTCCCAAAGATGCTCTATTGGATTGAGATCTGGTGACTGTGGAGGCCATTTGAGTACAGTGAACTCATTATCATGTTCAAGAAACCAGTCTGAGATGATTCCAGCTTTATGACATGGCGCATTATCCTGCTGAAAGTAGCCATCAGATGTTGGGTACATTGTGGTCATAAAGGGATGGACATGGTCAGCAACAATACTCAGGTAGGCTGTGGCGTTGCAACGATGCCCAATTGGTACCAAGGGGCCCAAAGAGTGCCAAGAAAATATTCCCCACACCATGACACCACCACCACCAGCCTGAACCGTTGATACAAGGCAGGATGGATCCATGCTTTCATGTTGTTGACGCCAAATTCTGACCCTACCATCCGAATGTCGCAGCAGAAATCGAGACTCATCAGACCAGGCAACGTTTTTCCAATCTTCTACTGTCCAATTTCGATGAGCTTGTGCAAATTGTAGCCTCAGTTTCCTGTTCTTAGCTGAAAGGAGTGGCACCCGGTGTGGTCTTCTGCTGCTGTAGCCCATCTGCCTCAAAGTTCGACGTACTTTGCGTTCAGAGATGCTCTTCTGCCTACCTTGGTTGTAACGGTTGGCGGTTTGAGTCACTGTTGCCTTTCTATCAGCTCGAACCAGTCTGCCCATTCTCCTCTGACCTCTGGCATCAACAAGGCATTTCCGCCCAGAGAACTGCCGCTCACTGGATGTTTTTTCTTTTTCTCTGTAAACCCTAGAGATGGTTGTGCGTGAAAATCCCAGTAGATCAGCAGTTTCTGAAATACTCAGACCAGCCCTTCTGGCACCAACAACCATGCCACGTTCAAAGGCACTCAAATCACCTTTCTTCCCCATACTGATGCTCGGTTTGAACTGCAGGAGATTGTCTTGACCATGTCTACATGCCTAAATTCACTGAGTTGCCGCCATGTGATTGGCTGATTAGAAATTAAATGTTAACAAGCAGTTGGACAGGTGTACCTAATAAAGTGGCCGGTGAGTGTATATTAATGTGGCTGAGCCAATTTTCTGTCTGACTTTGCACTGGAAAGAACTTGTAATCTGGTTGCACATGCATTTATAAAGTGCTCACGCCAGTTTTGTGTTGCGGCTGCACTGTGAAAAGTGCACCTGGAACATGTGTTAGTGCTTAGACAGAGTTTGTAACACATTTATTACAGCGACAGAATTTTATTGAATGCTGTGTATTAAAGGTGCACTAAAAAAAGTGCACTAAAAGGTGCACACCCTGCACATTCGTGAGGCAAACTGCACTACAGAGGATTGCCTCACTATTGATATATCTGGGCCAATATGTTCTGCAAGGTCACAGTTTGGTGCTCACACATACCTTTTAAGAATGCTTCTGCCTAACAATTCTTAGGTTATTTCAAGTTTAATTGAACAATAGTCCAAAAATAAATTAGACAAATTAGACAGTAATATTTGTCGGATATAAAGCCATGCTATGTAAGATATAGATAAATACTTATAAGTAACTAGTTCAATGTTAGTAAACAGACAGTGTTTATCAATGGAGCATAGGCAGAAAAATTATCTGATTGGGGAATTGCACACAACCTTATTGGACAAATGAACACAAAGGGGCACATTTACTAAGGTTCCACACACCGCATTTCCGTCGGGTTTCCCGACTATTTCCGACTTGCGCCGCATTTAACAGGGGTTTTTGGCGCACGTGATCGGATTAGTGAATCAAGCCGGACTTCATCCTTGTCGTACAACGCACCTCGGAGATCGTGCAGGGACCGAGTAAGTAAATGTGCCCCAAAGGATGAGAGTCTACTGTTACAAATTGATCTGGATAGGTTGGAGACTTATGCAGGAAAATGAGGTTTAACAGTGATAAATGTAAAGTTATACACATGTGAAGAAATGGGAAAACACTGGGTAAAACTGGTATTAAAGAGGACTCAGTAATTTTAGTTGATAGTTTAGTAGCGGGTGCTTCCAAGGGAAATCAGTTCACCAGGTACATCAAAAGATGTACCAGGTACATTAAGATAGTTTTGAACATAGTTTGCCAGTTTACAAATCTCTATTCATGCTGAACGTAGAACGTTGTGTACTATCAATGAGGAGCTTGAGAGGATTCAATGGTGGACAACAAAAATAACAACTTGAAGGCTGAAATACATAACAAGCCAACATCCTGTCACAGGAGTGTAACTAGGAAATGTTGGGCTGTATGTCAATATTATGGTTGCCGCCTAGTCTGGGCCTATCTGACACTTTGGGCCACAAAGCAGAAGCTATAGTGGTAGTTACACCCATATCCTATATGCTTAGAGCAGTGCCGGGCATTATACAGCCCGCAGGCCACATCAGGCCCACTAAGTATTTTGGAGCGGCCCACGTGACAGCCTGCCAGATACCAGCATGGCTCCTGCTTTTGCACTGCTGCCATGCCGTGGCAGAGCAGGGAATAATACTCTCTCTGTTCTGCCACTGTTCTGGACATAATTGAGGGGACATTATAGAGGGGGCATAAGGAAAGGGGGCAATATAGGGGGCATAATTGAGGGGACATAAGTGTAGGCATAATCTTTATATTATTTATATAAAGTACTTTATGTCTACATCAGTGGTTCTTAACCAAGGTTCTATCGAACCCTAGGGGTTTGGTGAGTCGGTCTCATGGGTTTGGACGGAGCCTCTGCCATGGAGGTCAAGACACACACATATTTTATCTCTAAAGAAGGTTTCGGTGAATACGCATATGAAACTGGTGGGCTCGGTACTTCAAACAAGGTTAAGAACCCTGGTCTAGATCTATGGTATGCATTAATTTGGAAATGGGAGGATGTTTTATTACAACCACCTGAAACTTGTCACATCTGTTGCTTTGGTTAACAATGGAGACTTATTCTAACTAGCTGTATGAACAATGTTCTACATGTGATGGATAAAACCTATTCAGTATGCAGGAGTTGAAAGAGTTAGGTGGCAATTCTATCATTTTAAGAGGAAACAATCCAATCTGGTTGACCAGTTTACAGCTACCTCCGGGGGTTATTTTCATTTACTATCTAAGTAGCCACATCACATATATTTTATTTACAAGAATAAGGAGAGGGGGCACTATATATGGGGGCCTAATGAGAGGAGGCATAATAAAAGAAAACATTATGGATGAGGATATAATGAGAGTGGGCGTCTGGTATTGGGTAGAACAAGCCATTTCAATTTCTCCCCATGGCAAAATGAATTGCATATCCCTGGTTTAGAGGAGAGGTTTCTAAACCTAAACCTAATCCATTTACCAAGGATTTATTCATATTTATTTGCCAAATTTGGCAGGATAATGTTTTCCTCCCTAACATTGGTGTCAGGGCTGTGAGTCTGTGGACCCTCTGGACCACTGTGCTAGATGGTACTAGCCGACACCTGAGACCGGAGTCTAAGTGGCACCTGGTCTTCACCAGAGTCTGCCGCAAAGCGGGATGTTCTTGCTGCAGTGGGATACCATCAGGTATCGTTCCACAGGTGCGACTAGCCGCAATGGCAGCCAAGGTAGTAATGCAAGAGACAGTCTGTACCCGGGGAGACAGCAGGAGAACAGCACAGGAAGGCACACTAGGACACACATCAGGAACACAGGAACGGACTGGCACACAGGATACACAGGAACATAGGATACACAGGACGGCTTTTTCTTTAGGGAAATGGCTTGAAGATCCGGCGGAGAATGATGGGAGCCGCCAGATTAAATACCAACCCGGAAGTGGCCAGCGGCAATCACCTGTGCGCTGGCCCTTTAAATCTCTGAGCTCCGATGCGTGTGCACCCTGTGTAGGGTCACTAAGAGCTAGACACAAAAAAATTGTCCTACAGGGACACGTAAACTCATTGGTCACTTAAAATATAACTTTTATTAGTATTCGCTAAAAAGTGGATGGACTCCGTCCAGAGAAGTGTTTAAAAGTTTACAGAGTGCAGGTGCTACAGTTTACACCTTAACTGGGTGGTCAAGATTTATCAGGCAGCATTTATCAACTATAGTTAGAGAGGGAGGGGGACTGATAGTCCACACAGTCCTCGAAGAAAGGGATTTCAGAGCTGTAACTATGGTGGGGGTCCGTGTCCCTTTATTAGGTATGTTTAGTATTGGGTTAGTATACCCACTTTAAGTACTCTACTGCCCATAGGACTGTAAGTCCAATCCTCAGGGCTGTTAGTAGCGGAGCCCCACGGTGTGTTGCAGCTCTTGCCGGTATCTTCTATAGACTAGTCTAGGTGATCTCTGCTGCGGCTAGATTGCGGTATTTCTGATTTGCTATTCTTGCACCCTAGGTGTCTAGCTATCTACTGCCTCTGAATTAAAAACTAGCATATTAGCCCCCCCGACATGTTTCCCCACATGCCGTGGCTTCCTCAGGGGGATCGGGGCTATAGTGCGGCACGCCAGACCATTTGTGCCATATATAGACTGCTATAATGACGTAATTACTGGGGGCCTGGTCCTATCATCCAATGGCGGTAGGAGAGATTCGATCTCCGCCACCAATCTGCTAGAGGCGAGTCCGTGACCTGTCCCGTGGGTACCACCCTCCTGTTTCCTGGTTGGTTTACAATTAGGGGTGGGGTGGTTGGCGATCCAATCAAGATATGTCCCTGAAGTTCAGTCTGGTCCGATGCTGTTCCGCCCCCTAGAAGGTCTAATGCGCATGTCCTATAGACTCTGCCTCTATCGTGAGTCTAGACGCCTGGTGCGCATGTCCGCAGACTCTAACTACATTGCGAGTCAGTAATTCCACTGCGCATGCCGGTGGACTTAGTCAGTCACAGCGTAGAGGAGGCTAATGCGCATGACCTCGGACTTAGTCTGAATTTTAATTGAGGCCAACACATATATCATTGATGGACTTGGTTCACACCGTTAGCGAGGGGAATGGAGCGCATGACAGCGACTTAATTCCCATTTGAGGTAAGAGTATCAGGCGCGTATGACAACGGACTTAGTCTATAACGTGAGTAGACCCATTTTTTTCAATGGCCGTATCAGGGACTCTGGTTGTTTTTACATATAGTCTTTGATATTTATGGTGGTGGGTTTTACTCGAAGTTCGGATGAGGTGATTCCCAGTGAATTTGAATAAAATTATATAGTGAGTTAGTCTAGTCTATATATGTAATCTGGTGTGCCCCATGGACGGAGTATATACAGATATATCCAATCAGTAAAAGAGGTTCTTGTCAGCCCAAAATTTCAGACCATATCAATATAATATCTGTCTTTAATCATAAAAATGCTGCATATGTGAAGCCTTCATTGAGGCCCTTGGGGGATAAAGTCCCCAGGCGATAGATCCATTTCGCTTCAAGTTGTAGAAGTCTTCGCCCCTTCTAATCCCAATTTTCAGACAGTCAATGCCCCAGAATTTCAGTTGTTTATAAGTTTCATATGTTTGGTTAACGTTGTGTCTTTGTTAGTTCTAACTGTACTGAGGTGTGAGGACATCCTCCTCCTCAGTTCTTGCACCGTTTTTCCGATGTACATTTTGGGACAGCTACATTGCGCCACATAGATCACTCCTGTCGATTTGCAGTTTATGTAGTGTTTTATATCATATGTACGTCTATCATCTGAGTCTGAAAAGCTCCTCTTTCTGATCATGTATTTGCAGAACGAACAGCCCCCACATGGGTATGACCCTGTGGTCTGGGGCGGTAGCCATGTGGGTTTCGGAGTTCGCTGTCCAGAGTAGTGGCTATGGACTAATAGGTCCTTTAAGTTCTTTCCCCTTCGGTAAGTTATTGAGGGGTATGTGGTTAGCACAGGTTGGATGTCCTCGTCTGCAGTCAGTAAGGGCCAGTATTTAAGAAGGATGTCAGAGATCTGTTTGCTATATCCATCAAAGGTGCCAATGCACCTGATGGGCCTCTGTGTTTCCTGATTTTCCCCACATCCAAGCAGGTCTTCCCTTTTGGTACATTTTGCTTTTTGATAAGCCCTATGGAGGGTCTTTTTAGGGTATCTTCTATGTACAAAGCGTTGGTAGAGTTCGCCACATTCCTTCTCAAAATCCACTTCTGTTGAGCAATTCCTCCTGGCTCGAAGGTACTGGCCTATTGGAAAACCCCTCTTAAGGGGTTCTGGGTGCCAGCTATGCCAGTTTAACAGGCTGTTGGTTGAGGTTTCTTTCCTGAAGATGGATGTTTGTAGGAGGCCCTGTTCATCTTTTTTAATGGTTAGATCCAGAAAACAGATTTGTTCATGGTGAATTTCTGAGGTAAAGTGCATCCCTATCGTGTTGCTGTTGAGGTATTCTATGTAGGGGGCACACGCGGGGCCTAGTCCGGACGAGAACAGCAGGAGTGTGGTGAGGTAAGTTCAGGGCCAGGGCAGCGGGACCAGGACAGGGAGAATGGATGCACCCGCGATCCGTGACATGAATCAGGGGTGCCCGTGCTCGTGATAATTGGCTTTTGTCTCATGAGATATTTTCTTTCTTCCGGATCAACCTAGTATGTTAAAAGTCTTCCTTCTCCCTTTACAACCCATATTAATAAGTACATTTCAGATTACTGAACATTGACATAAGTATAGAAGGGCAAATGAGCCTTAGTAAGGGGAAGCCTGGAGCATCACTTTATGTAATAGTTCACGACACTATTCAAATACTAATATTGCCGTTCGTGTGAAGTCCCATTAGCATTCGGTGCTACATTGGTATGTAAATAATTCATAAGGTACATTGCTCTGGTGCTAGGAAATATAACTCTCTAATGTAAAAAAAGATCAACAGGAACATTTGTTTCAGAAATTTCTGCATACAGAAAAGAATGAACCACTGGAAAGTATCTTGAAATTGATAAATGAAGAATGTAATGCTGTCAATTTGGACCTACGAGGACTTCGTACATATAGTGAGATCAGATATAAATAGTATTTCATAGAAATGGCTCAATATCCATTGATAACCAGTTAGAACTGTGAAAACCTTCCCTTAGGGCAGTGATGGCGAACCTTTTAGAGCCTCAGTGCCCGAACTTCAACCAAAAGCCACATATTTATTGCAAAGTGCCAGCACAGCAATTTAAGCAGTAATTTATTTCTCCTTGCTCATTGACAACTTTCAATCCTTCAGCCTCCTAAGGACACCAAGGCAATTGAAAGGAGGAGGGCAAATTCCCCTATCATTGTAGGAAGATTCTGCAGGCAGATTCTGTGAGTTCTGTCTGGTGAACTTCATTCTGGGGTGATGACCTGGGTGCCCACAGAAAGGGCTCCGAGTGCCACCTCTGGCACCAGTGCCATAGGTTCGCCACCACTGCCTTAGGGTAAGCAAAAATAAAGACAGAGAAGTACATTGGTCGCCATCAACACTGATTGACCACCCATGATTGTGTCATGGGGATACCAACAGATGGACAGAGTGGGGTTCATTTACGCTGCTCAGAATCAGTCGCGCTGCTCACTTCTGTCGGACTTACTACCTTTTTCAGGGATTGAACGTCTTGGACAGGTATTTAACAGGTGTCTGCGCTGTGTTGCACGTGATCGGTTTTGGGCACAGCTGCGCTAGCTTCCATGCGACAGAAATTGGGGGGGGGGGGATGCCGTTGGACAATCCGACTGATTCAGACTGAGCGCAGGTTTTAACTTTCAAATTGTGTTGAAAGACAATGCACTTATATGCACCACAAAGAAGAAGGTGAACTCAGGCGGACCTGAGCGGGGAAGCGTCACATGCAGGATATCGGGCGCACAATCTTAGTGAATCGCGGCACAGTGCATTATCGTTAGACAGTGAACTCTGTCGGACAGGTGAGTAAATGTGCCCCAGTGAGTATTCCACAGCTGGCAGATGCTTTGTGTGGTGCAAGCTTAGATATTGAGCCCTCACCATAGGTATGTACACATCTATCCTACATGCAAAGAGCTAAAAAGGTCAAACCTAGCATTTGAGATGGCAGTCACTAATCTAGGTCGTAATTATAGCGATTTATGTTAAAACCTAATCTCTTGTAAAACCTGATTGCACTTAGCGGTATACTATATCAGGTAGAACAGAAATCTCCCTGTTAACTATTGTATAGTGTAACCCAATCATGTACAAGGATAGGGATTTCAATAAGGCTATTCTTCAAGGCTGCTGAGGCAGGGAATATTTCCTCTCGATAGGTGTAGAAATTTTCATCCTTATGTAAGGAGATAAAAATGTAGTAAGCAAGGGAATGTTATATACTTGTATTTTGAATATAAGAACTTAGTTTCCCAAGACAAAATAATTTCACAATAAAAAAGAATATTGTTGATCTTGTAGACTTTTGGTTCATTGCCATCAAAAAAAAAAATGAAAAAAAATGTACTTAAAACTAAAAAAAAAGTCTAAAAAGGATTAAAAACTGCAAAACCCTTTTGTGTTTTATAGGGCTTTTCCAAATTCCAGGGGGAAAGAATAAAAAAAAAATTACTTGCACACTTCTGGCTCTCATCTTTGTGCCGCTCTGGATGTTATATTCCAGGAGTGTTCTGGGGAGTCATAAGACCCACTTCATCCAGTGACCAGCCTCAGATCAGGGACAACCCAGGAGGTGAAGTCCTATGTTTGTGGAGGCCACTCATTGGATCAAGCAGGTCCAGTGACCTCCTAGAACTGTAGAAACCAGAAATAGTTAGTGAAGGACGTAGGTTTCTCTTCCTTAATACTGCCCTCCGGGCAGGGGCTTGGCGACCGCGATCGCGGGGGGTTCGCGACTGGGCCCCGGGAAGAGAAGTGCCCGGGCCACAAGACTCACACTCGCGGCCTGGACCCTCCAGTGGTCGCTGGTGATAGCTGTAGAGAAGGGGGAGCGGGGGGGGGCTGCCGGTGATAACAGTCGCTAGGTAGGTTTCCTTTAACTGGTTCACGACCGCCCGCCATGTATTCACGGTGGCGGTCGGGTCCCGCTGCATGGAGAGGGCTCACGGGCTGAGCCCTCTCCATAGCCGGTAAGTCTTTGCTGCATATTGCTAGCACCGATCACGGGTGTTATCACAGCGATTGCTGTAGGCAAAGCTGCCGGCAGCCTCGAAAAGATGGCAACGCATGGGGCCACCATCTTGCCAAGGACCGTCACGCCCCATGACATCATCGGGGAGCGGCGATCCGTCTCCATGGTAGCCTCGGGTCTTCCAAAGATCCGTGGCTATTTCATTTTAACCCCTTCATTACAATGTGCTGATAGCACATTGTAATGAATGAGGAGGAAAATCCCCATATACGGCCATACTGTAGTATGGCAGTATATGATAGGATCAATCAGACAACCTAGGGTTAAAGTACCCTAGGGAGTCTGAAAAATAGTAAAAATAAAAATAAAAAAAAAATAATAATAAAAAAACATAAAAATTCTAATCACCCCCTTTCCATAGAACTGATATAAATATAAATAAACAGTAAAAATCTTAAACACATCAGGTATCGACGCATCCGACGCAACAGTTTTTCAATACGTTTAACCGTAACAGGAAAATAGCACCCAAAGTCGAAAATGGCACTTTTTTGCCATTTTGAAAAATATAAAAAAATCTATAAAAAGTGATCAAAAGGTCATACAGTCCGAAAAATTATATCATTGAAAATATTATCAAATGGCACAAAAAATGACACCACCCACAGCTCCGTACACCAAAGTATAAAAAAGTTATTAGCCCCAGAAGACGGCAAAATAATAAAAAAAAATTTGTACAGGAGGTTTTGTAAATGTATAAAAACATTATAAAACCTACACAAATTTGGTATCTGCGTAATCGTATTGACCCAAAGAATAAAGTAGACATGTCGTTTGGGGCGCACAATGAAAGCCGTAATATCCAAGCCCACAAGAAAATGGCACAAATGCGTTTTTTCACCATTTTCACTGCATTTAGAATTTTTCTCCTGCTTCCCAGTACATGGCATGGAATATTCAATACTGTCACTATGAAGTGCAATTTGTTACGCAAAAAACAAGCCGTCACCCAGCTCTTTACGTGTAAAAATAAAAAAGTTATAGATTTTTGAATGTGAGGAGTGAAAAATGGAAATGAAAAAACAGGAAAGGGCCCGGTCCTTAACCGGTTAACAGGGGTGTAACTACAGCTGTAGCAGCCATAGCAGCCGCTATGTTCACAGTTTCAGGGGGCCCCGTTATCTGACCTGACACAATAAAGAATGGAGGATGTGCACCATTATATCTATATTGCACTGCACATTGTCCAGCATAATATGTATATAACATATACTGTGATGTATATATGCAGTATCTGTGATGTGTATAAGGTATCTGTATACACTGTATGTGAGTATGTTGCATATGGCACTGTATGTGTGTATATGCACATGAGTGTATTTATATGTGATTGTAACTCGCATGTGTGAGTATACTAACATGTATATTTCTTAAGTGTGAAGGGGGCCCCATGCAGTAGCCTGCTAGGGGGCCCTGTCTCTCCTAGTTACGCCACTGCCGGTTAATATTTAGCAAAGCAATACCCCATTAATTTAAATGTAACCCTTCACCCCATCATTAATTAATGAATGGGTGTAAACAACTTAATAAGAGGTATGATGCTGTATGTATATTTGTGGGTAAGTATATAAATTAGGAGATTTTATCTATGTGACGTTATACTGTAAGTGACTGTGGTGTTTTTAGGGACACAGTTTCGGATGTGCTGCCTGGAGCTGAACACGTCTGGTGGTGAATTCTGTAGCAATAACTCATGGGAGGAAAAATGATCAAAGTTGTGTAACTGATGGAGAAGAATTGTCATCTGTGAGGAACCACCAAAATGAAGACCAGGATAGATAGAAGGTTGAAGCTATGACTGATTTGTACAGTAAGTGATCTCTATGTCTACAGCTGTGTAGTGCAGTCATTTTTTTTTCCCACTGTATAGTAATGTGCAGTATATTCCCAGTAGTAAATATTTATGTGTGTGGTGTATTCATTACTGTTATATTATTAGTATTGTACAGGTAGATGGGTATTGGTGTGGGGATATATATGTATGTGCAGCTGTATTTCAGTGCTGTCAGTGTATCTGTATTTGTGTAGAGTATACACAGTGCTGTGTTTGTATATGTGTATTTTGCATGTATAGTGTATGTGCGCATATGTCTGTGGACATGTATAAATGTATGTGTGTTCTGAAGTATTACGTGTGGGATGGGGCTGACAGTGAGGGTGTAGGTATATGGGGGCCCCGATTCTAAGTTTGCATCAGGGCCCACTGGAGTCCTGTTATGCCATTGTTCAAAACCCCTTAAGCTATTATCCGGTGGAATTGATAAGCTGAAGAAAATCCTCCCACAAGCCAAAGGTTTTCTATGGATTTTACCCCATGCAAGAGTACAAACTAACAGTGACACCACCATTCAATTGACAATGCAAATTTTGTTCACAATTGTGTAGATGACATTTTGTTAAATCCTCTTTTTCTAGCATTGGCATGGATTTCACGGAATTCTGATTTTGTCAATTTTCAGTACCAAGCCAAACACTACATCAACCATGGTGGAACAGAAATCTAGTGTACTGGCTCTTTGCCTTACCACTTAATATTATAGCAGAGAATTGATTATATATGAAACCCACCACTCACTGGGGTACCCTGCATCAGAAAACCAGGACTGGTCCCAGGGGCTTGTTGGAACGTGCTTAGGTAAGGGCAGTTTTCAGTGCCTTTTGCCTCAAACTGGCAATATTAAAGGTGATGGGGAACAAAACACCAAACTACAGGCGGTCCCCCACTTAAGAACACTCAACTTACATACGACCCCTAGTTACAAACGGACCTCTGGAGATTGGTAATTTATTGTACTTTAGTCCTAGGCTACAATGATCAGCTGTAACAGTTATCAATAGTGTCTGTAATGAAACTTAAGTGTTAATATTGATTCTTATGACAACCCAACATTTTTAAAATGCAATTGTCACAGAGACCAAAAAAGTTCTGGCTGGGATTACAATGATAAAATATACAGTTTCGACTTACATACAAACTCAATTTAAGAACAAACCTACAGACCCCATCTTGTATGTAACCCAGAGACTGCCTGTATCTAACATGGTACAAAATACCTAAGTATTGTATGAGGGTACTAAGTATGGTGGAGAGAGAACAAAGTTCCTACTACTGCATGGACCACTGTTGTAGGGGGAGTAGAAATTGCGTAAAAAATCAAATGAATGGGGTAACTATTGTATAAGGGCACAAATATTACTAAGGGTACGAATCGTGCACTTTCCGGCTGATTTTTAATTTGCAACAAATTGCCCAGGGATTTTGGCGCATCGGCGCCGGCTTTCACGCAACAGAAATCGGGGGCGTGACCATCGGACAACCCGACAGATTCAGAAAAGCAGCGTAATTTAAAAAAGAATTTGTGTCACAAGATCAGCACTCATATGCACCGGGACAAAGGTGAACTCCGGCGGACCTCGGCGCAGCAGTGACACCTGGTGGATTTCGGGCGCTCGGACCTAGTGAATCCCGGCAGACCCGAATCCTCGTCGGAGAACGCACCGCTGGACGAGACTGGACCGGGTAAGTAAATGTGCCCCATTATGTTGCTATGTTTTTTTAGATACAATTTACACAATTCCCTCAAGCTACATACAATTGATGCAATAAACAAATATATATGCAATATTTATCATACTCCGGCGCTCCTGCTTACTACATGTCTGCATTAACCCTAAGGTCAGGGCTTAATGCTTTTTACCAAACACCTTTCATCTCCCTTTACAACAGATACTGGTCCTCCCAAATAAAACCTTTCACTTTCTCACAGCACCTATGGTTTCACCATAACTTGTTCAACTTGTTTGTACAAATATGTTCTAACTTTAATTGTAATAGCAGTTTCTTATATCCAGGCATGTTATCACAAATAATTAATAGCATATCCAAAAGATTAACACTGGAAAGCAGCTAGCTCATGAAAATAAGTGAATGATTCATCATGAAAAAGTAAAACGATTCTCAGTCGAAACTGAGCATAGCATCTAAACAATGGTGGTGCATTGGTGCTGCCATATTAGTTTGATAGCAGCACGGTGGCTTAGTGGTTAGCATTACAGCCTTGCAGTGTTGGGGGCTTGGGTTCAAGTCCCAGGGTCAACATCTGCAAAGAGTTTGTATGTTCACTCTGCGTTTGCGTGGGTTTCCTGTGGGTCCTCCAGTTTCCTCCCACAATCCAAAACATACTGGTAGGAATTATTATCAGGAGTGGCCTCTCCCAGGGCTGTCATTTGGTTATATCCATGATAGCTTGCTGGAGTACTGGTGCATATTGTATGAATGATTAAACACACTGGTGGGCCTCAAAAAATTATTAAAATGGCTAAAAACTTTTTAACAATCTAATAACATGTATATATTTATTTTTATAGTGGCATCATATTCCACATTGATTTACAGATCATGGGGTGCATACTGTATACAAATAAAGGATTACAGAGTAATAACATTTATATGAAGCAGCAGGAGCGATGGCCCTGCTCACAAGAGCTTACAATCTATGAGGTGGTAGGGGCACAAGAGGTAACAGTGCTTGTTGTTCAGCCATTCTATAAATAAATAAAGCCACCAATATACAGAGTCCAAGGTGAATCAAACTGTAGGTAAGCCTGTATATTTGCACCTAGTGCTTGCAGGACAACAGAGGCAGGAGGAATACCCAAGGTTGGTTATTGAAAGGAGATATAGGGGCTTATTTACTAAGTGTCCCGGGGCCACATTTCTGTCAGGTTTTCCGACGTTTTTGAGGATCGCGCTGCTGGAACAGGCATTTAGAAGGGGATTGTGAAGCACGCGATCGAATTTTGGGCATCAGCGCCGGCTTTCATGCGATCAGACAATCCGACTGATTCGGACAGAGCGCGGGATTTAAGAGTAAAATTGTTTCGCAAGCCATGCACTTACATACACCGGGAAGAAGAAGGTGAACTCCGGCGGACATGAGCGGGGAAGAGACACATGCAGGAAATTGGGCGCACAATCTTCTTAAATCGCGGCAGAGTTCGTTCTCGTCAGACACTCCATATCCGGGAACGCACAAGGACGGGTAAGTAAATGTGCCCCATAAAGTTGCCTGAAGAGATTGGTTTTAGGACTACTTTTGAAGCTTTGGTAAATGGGTATTGGTCTGATGGGTAGGGCATTCCAGAGATATGGTGCAGCTGGGGAGAAGTCCTGGAGACATAAGTGGGAGGTTCATATAGAAATAAAGAAATAAATTCATGAACATGTTATGCACGGTGAAGGCCATAATTGAAATGTCTAAATGTTCAACATGCCACTTTTTTTATCACCCATAAAAAGGTCATACAGTTGTCAAAATGAGCTTGTCCTGTAAAAGTTATGTTTAAGTATGAAAAAGTTATATGTACGAGCCAATGCAAAGACTTTTTCTTTTTGCTAACTTTTTAAATACTAAGATATTAAAGGGGTTGTCCGAGGGTATAAAAAACCCTTGGGTGGGTGGGATGGGACAGGTCGAAAGAAATAAACATGTACTTACCTTCACAGTCCTGGACGCCAGGAGGGCACAAAAGGGTCATGTGCAACACATATGTGGTGTGGACACTTCTTAAATACCTGTGCAAGTAGTTTGCACTAGAAAGAACGTTCAAAATCCGACAGAAAACATCCGTAAGGTGTTAGTAAGTGTGGGCCAGTATTTCAAATACTCGTGTATTAGCTGAGTTTTTCAGTACAAAAAATGTGCTGAAAAACCTCACCTCGGCTTATACACGAGTCAATAAAAAACATGCTGCTCAGCGCGGCTCCCCTATGTTGGTGCGGCTCCTCTTTTGTCTTCCCTATGGCCCCTCTTCTATATTCGTTCTTCTGTGACAGACGGCATGGACGCGGCCATGTTATCTGCCGGCCCGCGCATACTATGACGTCACCAGCGGCCGCATCATAGTATGCACCGGCCGGGAGATAACATGGCCATGTCCATGCCATCTGTTACAGAAGAACGAAGAAAGAAGAGGAGCCGCAGGGAAGACAGAAGAGAAACCGCGCCAACATTGGGGAGCCGCACTGAACATCTGGGCTGCCGGAGGGTGAGCATATAAGTTTATTTTTTTTAAGTGCTGGGTGGGCTGGCTGTATACTACTGTGGGCTGGCAGGTTGTATACTATAGGGGGGCAGGCTGTATACTACAGGTGACAGGATGGCTGTATACTACAGGGGGCAGGCTGGCTGTATACTACAGGGGAAGGCTGGCTGTATACTACAGGGGCAGGCTGGCTGTATACTACAGGAGGCAGGCTGGCTGTATACTACAGGGGACAGGCTGGCTGTATACTACAGGGGGCAGGCTGGCTGTATACTACAGGGGCAGGCTGGCTGTATACTACAGGAGGCAGGCTGGCTGTATACTACAGGGGGCATGCTGGCTGTATACTACAGGGGCAGGCTGGCTGTATACTACAGGGGCAGGCTGGCTGTATACTACAGGGGCAGGCTGGCTGTATACTACAGGGGGCAGGCTGGGTGTATATTAGAGGGGGCAGGCTGGGTGTATATTACAGGGGCAGGCTGGCTGTATACTACAGGAGGCAGGATGGCTGTATACTACAGGGGGCAGGATGGCTGTATACTACATGGGGCAGGCTGGGTGTATACTACATGGGGGCAGGCTGGCTGTATACTACAGGGGGTAGGCTGGGTGTTTCTTACTGGGGGCTGGCTGGCTGTATACTGCATGGGGCTGGCTGGCTGTATACTACATAGGGGCAGGCTGGCTGTATGCTACAGGTGGCAGGATGGAAATATACTACTGGGAGCTGGCTGCCTATATACTACTGGGGGCTGGCTGGCTACATACTGGGGGCTGGCTGGCTACATACTGGGGGGGGGGGGTTGTGACCAATGCATTTCCCACCCTCGGCTTATACTCGAGTCAATAGGTTTTCCCAGTTTTTGGTGGTAAAATTAGGGGTCTCGGCTTATAGTCGGGTCGGCTTATACTGGAGTATATACGGTCTTTTTCTTATTTTTTTTATATATACTTGCAGTCCCCTACTTAAGAACACTTACAAACAACCCCAAGTTATAAACGGACATCTGGATGTTGGTAATTTACTGTCCAGTTATCAAAGGTGTCTGCAATTAAGCTTTATTGGTTAGCTAGCTTCTTTGACAACCCAACATTTTTAAAATCCAATTGTCACAGAGACCAAAAAAAAATTTGACTGGGGTAACAATTATAAAATATACAGTTCGACTTACATACAAATTCAACTTAAGAACGGACCTACAGAAATTATCTTGTACGTAACCCGGGAACTGCCTGTAAACACTTCTATGGAACTTTGTGACCCATTGCACATGTACAATGACCCGTAGAAGTGCTTATGTGTAAATAACAGCCAACTGAATGTGAGTAAAAAACTGGGTGTGTGCACATGAAGCTGGATAAAAGTAATGACATGTTATGCTTAATGATATGTTCCTAGCCAGAAAAAGTGATTAGGCTTTGCATACACTAAACTTATTTCCCTATATTGAACACCATAATAAGTTGCTGATCTATGGAAATGATTCAAGGCATTTTCAGACTCTTTCCAAATCACTTTGCTAAACTTTGCTGTACCCCAGAATAGAAACAGACACATGTGCTCTATACATCTCAATGGAGGTGATGGAAATTGCCAAGCGCCTCGCTCCGTGATCTCCGCCAGCTCCATCGAGATTGATGGAGCAAATCGGTCATGCGCGGCCGTCTGGTCCATTACTCTCATGCAGCGACGATGGGTCCGTCTGAGGTACCTGGGACCCCATCGGAACCCTCATTTTCGTGATCTTTGAGGGTATCATCAGTGAGACCCCCCCACCAATCAGCAATCCTGTGGAGAGGGCCTAACTGGAATTTGTTGGAAAACCCCTTTAACTCTTGAATGTATAGAGGAAAAGAATATCATGAATTCTGTTTTCCTTTCTTTGTGAAATTTTTGGGGTCGTACACTGCACCATAAAAGTAATATGTTATCTTTATTCTATAAACCACTAGAATTACAGTGATATCTCATTTACATAGGTTTTTATATATTTTTACAATTTTACTGAAGAAAAACTAATACAGAGAAAATTTTTTTGTTTTCGTATCGCCATCTTTTTGGAGACGTAACTTTTTGGTCGACAGGTTGACATTTTTCGGAAGGGATTTAATGAAAAATGTACATTTTTGGCTATTTCGAGTTCGTTGTTCCGATGGCCCCGGGGTGTGTAATGTCTTCCAGGAGCCATTACACAGCCCCGGGGCCATCGGAACAACGAACTCCTCCCCCAATCCACCCCCCGGTCCGATACACGTTAGAAGCCCCTTGTATGCCACGATCTTTCGTGATCATGGAATGTAAGGGGTTAATATACAGCTGACACCCGTAGCTTCTGGTACCCGCTCAGCTCAGGAGCCGGTGCCAGAAACTGGACGTAATAGTACTGCATAATGTGAGAATGCAACTCCCGCCATGCAGTACTATTACGTCAAATGTCGGGAAGGGGTTAGAACATGCTATCTGTAAGTTTGCCTACATTCCCATGGTGATAAGAACACTTTAAATTGACTTAAAGGGATTGTCTTTAACGAATATTTTTGTGTTTTGAAAAGTTATACAACTTTCCAATATAATTTCTGTATCAATTCATCACAGTTTTCTAGATCTCTGCTTGCTAACCTTCTAGAAAGCTTCAATGATTACTTCCAGTGGATGGTGCACAGCTGATTATCACACACAGCTCTGATTACGCTCTGTGATATAACTAGCCCTACACCTGTGTGACATCACATGACCAGGGATCGTTTTGTATCCGCAGGAAGTAAACAATGAAGCTTCCTGTTGAATGATGGGAAGAAGAAAACTAAAAACAGTGAGGTATTGATACAGAGAGTATATTGGAAAATTCTATAACCTTTTCATTACACAAGCAATATAATTTGACTTAAAAAATAAGTCTCTGTACTGTACATTTTTAAATGATATGTTCAACATCTCCCAGTGGGGCCTAGCCTTTTCTTGGGGCCTGAAGGCAGCCGGGGCCCAGAATACCGGAGTGGCTGGCGGTTGCGACCTAGGCACGCTAGTGTCACAGTGCTTGGTATGGGGACCGGAGGACTGTCCTACAGCCTGTCAGGTTGCCAGCAGGTGGTGTGTGCAAGAAATTATATAGAGGGAGAGGCTGATGTACTGGTTCTCCCTGGGGCAGACCTTAAAGTCTGTAGTATGTGTCCCTGGTAGATAAACGGGGCGCCCTTGATGGTGATACAGCCGTAGCAGGAACCAGGCTGTTGTGCATACTGGCAGTACTGGAGTGATCTTGGAGAGGAACCTCAGGAGTTGGGACACCAGCCTGGATGCAGGGGCAGGCTGGGATGTAGCTGTGTCCAATGCTGGAAGCTGTAGCTTTAATCCTGGTAGTTCTGTGTCACTCAGTGTAGAGTTGCTGAGGCATAGGAGGCCTGTAGTCAGAGCATGTGCTCTGAGGTCTCTCTGGTAAGAGAGCTGGATTCCGAGAGCTCCGCATGTGTTGAGAGCTGGGCCTAAGAGCTAACTCCTCCCCTGACTAAGGGTTTAGTTAATCCATGGTCAGGTGCTCCCCCTCTCCTATCACGCTCCAGTTACAATAGTGGAACATCATTGGATGATACACATTAAACATTCTTAACCCTTGCCTATCCAGGCAGTATCTACCGCTGCACAATTACCTCTTTAGGTACTGTATGGTACAACAGGCTTATTCGCAACTACTCCTCTGCCCAGGCATTGGCAGGGATGTTGTACCATTTTAATAACATGCAGACATTTATATAAATAACATACACATAAAAAGTTTGTGTCTTGCAGTGATTCATTGTATCATCTATGACAACCTCCTCTCTTGAAAATATTTCCACTCATAAGGAACCATGTTTGTACCACAGTGACCCTGTTGCTTTTCCATTAACTCTTAGTAGCTGTTTGAGTATTGACTGATGTCAGAGCTCTCTCTTCTGATGGCCTTTTCAGCAAATGTGGAAAATGGAAAGATAAGACATAATAGAAGAATAGCAAATATAATTCAGCCGGCATATGGCATGGAGATATTATATACAGCAGTTTCAGGATGAAGAATATGGAGCTGAATTATGAAGGATAAAAAGGCTAAAAGCTAAATTAGGGGTCTATATATAGAACTTAAACTAAGGGTACATTCACACAAACGGAATGGGGACTGATATCCGGCCGCACTGAGTATTGTAACCATGCATGGTGATATATGGGTCTGCCACTGCTCTATGGGGAGGGAAAGGGGCGAGCAGTGATCATTCCTCTAGAGCACACTGACGTTCACATGAATGTACCCTAAAACCAATAAATGACATGAGATGATTGGGAATAAACAAAAAGTGGTCTGGAAAGCAGTAAGATGGTTGTACTGACTAGTTAGTTATAACATTTAAATTTTATTCCTCCCTATTATGCTCTGCTCCCAGTGATGATGTAACAGACTTTCTTGCTCTGTTACCATAGTAATGATGTGTAACTGCCATCACCAAAACACTGCCTATACTGGATGCACTGCAACCAACCGACTACAGCCAAACAAACATAGTGGTGATCACATGACCCTGCCCAGGCAGGTGCAGGACATGTGATGTGGACATGTGACCAGCGGCCATCTTCTGTCCTGTGTCTTCTCCGCAACGGACCACGCGGAGGAAATTAACGGACTGATTAAAGGGCCAGTAGCATTTTAATTCTTCATTACAGTCTATGTCATCAGCATTTTCTGCTAACGGGAGCTAAATTTTAAATAACAACTCATTACACATTAGCTTATATTTTGAGTACCCATTTGTATATGAATTATGCTGATTCCTGGAATACCTCTTTAAGAATAAGTAATAAATAGTCTGATGTTGGAAAATCTGCAGTTTTAATAAGAATCAAAGAGTTTGTATGTTCCTCTCCATGTTTGCTTCCAGTTTCCTCCCACACTCCAAAACATACCGGTAGGTTGATTAGATTGTGAGCCCCATGCGGACAGGTGCCGATTTGGCAAGCTCGGTGCAGCGCTGTGTAATCTGTGTGTGCTATATAAACAAATTATTATTATTATTAATTTTTTTGTACCAAATACACCTTCAAGGGGAATGGTGTATACATTTTTTTCAGCTTACTGCTGGAAACTCTTTTTAGTCCCATATACAGTAGGCTAATTACTAACTGTATTTAGATTTTCTTTGTGTATGTGTAACAACTACAGTATTGTTCAAGATCAGCTATTGTATATGATTTTACAATGCAATGCTTGCTGCTCCACTCTTGTCCCAAATGAATTAGGCTTAGTTCACACTTGCACTGTTTTAGAACGTAAAAGAAAATTAAAAAATCAGAAGTTGAAATGAGAGTCTTCCAATTATCCTCTGTCCCCATTAACTTCAATGTATGGATGGTTATCTACATTTCCATTATTAATAGTGGAAAAAAGACCTGTATGCTGCTGTATGACCTGTATGCTGCACTATTTCTAATAACAGAAAGGGCACCTGCTAAACACATGCGATTGTTAAGCCGATTGCATGCGTTTCTCTGGAAAGGCATGTGCGTTCGGGCCGAGAACCTCCCCCTGTGCGCTAGCGTCGCGTTATGAACGGACGTCTCATGGTACGTGTGACCGCGGCCTCAGCTGTGCTGCAAAAATTTTGTCCTGATAAAAGTGTCCAGTAGTTGTAAAAGATACATAATATAGACTACTATGAGAGGGGCAGATTAGACAACACAAGTAATTATTTTATTTTGATGATTATTCAAGTCAATGGGGCACATGTATCTTCTTTACACTTGCGTTTGTCTCTTTTTTGTGACAATTGCAGGCTCCATAGACAAAGATTGCATAGATCTGGATGCTGAGCGTGTCTGGGATTGGTAAAGCAATTCGCTTGCAAAGCCACATTAGGAACAATGCAACAGACACAGAGCGACAAACTTCTTGACAACTAGGAGGAGGCCCAAAATAATGTGCCTATACTGCCAAAAAGTTGCACAAAAATCAAAAGATTACAAAAAGAAAAGAACAAAACCAAAAAAAAAAAAATATGTGTCCCCCAATCAGATAGCTATTTATAAACAATTAGACCTTCTCTGCTCTACATAGTGTAAATCCTGTCCACATGCTACACTTGTCCCTCCTAAGTTTGAGTATTTCATTACACTTCCCAGTGACCTATGATCTCCACCTCTGCCCTATTGTCATCACTTCTGCTGCTACATATTTACACAACTGCGGAGCCAGAACAGGATTTTTAAAATGCATGGTTTATGTCTGAAGCCAGTTTGGTATGTTTGGTATTAACAATGTAATTGGTAAGATCTAAATACTCTAATATCTCACGAGTTTTGTATCCGATGCAGACACTCTTTGTTAGCACTTTCTGTTTACTAGCCGGGCACAATTGTTTTCCCAGTATGACTAACTATTACGCTGTGGTTTAGAAAGTTGGCATTATATTTTAGAATCTGGGTATTTTGATGTTTTTTAATGCATATCTAATAAAATATCGGTTTTAAACACTCACTGCTGTGCTGTGGGTCGTACATCGATGGGCCAGTCTTACCAGGGACCTGCTGTGAGCATAAATTTTTACCAGCAACCAGTTGGGAAGGAAGGGGGTGGATGGGGTCTAGTGTCATTGTCTCATAGCCAAAAATGTATGTTTGCATACAATGTCCCCTTTCCTAAAGCATACTCGCCTTCTCCATTCCCCTGCAGCAGTCTTCTCTTCCCTCGCTTTTCTTCTGCATTAATGTATGGCTCTATTGTCGGCAGACGCAATGTCATGAAATAATGCACTGCTCTATTGCCAGTGAGCGTTAACACAGAAATTAAGTAGAGGAAAAGAGGACTGCTGTGGGGGAAAGGGGAAGGTGTGTATTGTATTTCTTTTACAGAGTGTGGCCGCGGCCCGGGACCAGGTGGTCAACAGCCCGGTGGCTGGGGAACACTGGTGTATAGGACAGCTAGTGATCAAGATGATCATGGACATGCTATTTCATATTTATTACCTTATTACATGCTCATGTATGTTGGTTAGAAATGCATAGCTATGGCTAAAAAAAGATTCTCCAAGAACAAAATGTGCCCTTACCATAGAGCCAACAAGCCAGGCAGGAGTTCGTCCACTGGTTGTGTAATCTGAACTTAAATGTCAGTAGAGTTATTAAGCCACTGGCACATCTTCTATGTGACATATGACAGCTCATTGTGTCCTGCTCCCTTATAAACGTACCTGAGCATAGTATACTGTTCTTATCATTGGAATGAGTCAACTGTAGTTTGAATACTTTGCATTATGGAACATGACATAATATGGACATAGACAAGGTGAAATACATATTACCGGCAAGGTAAAGGTGTGCTTTGTAGAGAGACTTATGTTTTTAGTGTCAACTTTAATTATATGAAATTTATGGTAATGTGCCAACCTTGGGCGAAGTACACATAGTGCCTCTACTCTGAGTCTCTTGAATAATATATAACATCATAATTTAACTTAAAGGAAACCGGTATCGCGGTTTTAACACTTTTTAAACTTTATAGCAGAAACTGCTTCGGCGCTGCGTGCGCACGCCTACATAGGTCGCGGTCGCGCGCAGCGCCGAAGCGGCTTCTGCTATAAAGTTTAAAAAGTGTTAAAACCGCGATACCGCGGTTTATAACACTAACGAAGCTAAGCACCGGCACCAGCTCACCCTGAGCTGGTGCTCGGTGTTTACAGCTTACACCGACGATCTGAAATGGTAGGTTTCCTTTAAATGGTTGACTGTTGTTGCAGCTCTGTATAACTTGCACCTATATTTTTCATAATGAAAAAGTGTTGCAGGATTTTCATTGCAATTCATTACGGTAAACACTGTTCCATTCAGCTTGATATCCAGCCGCAGTATTAATATTAAGCAATGGGAGTAACCTAGAAGAAAGAACAACTACACTTTAACATCACAGGACATAAAAAACTGAACAAAAAAGCTCTCAAAACCGTTTTCCAGGAATTCCTCATCCTCATATAGCGGACCCCTGAGGAAGTCGCTTTGGGCGACGAAACGCATGGGTATTCTACCACATTGCCCTAAAAAGCACTCTCTTTATTGGAAAATACTATGGACTGGTAACCATGTACCACGGGTAAAACTATTATATGTTTTTTTCAAGAGTGTGCGTGCCACCCATTCCATCTGTGCTTCATGCTTTACATTGTGGGAGCTATTTTGACCTCTATTTGATGTTATTTTAACATTTGTTTACACACATGGGACACGTGGCAATATTTATATCTGTTTTTGGTGCAATGTGATTTGTGTCTTGGTGAGATGTACTGCTGTACGTTTTAAATGCTTTTAATTTATTTGTTGTGTGCTAAAGATATGGAATAAAGATTTGTTGATATATGTTTACATGAGTGTGTTGGCCTTTGCGGTCACTATAACGGACTCTGATGAGACCAGTCATTGGCTGCAGCAAGTCCCATGACCGCTGGCACTTTTGGATCAGTCGCAAGTGTCGGTAAGCAGAGGCAATGATGAAACCAGCAGCCGAAACAGGGTAAATACACTACACCTACCCTTCCCAGGATTCCTAAAAACCCCTCTAAGAAAACATTAAAAGCTTTATCCTCCATCTAACTTTAACCACCAACGATGCCAAATCTGCCATGTAATCCAACAAAAATACATGCGGCAAATATTTATTTGTCAGACCTGACATCTCCAAGCAAATTTATCCACTCTTCCCAGAGGCTGTACTATCTATTTGTTTGGTTCTAATGTTAGCAACGAGTTTCTAAGCTCATTTATATCTTATCTATTCAATACTAGCACAACATTAATGACTGAAAGGGGATGTCCCAAGTTTTCAAGTTATCTCCTATCCGTAGAGGTTAACAAGCTCATCGGTGAGGCTCCGACTGCTGGGACATCAATAGGACTCTCAGCAACCCAGAAGAACAAGGATCCCATTCTCATTAATTACTGGAGTCGTAGAACAGAAAAGATTTCTGATAGGGGGACAACTAAAAATGTAAAATCATAACTGCAATGTCAAATTCCCTGCCCCACATGAACAAACATGGCAGGCAAGGGACAGAGCTATGGGCCAAACCAGATACAATGGTGGATCTTCATATAGGCGGTATGGGTGGGCACCAGGGCCCTTTGGCTTCCGAGGGGTCCACTCTGACCCATACCAGGGCGCTATATGAAGATCTGTCATCAATCTTAAATTAAAAAAAAATTATACTGACCTTCCGGCTTTGTCTGCCCATCCCTGTGGCTCCATCTTTTCCTCTTCCGCGCGTGCAGGGAGAAGATGCCGGAAGGTGAGTATAAAGGGTCATTTTGGTAAAGGGGGCATCTGCTGTGGACATTTTAATAAAGAAGGCAATCTTCTGTGGACATTTTATTAAAGGGGGCATCTGCTGTGGACATTTTATTAAAGAAGTCATCTGCTGTTGACATTTTATTAAAGGGGTCATCTGCTGTGGATATTTTATTTAAGGGGTCATTTGCTGTGGACATTTATGTAAAGGGGAGCTCTGTGGTGGACATTTCATTAAAGGGGGCATCTTCTGTGGACATTGCTTTAAATGGGGGCTCTGTTGTGGACTTCTCTTTAAAAAGGAGCTCTGCTGTGGACATTTCTTTAATAAGATGTGGCTGATGCTCAGCATTTTATTAAAGTAGCGGCTGTATAGTCTTATACGCAAGTCAATAACTTTTCCCAGTTTTTTTGTGGTAAAATAAGGAGTCTCAGCTTATACACGAGTATTTAAAGTATGAGGTAGAGATCAGCTGCAGAGCACACAGAGACTGAAACAGCCAGTAGTAGCATCGCCTTCACTTTTTGGGAGATCTGGTCTGGTTGGTAGTCAGTGAATGATTTTATCTGACATGTATCTGACCAATACATCACTAGCTTCTAAAACACCAGTCTTCTAAGCAGTTGGAGTGGTAGAATACCCTCACTGCTTGACTAGTTTCCACAATTCTTTTCAACTCCCATAAGGAGGTGGACAAGCTTACTCTTCTGCGCAAACACGGCCCACATTTATCAAAACTAGTGCACTCTGTACTATATAGAAAATAAGTTATGACCGGAGCTCCGGTCAGAAGTTATTTTCTATGTTTTACAATTTGGGTTTACTGGATCAACCCTTGACTGTTTGTAGCTCCACGAGAGAGGTGTACAGCATAAAGCTGTTATTGCTGTATTTTTTGCTTGTTACAGTCTGTACTCAGGGCCGGCGCTATGGGTAGGCAAAGGTGGCAATTGCCCAGGGCCCCCAGGGAGAAAGGGGAGAATCTCTTCTTTCAAATGAATCTTGAATTGTGTTTCTAGGTGTTATGGATCCAGAGATATTCAGGTTTAAAGTGAGAATATCAGGTGCCATTTTTATATATAAATATCTCCGTTTTCCTACATTTTAGAAACACAAATTTAGATTCATATAAAAGAGGAGACTCTCTTCTTTCATAGGAAAAAAGAAGTAAGGTTCTATGTGTCACAGAACCAGAGATACAGCCCCCTGAAGTGTCTTCCCCCATCTCCAGATTCTTAGCCATCAGGCTGCGGGAGCATTTGCTGCACAGGAGCTGCTGCACCTCACAGATAATGGAAATATTCACTTTATATGTTACTACATTTTGAGAAGGGATAATATCAACTAATATTCATGTTTTTAACCCTTCTCTATGCAAATCTAAGAACACACTTTGGGCCACATGTATCAATCGTTTTTTTCTGTTGTTTTTGCGCCTTTTCATTCAGGCGCACCGTTTTTGTGCCATTTTTGCAACTAAATGCCAAACTAGCTGCGCAGCAAAAATGACCAGCTTTCCCTCATTTATCCTAGCAATCCAGATGTTTTGATGCGCCTAATGATATTCATCACTTGCGACTTTTCATTTAGGCGCAAAAACGGGAGGAAATACACTCTAACCCGAAGCTGGCGTTAACTGAGAAGAAAGCACTGAGCCCCTTTGCAGAACAGCTCATTTCTAGCAGAAAAGCTCATCCAGACACTGCAGACACTAGAACAGATCATACAGACATGAGATACTCTGCAGACACTAGTACAGATAATACAGTCATTAGATACTCTGCAGACAGGAGCTGCAGACTCTATTTACAGTTCATCACCTTCTATTTACAAAACATTCTGCAGAATCCTGAGCTCAAAGCAAGAGAGAAGAGAACGTTACAGAATGTTGCACATAGTACTGACAGGTGTCCCCCATGTAATTCTGCACAGTATCACCAGTGTGTCTGAGGGGGATACTGTGCAGGATTACAGGGGTGCAGCAGGAGATCAGCACTGGGGGATCCCCTCTAGGAGAAGCCCCTGCTGAGGAGGTCACTGGGTGCAGGGTGTCACACACCTGGGTGCTGCTGTGAGTGTTATCTTCATTCTGGGCTATGGGAGAAGCAGAGAGGAGCTTGTAGCAGGATCACATGTAAGTGCCCGAATCTAACATTGCGCCTTAACTGCGCCAAAATTGCGCCTAAACTGTGTTAAAGTAAAGTGATTAATAAGAGGCAGGAAATTACCTTATCACAGATGGTTGTAGCTTGTGATAATTCTGGAAAACAGTGCGCCAGAATTTAGGCGCAACTACTACTCTTAGGCGCACAAAAGTGATAAATGTGGCCCCTTCTCTCTTATTCCCTTTTATTTTGTGAGTTTTTTTTTGTTGGGAAAATTGACTGATACGATGAACATTCAATCCTCTTTGCCTAATGTGACTAATGTCAAAGCCTAATGTGACTACACCGCGACCAGAACATGTCCATAAAGTTATATGTAACACCAAAAACACACACGTGTCCTGGAATAAAGTTTTTATTTCCCATCATCCTCCATTATTTCCACCGATGTTATGACATTCTCACTCTCATTCTTATGAAGCGCGGAGGATTCTGTTATTGTGCAGCTAATACAATGGCGACATCTAAACGTGACTTTTATTATCTCATTAGAGAGGTTTATGGATATATAGTTATTTATTTGGGTTACCATTGTCTAAGGAACAGACAATGATACATATGTGTGAATTTTCTGCAGTTCCCTTTTGCTGCATATTTTGGTGAATATATTGGTGTGGGGTCTGTATGATCTCCTCACATCTTACTGTTTTAGGAAAGTAGATTTTCTTTATATAAGTATCTGGATTTGTACATATTTTAGAGGAAATTTTGAATGTTAATTGCCAAATGCATCGCCTGTTTGTCTGCTTTCAAAATTCTATAGGTTTTATGGCGCCTTTACTTTTTATTCTGTTTTATTGCTATATTTTGCAGGTTGTGACTGTCTAAAAATGTCTAGCTAAAAAGCAGATCTCTAGTTATTACAGTTTTAGTGATATTATGTGGATTTATTCATGTGAACATATCAATAGGGCACGTTTGTGAACTCTACAAATGTCCATGTTTGGATAAAATTTTTTGCCATCAAGGTCAAATTTTAAGTATTTTTAATAAAATGTTTCAATTTGAATCAAAATTGCATGAAGGCGCCTATGTCTATAAAATCTTTGATGCAATTTTGAAAATGGGGCAAGTGTCTGCTTTCAGAAAATATCGGTCCCTCTCCCCAATGGGCCTCACAGTTTAATCAGTAATTTTTTGGAGTGTGGGAAGAAACCGGAGGACCCGGAGGAAACCCACGCAGACACAGAGAGAACATACAAAATCTTTGCAGATGTTGACTAGCGCTGCAAGGCTGTAGTGCTAATCATGGAGCCACCATGCTGCCCATAAATCTCCCTATCATTTATCATCTCCTATAAAATTCTCCCATATTACATTTTGTTTTACCATACTAAAGGAGCCTCTTGCTGACTTTGACTGGTCATAAAATAGTTTTATTTTGGGGCCCCACTTTTAATTTTGCCCAGGGCCCCACTTTGTCTAGAACCGGCCCTGTCTGTACTATGTGCAGTTTGCCCGAGGAGTGTGCAGAGTGCGACAGATTCATGATATGTGTTTTACGGTCTTCATATATATATATTTTTTTTTTAAATGGCAAAAAAATTTCAAATTTGGGCGCGATTTTCCGTTACAGGGTTACACGCAGTGAAAAACTTATCATATTTTGATATATCGGGCATTTTCGGACGCAGCGATACCTGTGTTTATGATTTTTACTGTTTATTTATATTTATACCAGTTCTAGGGAAAGGGCGGTGATTTGAATTTTTAGTTTTTTTTATTATAATTTTTTGTAACTTTTTTTTTATTTTTACTATTTTTCAGACTCCCTAGGGTACTTTAACCCTAGGGTGTCTGTACGATGCTATCATATACTGCCATACTACGGTATATGTCTATTTTACTACTCATACATTACAATGTGCTGATAGCACATTGTAATGAATGGGTTAACCCGTAGTAGCTTCGGGTCTTCGAAGCTACCCGAAGCTACCATGGCGACGGATCGCCGCTCCCCGATGACGTCACCGGGAGCGTCGATCCTCAGAAAGATGGCGGCGCCCATGCGGCGCCATCTGTTTGAAGCCGCCAGCAGCTTTGCCGGCGGCGAATAGCAGGGAAACACCCGCACTCGCTACCGGTATGCCTTTGCTGCAATATGCAGCAAAGACTTACCGGATATGGAGAGGGCTCGGCCCGCGACACTAATACGTCACATGTCGGTAAGGGGTTAAGGTAGATCCGGCGGTAGATGCATCTAATGTATGTAAGGACAGCCCTTTTAAGGGCTAATCCTTTACTCCACTCTATCTTTTATAATCTTTAAAATCTTTACTCCCCGCCCCAGTAGCCTCTTTGATCCTCCTACCCAGACATCTACAGTGCACAGCTACAAGGAGCTGCGCACACTCGTCCGCGAAGCCGGAGTTCTGCACATGTGCAGAAAGCAGGCCGGCGGTTGCATGATTTTGGCTCCAAAGCCGTGCTGTAGATGTCTGGGTAGGAGGGTCAAAGAAGCTACTGGAGCGTGGAGTAGCCGCGCTGTGTAGCTTCAGCTCCGGCTACTCCACGCCCCAGTAGCCTCTTTAGAAAATGTGCATATTACCCCAATTAAAGACTATAAAAGTTAGAGTGGAGTAGAGGATTAGCCCTAAAAAGGGCTAACCTTACAAACGTTAGATGCACCTACCACCGGATCTACCTTAATAAGTAGATCCGTGGTGGTAGGTTTCCTTTAACAGTATCGCCATTATGCAACTTTGCTTTATGAAGTCCACAGGGGGATACTGCAGGGGGCATCGCTAAGCGGGGTGTTTTCAAAACTGGAAACCACTTCTCTAAAGCCACTCCCAGGGGACTAATGGCCTAGTCACAGAACACATAACATTGAAAGGTAATATATCACATAACTTTTTTTCTGTAAAGCATTTTTTTTTTAAAGAGAACCCGTCTTGCAAAATAACCCCCCTAAACTAAATATATTTTCATAAACTGCCATTAGAGAGCATTGCCTCTATCCCTTCATTGTCCCTCTACATGCCTGTAAACCTAAGCAATGAGGTCCTAAAGCTGTATGCAAATGACCTGTGAAATGTCGAATGAACCATTAGCATATTCAAGCTGTCCACTCTATTCATGAGTGGGAGGCACAGCCACACCCCCAGTGCATGACTGACAGCCTGTATAATGATGTGAGGCTGTATAATGATGTGCTTCCTGCTGCTGGTGGCCACGCCCCCTGCAGCTTGTGTGTGCATGTGTGTGTGTTTAGGAGAGATACAGCAGCTCCATGCAGCCATGTTACAGCAGAACATGTCAGATTCATGTGTAGCTGATGTCTGTGTCTCTCACCTGTATATTAGGAGGATGCAGCATGTCAGCAGATGCAGCACACACTAGCAATGCTTTACTATACATTACACACAGACATGAGCAGGGGGAGGATAGGGGAGGGTTAACAGGGGTGACATCACTGCCTCTGACCATGTGACCAGCCTCATTTACATGATAAAAAATAGATGATTTTACAATGAATAATGTATGAAATGACTAGATAAAGGCTGGGATGGATCCTTGTGAGCTGCTCCAACAGGTAGTAGTGACAGGACAAGTGACACAGACCTGATGACAGGTGTCCTTTAATACAAAAACTCTTTGGCAGACTCCATTGGGACTTGGGGTGCTAAAAATGGGTCTCCTGGTGACAGGTTCCCTTTAAAAAAAAATTCATGAAAACATTTTCACATAAAAGTCACAAAAAAGTGGAGATTTACTCACAAATATAAAAATAATAAGTAAAACTGAGTTATGTATACTACAGTACTCAACATCAACAAGAATTAATACTCACAAAAATGCTAAAACAAAAGCCATGTGCCATGTGTGGCTTAAAGATGATACTAATTGCAATGTCTGGCGGCTTGCAAGGCTTTGTGATTATTTCAGGGCTTCTACACCAGTTTTCTAGTGTTGGAGTTCCGATACATGTCCCATAATGAATGTGGCCCAAGTTGGTTCATATAAGAAATACTGGTAAATACATGAATAGGGTATGCAGTGCATATGCACTGTGCCCCCTGTGGTGAACCCCTGGCTCTACCAAATGTAAAATAAAGGTGTGCACAGATGGACACAGCTCTGTCCCCTTCCTCCCATGACCTGTACAGATATGAACTTGGTCAGAAGAAAACGAGTGGTTACTCCAGTGTGAGTGGAGCATACTGGACTATGGAGTATATTGCAGAAAGGAGTATACTGGAGTGAGGAATAGTATGAAGTATAATGGAGTGTAGTAAGGAGTGCTGGAGTGAGTATGGAGTAATACGGTGTGCTGGAGTGAGTATAGAGTATACTGGAGTGAGGAGTAGTATGGAGTATACTGGAGTGAGGAGTAATACGGTGTGCTGGAGTGAGTATAGAGTATACTGGAATGAGGAGTAGTATGGACTATACTGGAGTGAGGAGTTGTACAGGGTGCTGGAGTGAGTATAGAGTATACTGGAGTGAGAAGTAGTATGGAGTATACTGGAGTGAGGAGTAGCATGGAGTATAATGGAGTGTAGTATGGAGTGAGTATGGAGTATACAGGAATAAGTATGGAGTATACTGGAGTGAGGAGTAGTACAGGGTGCTGGAGTGAGTATAGAGTATACTGGAGTGAGGAGTAGTATGGATTATACTGGAGTGAGGAGTAGCATGGAGTATACTGGAGTGAGGAGTAGCATGGAGTATAATGGAGTGTAGTATGGAGTGAGTATGGAGTATACAGGAATAAGTATGGAGTATACTGGAGTGAGGAGTAGTACAGGGTGCTGGAGTGAGTATAGAGTATACTGGAGTGAGGAGTAGTATGGATTATACTGGAGTGAGGAGTAGCATGGAGTATAATGGAGTGAGGAGTAGTATGGAGTATAATGGAGTGTAGAATGGAGTGAGTATGGAGTATACAGGAATGAGTATGGATGGAGTATACTGGAGTGAGGAGTAGTACGGGGTGCTGGAGTGAGTATAGAGTATACTGGAGTGAGGAGTAGTATGGATTATACTGGAGTGAGGAGTAGCATGGAGTATACTGGAGTGAGGAGTAGCATGGAGTATAATGGAGTGTAGTATGGAGTGAGCATGGAGTATACAGGAATAAGTATGGAGTATACTGGAGTGAGGAGTAGTACAGGGTGCTGGAGTGAGTATAGAGTATACTGGAGTGAGGAGTAGTATGGATTATACTGGAGTGAGGAGTAGCATGGAGTATAATGGAGTGAGGAGTAGTATGGAGTATAATGGAGTGTAGAATGGAGTGAGCATGGAGTATACAGGAATGAGTATGGATGGAGTATACTGGAGTGAGGAGTAGTACGGGGTGCTGGAGTGAGTATAGAGTATACTGGAGTGAGGAGTAGTATGGAGTATACTGGAGTGAGGAGTAGCATGGAGTATAATGCAGTGTAGTATGGAGTGAGTATGGAGTATACAGGAGTGAGGAGTATAATGGAGTGTACACGCAGTGCTGGAGTGAGTGGGGAGTATAGTGGAGTGAGGAGTAGTATGGAGTATCATGGAGTGTAGTATGGAGTATACAGGAATGAGTATGGAGTATACAGGAGTGAGGAATAGTACGGAGTGCTGGAGTGAGTGTGTAGCATACTGGAGTGAGGAGTAGTATGGAGTTCATGGAGTGTAGTATGGAGTATACAGGAGTGAGTATGGAGTATAAAGGAGTGAGGAGTAGTATGGAGTATCATGGAGTGTAGTATGGAGTATACAGGAATGAGTCTGGAGTATACAGGAGTGAGGAGTAGTATGGAGTATAATGGAGTGTAGTAAGGAGTGCTGGAGTGAGTAAGGAGTATACAGGAGTGAGGAGTATAATGGAGTGTACACGCAGTGCTGGAGTATAGTGGAGTGAGGAGTAGTATGGAGTAACATGGAGTGTAGTATGGAGTATACAGGAATGAGTATGGAGTATACAGGAGTGAGGAGTAGTATGGAGTATACAGGAGTGAGGAATAGTACGGAGTGCTGGAGTGACTGTGTAGTATACTGGAGTGAGTGTGTAGTATACTGGAGTGAGTAGTGAGTGTGCACTCCATTCCCCCTCTTGTGGGTCACACACGTGCTCTCCCCCGCCCTCCTGTGACCGGTGCTGCCCCCTCCCTGCGCTCGCCATACGCTGGAGCCTGCGGACGTGTATATGCAGATGCGTGTGCAGCCGGGGCGGCGCATAGCGCATCACACAGCACGGCCCTGCGCTCTCCACAGCTATATAAATAGCACGGCCGGCCCGGCATGCACGCTGTCCTGTAGTCCTAGGGAGGTAAGTGGCCCTGTGGCTAGAGATAGATACTGTGTCTGCTGGGGGCTGGGGATGAGCTGCCATGTGCAGAGTCCAGTGGCGCAATATAAAGCTGAGAGCTGCGTCCTAGCGCTGTGTGCGGATTGTGTACTGGGATTATGTGTGACTTAACCCCTCCGCTCCTGCAGCCATTTGTGATTCCAGTGGGGTGATCTGCATTACTTTCAGTTTCATCTGCGGTGTATACAGTACAGGAGCTCAGACCTCTCTGATCTTCTGCATTTTCCAGGCTTTTGGGGATTTTCCTTCCTTGTACATGGTTTGCAATGCTGCAGAGAAGCTACAATACAACGTGCGTTATTTCCTGGCGTGTGTAATGTGGCAGTGCCATCTAGCTGCCAGGTGCGGCTTTACCTTGTCGTCTTGTGTTTAGGAGCACTGACAGCTCATGGATTATAGTTTTCATTTTTCTTCAGATTTTAACAGTGTATTTTTGCTGTGCATGTAAAATTTTGACCACAGTATTTAACAGGAAATACAGAATTGGACCTATAATATTTGCATTGTCTAAAATAGAACATTCTCAGTCCAATCCTTGTTCTCCAAATGTATTGACTAAGGAAATTGTGACAATATAACGTAGTCTATCCCCTTCCTCTGCTCAGTTTAATCATATTCACAGTATTAATGTCTCTGTGGCCTCGGTATTGGCTGGGATTTGTAAATGTTTTCCTAAAATATTCACACCATGTTTTATCGTTACGCTAAGTTCATACACCGGGAAAGCGGGAGCGGATGCTGCGCATTGCATCTCTCCGCACAGCCCCCCCAAGCGCATACGTTGCTTGGCAGGAGGAAGGACCCAGTGATGTCACTGTCCATATAAGGACAGTGACATCACTCGGGGAACACCCTATTCATGTGCACTCCTACCACCACCACATCAAGGGGGCTGACGCACCCCACTGTAAAGGCATACAGTTGGAAATTACGTTGGAATCCTCGAGATTTGTTCTTACAACGTATGGCACAAAATGTGATGTGAACACAACCTTAGGTCGCATTCACACAAATGTATGAGGGAGCTTGCAGCCGTACATACATCCCCCATAGAAAGCAATGGCCACACGGAGCAGTACGGTGCTGCACACGTGTGGTACCGTACCGCTGCATACACAGGGAAAAGTTAAGACTTGTCCTAATTTTTCACATCACGTTTTGTGCCATGCGCCTTGCAACGCAATGAAGAGGGGGGGGTTACCACTCCGCCTCTCCATCGCAGCGAACGTTCGTGTGAATGTAGCCATATAGTCTCTACAGCCAGAAGGCAAACCAGTTGGTTGAGTTCTGCGGTGGAGAAGCTGAGCTTTGTTATGTTTGTCAGTACCCTATGTAGGCAGTTGTTTTTTTTTTGTTTTTTTTTTAATTTTATTGTACTCTCGTAGACTTCTATGGAGAAAAAAAAAAAAGACTTGTTATATTTTTGACATTACCGTCTGATTTCCAGGTGCGTTGAGAAACACTGTGACATAGCCGTATTTCCAAGCAAGGTTAAAGGGGATGTTAAGCTGATTTTAAGGCCTTTCATGCAAGGGAAGTCTGTCCTTAGGACAGCGTCTGTGGGACATGGGACTAGTGAAATAGGAGATGGGAGGCATACAGAGGCCAATAAAAGGCCCAACATAATTGTGCCCATTAGGCCTAAGTCCCCTATCAGGGTTTCTATAGATGGGTATACGTCATCTACTCTCCCTATATGTGCCTTCCTAGGTAATACAGTAGTACTCTTTAAGATTACCCCCACATAAAACATATCATCCATGCTGTGTAGGCTCCTCTTATATTTGCTGGTGACAGATTTCTTATGTAACCAGGTATGTGTGATTGGATACTTCCCAGTGACATATTAGCACTTTGAGCTTTGTTACAAAGTCCTGGTTGTTTTATCTATATGTCTTGTAACTGCTGAGCTAGCACAATTTTTACAATCCTAAAAGTTCCAGTTCCATGTAGTAAGTATTTGTACACAGATTTCAGTAACCCACGTGCTCTCCAGAAGTGCATGAGGTAGATGAAAGGATGTTGTATTGAGATTCTGTACAGTCTACCTGTTCAGTTTCGGCTATAAAAATTGTTCTCTGTTTAGGTTCCCTGCCCAACATGGTGTAATCACTGCTCCATTTTGGAGTCTTACTCCAGTGACTTTGTCACCGGATATAAGACAAATCCAAACGTAAACATTGGTTTTGATCTAGTATTAATAAGTCCATCCTATAACCCTGCAGTGTTGCCTGATACAACTTACAGCATCCTGCAGCATTTCTTTCCATAGTGTCTCTGCTCTTACAGTAAAGAATCCTCTTCTATGACTTTAGTGAAAGTCTTTCCTCTGGGGGTAAAAGTTGTCCCATTGTATTTAGCACCAGCCTAGATGTAAAAAAAAAAAAAAAAGAAGAAATCAATAAGATCCTCTCTACTATCCATCTATTCGTAGCCCTTAGTGAGAAACTTGGCGTCTTTATCTTCCCTAAAAAAATAAATGAGTTTCTTAAAATGAATCATATCTTGTTATATACCGTGTGTGGGAGTTCATGCTTATATAGATTGGCCTTCATGTCAGTAAGTGTTTTTGTATTAGTTACGGCACAATATGCTTCTCGCAAGTAGCGTCTGGAGGACCTGCCTGGCAGAGCTGCAAATTAATGAGTATATCCAAGACAACAAGCGATTATCTCCTCTCTCTGCGCTCAGTATGGTAGATGAGGCTCTTACAGCTTAATGGGCATTAGAAAGCCTTTAACCACCTGGCCAGTCTGGGACATCCCTTTCTCTATACAGAGGAAGGTTCATCTGTAATGTCTCGGGTCACGTTGGCTGCAGAAATTCTTTTGCTGCAGATTTATTAAAAACCATTGTAGAATATAGGCCTGATGATCAACATCTGTGTAATTGTTGTAAAACTATTACCATCAGCATGCAAAGAACCATTGATGGAAACTACCCATATAATGTGTTATATGTAACGTGATCTTTGTGACTGTTGGGCCTCATGCACACAATTGTTTCCAGGCTGCAAATAACGGGCCGTGGACCCCTTTTTGCGGCCTGTCTGTCATAGCTCACATGCCAATGATGAGAGAAGACTTCCTGTGCTACAAACAAGAAATCGGCCTGCTCTATAATTTGCGGCCTAAGCAGTCAGTTTATGTATGGGCCTGTGGTAATGAGCCCGTAGAAGTACATGGGGACATGTAGTTGGTGAACTCTGAAACAATGGCTAACGCACGTCCTCATTACATGCGTGTGTGTGTGTGTGCGCGCATGAGGCCTTCTAGTTCCCAATCCCTAAGGATCCGTGCTTTTATATAGTGGAATGGAGGATGAGTTTCCACAGAATCTGCTCTCCACGTGCAGTGACTAAAACTACTGAACACAACAAATTACTCCCTCTAAGACTCTGCTCAGGCCGCAAACAACAAATCCCTGGTCTGTATTTCATCAGAATATAATCAATTGCTGAGCCAGATTTGTTTTTTTCCACGCACAAAAAATAAAGGTTTGGCATTGTCTGTAGCTTTTGTCAGCCTCTTGAAGGGTCACATCTTTGCAGTCATTATTTGTGGAGGATTTGCTAGGCAACACACACAGAAGGCACCTGCATATGATAGATTTGCATATGATAGATTTTTCGTGTTCCGATACACCATCACTGGCAGGAATAGGACAATGTCCTATACAAACATGTTCTTGTGCATGAGCCCATTGAAACAAATGAGTCAGTATATCATCCCCGTTGTTTGCAACCTGTGTGTTATTGACGTTTTGGGTCCACTCGCTTGCCAACGGCAGAAAAGACTGCTGAGCTGCAAATCCAGGAAAAGGACCTGCCCTATGTTTTGACCCTCATGCACTGGGCTGCAGAATCCATGGGTATGTATAAGAGCCCATATAAATACAGGCTGTCCCCTACTTAAGAACACTTGACTTACAGACGACCCCTAGTTACAGACGGACCACGGAATATTAGCAATTTCCTGTACTTTGGCTCCAGGCTACAATAAACAGCTATAACAGTTATTAAAGGTTTTTTTGCAATGAAGCTTTATTGTTAATCCTGGTTCGTATGACAACCCAACATTTTTAAAATTCAATTGTCACAGAGACCACAAGAATTCTGGCTGGGGTTACAATTATAAAATATACAGTTTCGACTTAGATAAAAATTCTACTTAAGAACAAACCTAAAGAACCTATCTTGTACGTAACCCGGGGACTGCCTGTACATGGGAATGTGAGTCTAAACAATGTTCCTGCACATGAGGCCTTAGGGTGGAGACACACGTGGCGTTTTTGGGCCGTTTTTGACCAGTTTGAATTAAGATAATTGGTCTTCACCCTAAGTCTTAGGCCCCTTGCCTACGGTGTAATATGTGCTAATGGCAGCTAGCATACAGTCACCATAGGAGTGCATGGTATAGTGAGCATACATGTGTAAGAATTGCCTGACAGCACACCATACTATGGAGAGGGGAGGAGGGTGAAGCGCTTTTCCATCATCCTTCCCGTCCGAATGTATGCTACTATAGGTTAGTGTGTAAGGAGCTTAGGCTTGATTCCCACATTGTGGCCAATAATGACAGAAACCGCAATATAATAAAGTTTGAATACACTAGAAAGATCAAGTGAATTTACACAGAGGATACGATGTATGAAAAAACTTCTGCAATTATATAGACTTGCAGTTCCTATAGTTCTTTGATGGGCAGAAAATTTGTATCTCAGTGGGGCACCTCTAGACTCCACATTTTGTGTTTCGTAACATGAGGCCTGCTACAGGAGTCCTCAGCAAGCCTTCACAGCTCAGTATATACCATAGATTGTATAAGGAAATAGCTGTAAGTGACTTCTCTAGAGGTCACTCCGGACACTAGCAGGATATATAAAGATCTGGCATTCACTGCCTGATGGGAGCCTAGTGTCTGTCAGCAGTGCGCTGAGAACACAGTATATGTATAGTACTGGTAAGCTGCTACCTACTGGGCTAGATTGTAGGAAATGATTCATTGTTCTAGGGCTGGTCCTAGATGATGACTTATGGGGACAGCAAAATGGCAACAATCTTCAACTAAGTAACACCATAGGGAAATTTTGACGGTGTATAACACTTTTATTGTTGATGGAACATTGATTAATTTATTGAGTTCAGTCAAGTACATACAGTTGAAACTAGAAGTTTTACATACAAGAAAGACGTGCATGTATTTTAAAATAGTGTATTTCTCATGTTCTCTGATATGATATCGATAAACCTTTTACTTTTCTCCTTATTGACCTAAAATGTAACTTTAAGGCATTTCAATTACTTTCTGCAAAATCAAAAGTTTACATGCACTAATAATACTACGCCTTTAAACATTTTGGAGAGTCTATATGATGTCATGTCTTTGTCTAAACTCAGATGTTGCAAATAAAGAGAAGAGTCCACACTGGTGGAGATTATGACATACCTGAAAAACACTGCTTTGTTGTGTAACATCATTGGAAACTCTAAAGATATCAGGAAGAGAATTGTGCATTTGCACAAGTCTGGTTCATCCTTGGGTGCAGCTTCTAGATATCTGAAGGTGCCTTGTTCATCTGTACAAACCATCCAATTTTTTGGGATACTTTTCCTGTGCTTGGAAGAAAATAAAATTGAACAGTTTGACTCTAATGACTATTGTTTCATTTGAAGAAAAAAAGGAAAAGCTTGTGAGCCTGAGGACACATCCCAACTGTGACAACCCCCTCCCCCCACATGTTGTGGGGTTGTTTTGCTGCAGAAGGACTGGTGCCTGTCTCAAAATAGATACAACATGAGAAAAACATTATTTGGCAATTCTGAAGCAACATCTCAAGACTTGAGCCAGGAAGGTAAAAGCCGGGCACAAACAGGTCTTTGTAAGGGACAATGACCCAATGCTACTTCCTAACTGGATACATAGTGGCTTAAGGATAACAAAGTCCATAGTTTTTGAGTGGTCTTCACAAAGCCCTGATCTCAAGTCATACAGTTTAAGGACAATGGTACCAAGTACTAATGAAATGTCCTGCAAAGTCAAAAGTTTACGAAAGTAATAAAAATTCTCTCATTATTTTGCCATTTGGCGAATATGAATCATTTTTTGTGATCAAAATTTACATAAAACAGGAAAGGTTTATTCTCATTTCATGTAAGTGAGAAAAACATCACATATATATGTATACAAGTTGTCTTGCATTTTTGCTCCTTTTGCTCATTTAGATGTCTTCATTGAAAATAATGTGTCCTCCAGCTAGTGGGTGAAGACTGTTTCCTATGTGGGACTGACTCCTGTCTGTGCATTGTCTCTCGGCGTGTGTGTGCACATGTAGGAGGGCTAGATGAATAAGTGGCGAGTGGCTTGTCTACATTTAGTGTCAGCTCTCCAGATCGCTGGAACAAATGGCTTCTTTTATGAAGTGTGCGAAGCTGACAATATCTTCCCTTGTTCTTTGCCCAGAGGGGCGAGTGCATCTTGATCAGGAGATGGGAGTTGTTCTTGTTGTCTTGTGAATTAAATCGCCCCTACGCTATAGCGATGTAGCTTCCTGTGACGGCAATGAGGGGTAATCTGCCAACATGGTACCATTGTTTGCTATAGGCAAAATCTTAGTATATCTGGTACTGTAATAAAAGGTAGGTGGGTTTTTTCTTCTGTAGCATTCGGTTACACTCACAGCATGCTGTTACAGATGAAGTACAATTCCTGATCAAAGCTACACGTTCCATACACTGTCATTTCTGGCCTTCTACTAGAATTCTGGAACTGCAGTAAAAACTGATGCTTTGAAAAAGAAATACAGTGAAGTACAGGCAAGGGGAAAAACCTATTATAGTGGGGGACATGCATTTGCACACCCAGTTCTCGTGTAGAATGTACAAGATTTTTTGGCAACGCCTGTTCCTCTTAACAAATTTTGCCAAGACCATGCAGCCTATCAATGCCAGCAGCGGGCTAGTGACTTTAATTACAGCTATAAATAGGTGAAGGGGTTTCTTTGAACTTGGGATATGTGCACCAATCTTCATCATTATCCATGGGGGACATTTATCAGGTATTCTACACTAGAAAAGTGGTGGCGAACCTATGGCACGGGTGTCAGAGGCGGCATCCAGAACCCTCACTGTGGGCAAGCAGGCCTTCACCAGATAGGACTTAAAGGAAACCTACCATTTCAAATGGTTGGTGTAAGCTGTAAACACAGAGCACCAGCCCAGGGTGAGCTGGTGCTGGTGCTTAGTTTCGTTAGTGTTATAAACCGCGGTGTTGCGGTTTTAACACTTTTTAAACTTTATAGCAGAAGCTGCTTCGGCGCTGCGCGCGACGCCTGCGGCGTTTCCTATGTAGGCGCACGCGCCGAAGCAGTTTCTGCTATAAAGTTTAAAAAGTGTTAAAACCGCAATACCGCGGTTTATAACACTAACGAAACTAAGCACCAGCACCAGCTCACCCTGACCTGGTGCTCGGTGTTTACAGCTTACACCGACCATTTGAAATGGTAGGTTTCCTTTAAGGTATCTTCGTGCATTGCTGTGTTCAGTGCTATTTTAACCCCTTAAAAAAAAAAAACCCCGAAAATGGGCCAGGTCGTTTGTTTCCATTTTTCACTCCCTACTTTCAAAAATCTTAACTTTTTTTAAAATTATTTTTACACATAAAGAGCTCTCTCTGTGATGGCTTGTTTTCTACGTAACAAATTCCACTTCATAGTGACATTATTTAATATTCCGTGCCATGCACTGGGAAGCAGGGGGGAAAAAAATTCCAAATGCAGTGAAAGTGGTGAAAAACACATTTTGGGCCATTTTCTTGTGGGGTTGGATTTTACGTCTTTCACTGTGCGCCCCAAATGACATGTCTACTTTATTATGTGGATACGGAGATACCAAATTTGTATAGGTTTTCATACATTTACAAAAATTAAAACCTCCTGTAAAAATTTTTTTTTTAATTTTGCCATCTTCTGGTGCTAATAACTTTTTCATACTTTGGTGTACAGAGCTGTGGGTGCTGTCAATTTTTGCGGCTTTTGATGCAGTTTTCAATGCTACCACTTTTCCGACGGTACAACCTTTTGATCACTATTTATTGAATTTTTTTTTTTTTTTTTTTTAGATTTTTCAAAATGGCAAAAAAGTGCCATTTTCAACTCTGGGCGCTATTTTCTTTTACGAGGTTAAAGGCAGTAAAAAAGTTATCATATTTTGATCAGGGATTTTCGGACGCGACGATGTCAAATGTGATTTTTACTGTTTATTTATATGAGTTCTAGGGAAAGGGGATAATTTTATTTATTTTTTTTTTTTTTTAATTTTTACTATTTTTCAGACCCTAGGTTGTCTGATCCTACCATACACTGCCATACTACAGTATGGCAGCATATAGGGATTTTCTTTGTCATTCATCGCACATTCTAATGAAATGGTTAAAATGCGACCCGAGGCTGTCACGGCGACCGATGTGATGTTGAGCGACAATCCTCACCAAGAGGGCGGGACCCATGCCAGCGGTGATCAATAACACCCTCGATCGGCGCTAGATTGATAAGATGTAACTTATGGCCACAAACCACTGAAGCTTTATTTCCTCTCAGAGGAATTCAGGCATAATCTTGAGAATGAATGAGTGATGTCTCCAGGTACATTTACAGCCTGGATGACCTTCCCGTGTGCAGCACAGATAACATTGTAGTGAGGAATGTAGTAATGATCATCCTGTTATATAACTGCACTCTGCACATTGGTTTTATTGGTCGCCAATCGCATAAACTTTCCCATCTGACCTGTCACTGCACAACTGCAGGTTCTATCTTGATTGCAGTGGTTGTCATTACTCTCTCCAGTGGCTGAGAGTCCTGTTCCCAAGTCAATCCAACTTGCAACCATCTAAAACAGACAAGTTTTCTAATCCTTTTTTTTTTTTTTTTCTTCCCTGTGGTGCATAAAAATGTGGGTTTACCTCCTCTGTTTTCATAAATTATTATTATTTTATTTATTTATTTTTTCTATGTTTTATATTTATATTCTTCTCTTTTTCTAGAGAACGTACCCCATCTTTGGTCAGTATTGTATGTTGCATATTCCCTATGTAATATTCTCAATGCTGCTTTATTTGTCTTAGACCCCTCCAAGGTGAAGTTGGTGCTACTTTATATTTCATTTACTACTATTATGGACTTTATTTTGGAGGGTCTAAATGAGTGTCCTGACCCTCCTGATGACCATTTGGTGTCGCTATGTGACCTCCCTGTCGGGGAGAACAGCTGACCCCCTCTGATAGGAAATGGTTAACATTCTCTGCCACAAGGAAGCTAGAGCTGGTGAATGAATGTCTGTCTCTGCCAGTTGTCCTTTTATTCCTATGACAAATATTGATGCCATTGTGTCAGGGATGCCACCCTCCGCATGTGGGGTGACTCTCTGCAGACTTGGCTGTCATTGGCTCTGACCCTCCTCTGTTACCTTTTGCCTACTAGGCATTAAGCAGCAGGTCTTTGCATGTGACTTCTGTCCTGAGAGTCCTTGCTGGCAGCTGGGACGGCAGATGACAAGTTCACGTCCCTTGCAGCAGGTTGTATTGGTGACGGCGGAACAAAGGAGAAACCGGTGAGTTCATTGTCTATGAAGACCTGAGGAGCAGAATTGCTGCAGGGAAATGTGTGTGTGTGTGTGTGTGTGTGTTATTTAGTGTTGTTTCATTCTTTTAGACCAGGGTTATATGAATTCATAATCCATTTATTTTCTGGCTTTGTCTTTTATAACTTTTGTTTGTTTTTCTATACAAAGAAATACTTAAGACCATACATATTCATACTTGTCGCCTAAAATTGTTTTATTGTATCCTCTTTGCTTTAAAACAATACTGTGTCCATTTTTGTGTTAGGAAGTTATTTCTATTTTAAAAAGATATACGGTAACTGTGATACTGTCTCAATATTTATGGCAAGAAATAATAAATCTATATTTCAACAGACTTTTCCAGCCGGGTCACAATTCAACTAGTCATATTATTTTGCTATAGTGTCTGTGTAGGGGGCGCATAGTCTTTATCCTGGGCTTGTCCAGGAGGGGGCAGCGCAGACATGTGTCATGCATATCAGCCCTGATTATGGTTTCACTTTTTGGCTTAGTGTAATAATTCTATAATCCGTTAATGTTGTGTTCTACAACTCTTTAACAAAGTCACATTAACTATTGGATTGGTCTGATATCCCCATAAAGTGGACAGTGTTTTGTTCAGAAACTCCTGCAGAAAAAATAATTGACATCTATGAATGCCTAAGGCCCCATTCACATAATACTAAAGCGTGTGCAGAGATGTGTGTGTGTGGGGGGGGGGTGCATTCTTTAGGTGAAGGGTGTACAGGTACAGGGGGGGGCATGCTTATTTTAAACCATTAAGTAATTGAATTTTATATTTGTACACAAACTTGTGTGTGTGTGTATATATATTTATGTTGTCTGTATGCCCTAATATTTTACTATGCTGTCACACAACTTTTAACATGTCCTAGTCATATCAGAAATTGTGATCACTGTGGGTCCATGAGCCTAGACACTACCAATCCCTAAAATCTGAAGGGGCTATATTCAGCTGAGACCAGTCTCTCCTAGATGCTGATGAAATACCAGGGCTTGATAAATTACAAGTAACTCCATATCTAATCTACATTTATCAAAGCTTGTGATACCTCTGACTTGTTAGCCTGCATTTTTTACATAACTTAAAGGTATGATTGCGTTCACACTATGCACATGATTTGCACCTTAAAACGCATTTCACGCGCATCAGGAGTAACTTTAACGCAGATGCATTTAGACCTCAATAAAGTAGCTGTGTGTGTGTGGGGTGTTGTGTGGGTTTTTTTTTTTTTTTTTAATACATATGTTGCTAATGCTGAACGCAGGCATTGAGGTCTATATGTTCTGGGAGGAGTAACTTCTGAAGAGCATTAAATATGTTTCTAAACACAATTCAAGAACTGTATAAGCCAAGGTTCCTAATTTTAACATTTGCATTGGCCACAGCCTGCAGCCAGTAGGAATCACCCCCCCCCCCCAGCTTCAGGGTGTCGTTACCTTGAGTGGGGTGCAGTCACAGTACTGATTTCTTTTAAGTCCTAGACACGGTGGCTTAGGGTATATTCACATGTGATATGCCTGCCGTGTGCTGGAGGTGACCCCTTCTCCCTCCATAAACAGCGGCACACGGCCGCACACTCGCAGAAAGATAGAGCATGCTGGACATGTGTGGCACCGGGCCGCCATTGCTGTCTATTGGGACGTATATGCGGCCACAAATTTGCAGCCGCATGAACAGCAGTGTGAATGAGCCCTTACTGGTTAGCCTTGCAGCGCTGGGGACCTGGGTTCAAGTCCCAGGGTCAACATCTGCTTGGGTTTCCTGTTATTGTTTGTATAATGAAAAGTTATTCCGTTTTCCAATATACTTTCTATATCCATTCCTCATGCTTTTCTAGATCTCTGCTTGCTGTCATTCTATAGAAAGCTTCATTGGACAGAAATCTGACCATGGTCACACAGCTGTGCAGCTTGTTATAACATCCATCTCTAATTACTCTGACTTAATAATCCCTGCACCTGTGTGACCATGGTCAGATTTCTGTCCACTGGAAGTAAAAATAGAAACTTTCTATAGAAGGACAGCAAGCAGTGATATAGAAAACTGCAAGCATTTAATACAGTAATGTATAATTTGTCATTTATACAAGCAACATTAATTTGCTGAAATGAGAATACTCCTTTAAAGAATAAAATACACTCCTTGTAAACTCCTTTCTCCTTTCTCTCTGCAGTCTGTGTACTTCTTGGTAGGAGTAGATAATCTGACATTCTTCATACAAGGACCATGAACATGAATTTCTTTCATAAGTAATAGATCTTGCAAGTTGTGCTACTTCTTCTTGTGTAACTCCTCCCGTCTCTTCTCCACCCATAGGTTTAGAGAGCACCAGTAACAATGCAGGCACACGAGATATTCAAGAGTATCCGGATCCCAGAGCTGGGGGATGTCCGACAGTATGTTCGCACACTTCCCACTAACACGTTGATGGGCTTTGGTGCCTTTGCAGCTCTGACAACCTATTGGTACGCCACGAGACCGAAAGCTCTGAAACCACCCTGTGACCTGGCCATGCAGTCTGTGGAAGTCAAGGTAACATCTTGTCTTTAATGTCTCATTCTAAACCTGCAACATCTGTTGTACTCCTTGTGTAGTGTATACTCTGTACAATGCCTGCAGGTACAGTCTCTGCTCCTATATTACATTGTGAAACCATATTCTCTGAGTAAGCCATCTCCATTATACATATATCAGTGCTTTCATGGCTATTCACCTTGTTCTGACATATATATAGATAGATAGATAGATAGATGTTGTTGTTTCACAATCCGTTTTCATGATGACTACACTTTCTGCTTTTATCTCCTGTACACTAGCTTTCATTTACACCCACATAATGTAAAACTTCCCATAAAGTACTTCTTCTCCAATAACTTTGTGGGTCTGATACAGTAGTCATCTGTTGCTTGCATAAATGTCATCTGACAGAGTTGAGACCATCATGACACGTGTTTCCTGGACATGCTTCAATTTTTGCATGTAAAATGTACTAATCTTATAAATAGAGCATGACCTTTGCATATGGCTTTACCGAAACGGCTATCTTTAGAGCAGATGTATTGAGGCTTTGTTTCCGAAAACCATTCACTTCTCCAGTTGACCATTTTTGCAGCACACACATTTGCACGGCCTGTACTGTTTCATAAAGATCTGCAAAATCACTATTGTAGCCTAAGGCAAAACTCCTTGTATGCTGCAAATTGTCTGGATAGTATCTCTTCTATTACCTTCCCCACTGCCAACATATATAGCAGTGCTGTACATAGATGGTGACTATGTAGATGGTAATCACACAGGACCAGACAATGGACATGAATCCCTATAACAAGATATCCACGTTGGTGGGCTACTTATTTTATTTACATGCAGATGTAAGCTGTTCTTCATCTGTACTATCCGTGATGTGTACATGCATCTGTACGCTCAGAGCAGGTCCTATCAGTACATCCATTTTTTGGTTCTTATTTGTGGATCACTTACTAGATAACACAATTATGGGACCCCTAAAAAAGGTCAGGATTAAGCTGGTGAAATCATTTACGTGCATTTCAGATGGCATAAATATGAGACATGGACGGTTTTACAGGCTCTGCGACTGAGCGATGGAAGTGTGCTATAATTTTCAGTGGGATGGAAGCTTGTGGCGCAAGGGATTAATGATTTGGCACACAAACAATAAGGCTTAGACCTGTCTCCCCATCCATGAAGGTGAAATGGAACTCCATAGACCAGCTTTTAGCTTCTCTAATTGTGAGCCTAAAACTGTGCCACAAAAGGAGTTTAAAAAAATAAAGTGCCAGAAAAGTGTTAGATTCCCCAGCTGCACCACAACCCAAAAAACGAAAAAATTGTGCGTTTCGGAAAAGCACCAGTATTGTAGCACTGCCTCTTCATAAATGAGGCGAAGCAGGGGGAAAAATATTGTATTTTTACATGAAGAAGAATTTACATTTATTGCTGGGAAATAAAAAATCTACATTTATATACTGTAGTCCTGTCACCACATATCTCAGCATAAACAACTGAATTACATCAGTCTTGACACTATTTCCATTTACAAGTATCTATGGTACATTTAAAAGTCCCAGAATTTATGAACAAAAAAGCTACTTTTTTTAAGGACCATTAAAGCCGATAATGGCCAAGGAATGTTGAATCCGAATTACGGCAAGGCTCTTTTAACACAAACGTTGTGGGAATGAACTGTATATCCGGCCGGATATAAATCCCCCATAGACTTGTCCTCGGTACGGTGAGCACTCCAGATCCCCGTACCATTGCCTAGAAAAAGATGGAGCACGCATTATCTTTTCCCGGAAGGATGGCCGGGCAGCGGCCATACCTTTGACCCAACGCTGCTCAACCCTCCCATCTCCAGTGTCTTGCACTGGGGCCTATGATAGAATCTTGTTTCCAGAAGGACCAGTGTATAGTCAGCAGCACAAGGTGCTTGGAGGTTTCCTGCCCCTGTCCCAAGACATTTGTGTGAGTTACTGAAACCTTGTGAGGTTACGTATTTGTTTGTCTGTGAAGAGGAATATTAACAAGCTCCATTGAGACAAGAAGTGAAAAGGCAGGATGGCAATAAATGTATCTTTTTATCCATCCGAACGGCCTTAACACTTATAAAATCTATAGGGTGGGATGTATCCTGTGCAAGCGTATGGTGAACCCCCTTGCATGGACCAGATTTATCAGGGGGTGTCCAGCCCATGTCTGATACATCCGACAGCTAGCGTGTTCTATGCCAGGTCCGGCTGGTGTTTAAATTGTGCTATACAGTTCATAACACAGGCTGTAGGTAGTGGCAGGGCAGGCACTTCCCATGTCTGTCCACTCTATCGCAGAGCATACCGGTTTAAGGCATGAAATAGGTGCAATTCCTATCTGTGCTAGTAAACTGATGTATAAGCCATCATAAATTTTTCCCCTCGTCTTTAAGGAGTCTGGAAACCAAAAACGCCAACCCATCTTTGCATGGTCCATGATGACTTCACTTGGGAACCTGAGGAAGCTGAGCTGGTCTCTATTGAAAAAGGGTTACCAAGGCACCATCTATTTTTATTTAAGCGGTGGTTAGTAGTGTCCTTTTCGTAGATTTTGGTATAATATACCTAAAGAGTTATCTCATGTGGCTTGAGTGTCTCCATTTACCAAACATACACACGTGGCATGGTCTGCGTGTGCAAGTACTCTGAGTAGGAAGAGGAGCAGAAGTGGTTGATGGCGTATCTTCTGCACTATGCAAGGTTTTTGCATTTGAAATGCAACTTTTTGATCCTTTGTCTTGATATCTACTATTCCCTCTTCATGTTAAGAGCACTGCTCTGATTTGAAACATGCCTTTAGTATTGTCAATTATGCTATTTGAAAAATTCTGGTCTTGAAGGGGTTTCTCAGGGAATATAAAAACAGACTCGTGTTTACTGACTTGTTTCCCCATTCCTGGTTAATCCACTTTAATAAGTAATCTGTTCCATGGGAACCAGGAAGCCATAACTTTACCCAGTATTACACTTCAGTTACTGTCACAAGAAAAAAGAAGTTTTGTACTTTATTCGGCCATGAATTTCTTCACCTGGCTAACAAAGTAGCCATTAAAAGGCATCACAATCTCAAGAAGGTTAACTGAAATATAAGATGTTACAAGCACGCTTCCTGGACAGGTCTCTTCAGAAAGTCTGTTACACCATGGCTGATGAAGTGAAGCAGATTTTATACAGTGAACAGAGAAATGATGAAAAAAAAAAAACCCAAGAGGTGTCGTCTTCAATACACAATGGTTGGTCACCTTTTATTATCACTGGTTTCCAAATGTGGATTTTACGAAAAAGTTCAAGAAAACCCCACCACAAAGATGTCCACCTAAAGAAATTGTTCTCAGACCCTCCATTGCTGTGCTACAGGCAAACCCCCAAATCTGAGGAATGTTGTGATCAGGAGCTCCCTACCAACAAACCACAGACAAATTTTGACCACAGACAGAATACAGATTCCCAACACACAGCAGGAATATAACATCCCGGCCACATTCTCATGTTCCACTTCTAATGTGGTCTACCTGTGCACAAAATGTCCTGTCGGCGGCCTTTATGTTGGAGAGACAGGACAAAAACTTAAAGCCTGGATGAGGTCTTTTGCAGTCCTGACCATAACAGCCTGGATATGAAGGTTCTAGTTTTAAAGGGCAATTTCCGGTCACAAAATGAGACCAATTTGGGAATACAAGTTTATTACCCTCTGACACCTTCCACAGAGGACTCAATCTATCAAAGGGATTCATGACCCACTACAACCTCTAACAAAGTATCTTTAACTTGGAGGCAATAAACCATCACACTGCCCAAGCCATCTAATTAAGGAGCTGTTGTCTCAAATTTTGTTAATGCTAGTGTCCTTTTTAATCGCTTCTGTTTAACTGTGTATAAAATGTTGTCACTTCAGAAAGCCTATTATACCATGCCTGATGAAGGGACCATAGCTGTCTCTGAAGTTTTTTTTTTTTTTTTTTTTTGTAACTTCTTGTATTTCAGCCATTAAAAGGCATCACAATCTCAAGGAGGTTACTTTATTTGACCTATCAAAAGACCTAAGTTTACCTGCCCACAACCTGTGGTCCCTTTTTTACCGCCAGTGTCCTTGGCATGTGAGGTCTGCTCACTGACTGTAAAAGCCAAAGCTGCAAAAATTGGTAGGACTAGGACCTACTGTATAATTTGCTGCTTGGGCAGCCTTCTCATAAACGGGGCCATGGAAGCTACAGCCATGTGAGCCCATTGAATTGCACATCGCAACTCAAAACATGTGTGCACGAGGCCTGGATTGGAGTGTCGTTGCATCATGTGACTAAAGTCGAATTCATGTCATTCATCACAGGATGAATGGGGACTCATAGATCCTCTATGTAAGGAAACGTGCACATGCATGCTCCTCCTCTCTCCATAGAGGGGAGGCTCAGTCACTGTATGACTGGGTGTGATGGACCTTAATGGCGACCTTGATCTGGTTGTGTACATGCAGAGTATGCTACTGTAATATGTAACTTAATAATTACACTTAGTCTCATGGAAGGAGATCTGTTGACCCGCAGTGTAAAAATACTGATTCCTTGGAGTAGATTCATAATAAAAGTGGAGCAATCAGGATGGGGGAAACAAGTTGGTAAATAACATCTATTGGCAATGAATACATAAGTTTTTATATGCCCTTGATAATATCTTTATCAAGGGCACGCTTGTGGGGCAGTTGGTGCACCCATGATTTGCCCTTAACACCTGGAGCACTGCTATTCCGGATTGAAGCTCTTCCCTATCCTCTGAGTGCTGCATCCTGTTAGATTAGCAGGAAATGTATCTTGTGAGAAGAGGAGATGCTCTAGGTGGGAATAGCGGCACTCCAAGTGCTGATTTCATGCCCTGAGCTCATTAGCATATAGTTGTAACCCCTTAATGGCCACCCTGTCGGGTTTCTGCAGCGGTCAGTAAGGGTGGTACTTCTGACGCGCGGCCTTTCTACGGCGGTGCGTCAGGAGATTTTGGGACATCGTGGTCAGTATAATGCCGGTGTCAGGCTGTGATATCAAAGCCCAGACCCAGCACTAACACCTGGGATCGGAAAAACTCAGATCCTGGGTGTTTAACCCCTTACATGCCGCGGTCAAGCATGACCGCGGCATGTAAGCGTGTCTCACGTGGATTTTCCCAAAAAATTCTAACGTTTCTAAATTGCAGGTCAATATTGTTTTAACCCATGTGAAACATTTAAAGGATTAATAGACTCAATAGAAGTTGTTTTACATACGTTGAGGGGTGATTTATGGAGTTTTACTATTATTTGGGCCTTTCAAAGTCACTTGAAAGCTGTGTTGTCCCTCGCAATGTGAGTTTTGGCAATTTTCATGAAAATGAGAAAAATCGCACCTAAAGTTCTGCTCCTCATAACATCCTAGAAAAATTACGGGACGCACAAAATATCATCATACATAAAGCAGACATTCCGTAAATGATGATTATCAAGATTTTTGGGTAGTTTTCCTGTCTGAAAAGCAGAACTTTTCAAACTTGGAAAATGAATTTTTACAAACTTGCCAAATTTTCACTTTTTTTTTTTTTAGAACAAAACGCAAAACTTATCACTTAAATTTTACAACTAACATGAAGTACAGTCTCTATCACCTGGATATGTTAAAGCGTTCCAAAGTTATAACCAATTATCGTGAGACATGTCAGAAAACTAGTCTGGTCACTGAGCTGAAAACTAGTCTGGTCACTGAGCTGAAAACTAGTGTAAGTGATAAAATGGTTAAAGGGGTATTCCAGAAATATGAACGTCTGACACACAAACCCTTGATGATATAAATAAATGAATACAACAATACTCAATGTCATTAGTCACAAAACGGAGCTAAAATAATATGATTTTAGGATTTACAAAATTTATGGCCTCTCTAAAGTAGGTGGAGTTATCATCAAGATGGCCGCCACTGGAAACTACAAGTTCCATGATCCTTTAGTTCTCAGTAACTCCTCCTATCACTTATGCTGTGATGATATAAGACTTTCTTGCTCTGTTACCATAGTAATGATGTGTAACTGCCATCACCACAACACTGACCATACTGAATGCACTGCAACCAACCGACTACAGGCAAACGTAGTGGTGATCACATGACCCTGCCCAGGCAGGTGCAGGACATGTGATGTGGACATGTGACCAGCGGCCATCTTCTTTTCTGAGACGGACCGCGCGGAGGAAATTAACGGACTGATTAAAGGGCCGGTAGCATTTTAATTCTTCATTAGTCTGTCACCAGCAATTTTTGCTAAGGGGAGCAAAATTTTAAATAACAACTAATTACATATTAGCTTATATTTTGAGTGCCCACTTGTATATGAATTATGCTGATTCCTGGAATACCCCTTTAAAATGTGGAATTGCTTGGACTGTGAATAACGCACAATAATAATAATAATGGGCTGTTGGAAATAGCAGCGCAATTTTTTCAACTTTCTGACCATTTAAAGCTTTTAAGACCTTGTGTATGTGGTAGCGTTTTCTATTTGGCATTGTACGGTGCTACTGTATTCACATCTAGAGGCAATGCCACTTTAGTAAAGTTTTTGGAAAGAGAACTGTCTGGGGTCATTGAAGTACTGTATTGGTTCATAGATTTGCATAGGTCCCTTTCCTTGAACTGTGTAATACAGTTCATTTATATGTGAAGAATAGCATAAAATAGAGGGTGAATCGTTTGCTTACTAGTATCTGCCACAATGATGGGTTACATATTTGTCCTTTGTTATACCGGTTGATAAAAACCTGTGACGTTGTGTATTGCTGGGAGATTATGTAAACAGTAATCGTATAACCTGATAGACTAGCGTCCATGTATGATGTTGTGTTCGTTGCTGCTGGTGTACATTACCTTTTTAAAATCCTATTAAAGGAGTTTAGATTTTGTACTTTGGATTTGATGCTTTAATCTCTCTAGTTAATGGAAACTGGAATGTAGTGGGTTTCATATTTCTAATACTTTCCAAAGTACAGAGGTTCTTAAAGCCTAGTTAATAAGAGACTAATGTGATCAACCCTTACCTCTGATCCTCACAAATCCCTTGTTTTTATAAATCATTTACTCCCTGTAAGTGATAGATGGTCTGGAGCTGGTGCACAATGGTTACTCTTGAAACTGATTAACTTTAAAAACGTTGGACAATGGGTCCTTGCTCTCTCCTCTTCTGTCATTGTCTAGGTCCATTTCTAGTCTGCAGTTGACTAACCACTTATATGGCTGCCTTCATAGCAATGGTTATCGTGTTTCTGCTATCATTGTAGTGAACACATCCAAGGCAACCACTTTTAGGGAAGTTTTTACTTAGAAAAAGTCCCACTAGAATAAGTGTGGGTTTTTTTTTTTTTTTTTTTTTTTTTTTCCTCCTCTTGATAAAATGTTTTGAATAGAGATGACTTGGGATTGCTCCGGTCCCAGAACCTAAAAGAACACTTGCAGAGTAATGTGAGTGGGAAAAGCATTGAACCGTCAGATTTACAGGACTTGACAAGCAACACGGTTAAATGATTGACCAGAGACTGAGGCTACAGGTGGGATTCATTTTTAAAGGACACCTGTCATTAGGTCTGTGTCACTTGTCCTGTCACCTCTACCTGTTGGAGCAGGTCACAAGGATCCCATCCCAGCCTTAATCTAATCAATTCATACATTAATCATTGCAAAATCATCTATTCTTTATTATGTAAATGAGGCTGGTCACATGGTCAGAGGCAGTGATGTCACCCCTGTAACCCCTCCCCTCTCCTCCCCCAGCTCACGTCTGTGTGTAATGTATAGTAAAGCATTGCTAGTGTCTGACATGCTGCATCCTCCTAATACACAGAGACACAGACATCAGCTACACCTGTACCTGACATGTTCTGCTATATACATGGCTGCATCCTGGAGCTGTTGTATCTTACGCACACAGGCTACAGGAGGTGTGGCCACCAGCAAGCACATGGAGCAGCCATTACATGGAGCAGCTGTCAGTCAAGCACTGGGGGTGTGGCTGTGCCTCCCACTCATGAATAAGTTGGACAGCTTGAATATGCTAATAACTCATTGGACATTTCACAGGTCATTTGCATACAGCTTTGGCACCTCACTGCTTAAGTTTACAGGCATGAAGAGGGACAATGAAGGGATAGTGGCAATGATCTCTAATGGCAGTTTATGAAAATATATTTTGTTTAAAGAGAACCCGTCAGGCAAAATAACCCCCCCTAAAGGGGACCTGTTTCTTCTCCTTGCAAGTGTTTTATAGGAAATGGTTAGATCATCCTTGAAATTAAAACTGCATGAATTTGTTCCAGATGTCTGTTATAGCTAGTGTTCTCCTGTAATTTCATGATGGTTTTGCAGATCTGATAGAGGGTGTGGAACACACTTAAAAAAGCATAATCATTACAAAATACTTTACATGTGCATTGAAACTGAAGCAGTAGCATGTGTTCCTGACATGACAACAAATCCCCTATCCGCACGAGCGCCATGATGCCCATAGATCCGTTGTCCTCAATCCTGTGAATAGGGGTTAACTTATGTATTTGAATAAATATGGAATAAAATAGTTTTGTGTGTATTATGACTTGTGTGATGGCTTATTTTACTGCTTTACTGGACTTATTACTGATCCTTATACAAACACCAGAGATGGTTACAGCTTGACATGTGCTCCCCTTTTTATTTGAATAGAAATGGAAAGTGTCATGGGGCAAGTAATGTGAAAACATTGTGACATCATTGCCCTACAACATTGCCTCTGCAGTAAATCTAAGCAACATTCACCACTGCATCATCCATGGTACTTTCTAAAAGTTTCTAGGACAAGCAATGCTACAAGCTTGTGAACTTTATTCCTCCACTTGCATATTCCTGAATCTAAAAAATGCGAAAATCATCCAAATAGTGATGGGTTATCACTGGCTGTAAATTGGTGGCCTGGTGTTCTTGAAGCTTGCTGTTGGGGCCAGTCGGACTACAGTTCCTTGGGCCCAAAAGCTAAATTTATTTTGGGGGCCTATCCTTCATCATCCCCTATTGGCATCTTAATTAGGTTGTCCTAGTTATACTGTGCATCTCTGGGATAAGTTCCTATAATATAATACTCATGCCAATAGTACACACTGACGGTCTGTGGACATCATCGAAAGGGGGAGGCAGACCCCACGTGTTTCTTCTTTTAATTGCCCTTGATTAAATAGCACACCGGCTCCTCAATCTTTCTCCTACTTACAAAAAGCCTGATGATCTGCTGTGTGGGGTAGATGTATACCAGATTAATCTCTGTAGCTATAGGGTTATGCTTTATTACCCTTAAGTGTGTGGTTATCTTTTTATCATGCTATGGCAGACTTTGCTCTATGCCAGTGCTTCTCAACCTTTCTAATGCTGTGACCCCGCAATACAGTTCCCCATGTTGCGGTGACCCCAAACCCTGTACAAGAATATTGTATTTGCACCCAAAATGCAATAAAATCGAGGCTCCGATGGCTTTAGGCGACCCCTGTGTTTTGGTCGTTCGACCCCTGCAGGGGTCGAGACCCACAGGTTGAGAACCCCTGCTCTATGCTGTTGTCTTGGAGTTATTTGTATGGGGGACAGGTGAGTATTCACTCTAGAATGGCTAAACCTTTTCCATGTTAAGATAAAAATGGCATAGATCTTGTAGACCCAATACATGCTGCACTCTAATTCGTAGACTGCATCTTGCCATATATTTTAAATTCTGAAGACTGTTAAAAATTCGGAAATAAAGATCCTCCGTTTTTGGAAGTAGTTTCACTGGCTATTGTCATAATTTTTTAATTCCCCTCCCACAACCAAAAATAAATAAAAATGGCCATTTTTTTTTAAGACAGATTGAATTACGCAGAAGTTGGAGTTGCTTTGAAAGTGAAGAGGTTTTTTCTGCCTACTGATTAGGGATTTTACCTTGCCTATATCTCAATGGCATTTATGGATGTGCTTTTGCAGCAGCCGCATAGGTACTAGTGGAGAAAATTAATTTAGGTCTATGGAGGGTTCATGTAGAAGATGTAAAAAAAAAAAATGCTGTGATTTCAACTTTTGCCGTTAGCGGAGGCTAAGATGGTATATTCCATAGTATTGGTGGTAGTATTTCTATTGTAGTCTTGTTCAGGATGGAAATTGCAGTTACTGCTGCATAGAAATCTCTACAAAATTAGCAGTTATCAGTTTATATGCTGACGGAAGAATGTTTTAAGTCTTCAAAAAGCTCCATAAAAAAAAAGTTGTGTGGATTGGGGCAAATTGAATATACGTGAACCTGTTTTGAATAAAAACTTTCAACTACCAAAGCCCAAGAATAAATAAAGCCAGAAAGGAGGAATGCAAATGATAAATTCTCCCCACTGAGATTGTGTCTTAACAATAGAAATGACCGTTGTCTGGATGCACATGTACAGGGCACAACTGTAGTAGAGCATGTTACATGCATGTGCTGAAGACTCTTGTGCTTCACCCATATCTAAATATAACCTTCTGGAGTTGTTTATCATGGTTGTCACTTTGTGTAAGTCTTCCTAATCCTACATTTTTTTTTATTTTTTTTTTTTTTTTACCTAGGGACATGAAAATGCTCGAAGATCCACGATGTTGGACAATGATGAGGTCATCACTTACTATTATGATGATGTCAGAACTGTGTATGAAGTGTTTCAAAGAGGACTGAGAGTATCAAGTAAGTTTTTCTGTTTTGGGAAGTGCTCTTCTTATATTCTTTTATATCTGCCTTGAGGTCATAAAACTAAACTTTTTACTTTGGCATATATACACATACAGTAAACTAATAAAGGGGTTTTCCCACAAAACAAGTTGGGCCATATTCTGTGGACAGGGTGTAACTTACTGATTGGTAGGGGTCATGAGAACGAGTGGGTCGACAGTGGTACACTGGACCCCCCCATTCTTGTGATCTGCAGGGATGTAATCACTGAGACTTCCCCACTGATCAGTAAGTTGGCAAAAACCCAATATGTGATACCTGTCTGCAGTCCGTATAATATCCATAATTTTATTTTCACATCCGCAAAAAAACTTGATTACTGATCTACTTCCTGCTCAGCCCAGTTTGTTGCCTAGCAATGCTTGAGACAAAAAGGACCACATACGGATCTGTGTGCCCTTCATTTATTTTTGCTGATCCATTGACTATTACGGAGTACATGCTACTCCCCCATGGGCTGCACATCCGTGAAAGACGTGAACAGACCCATAGAAATCAATGGGTATATATAGTATTTGAAAAACTCTTGTCTGAGTGAGCCCTTCGGTTAAGTTTACACTACAAAAAAATGGAAGGTGAAGGGAAGTTACTTTACGCTGTTCTGGAATTCCCTCCCCTATGATTATGGCATTTTAGCCATTTTTTTTTATTGCATGGGGGTCAACTGGTGTCTTTCTGAAATATATATATATATATATATATTTATATTATTTTTTTTTATGAAAATTGCTTTGCTAAAATGTATTAATTTCCTTTTCTAGACAATGGACCTTGTCTGGGACATAGGAAACCTAATCAGCCATATCAGTGGATCTCTTATAAAGAGGTAATGTTGGGTTGTATATTATAGTCTAATAACCAGCCCCTAATGGGAATCAAAAGTACTTGATGCTGTGATGGGCATGGAGCTCCATAACGTTAGAGCTGGACTAGTAGAAATCGATAAACGGAACGTGTATCACTGCCCTCTAGATGACCATATGGCGTTCCATCACCCCAGGGGGCTTCAATCGGCCCAACCAACTCTTAGGGGTTATGTGCTTTTTCTCAGTATTAAGTTATTCTTTATTGAGTACCTTCCTAATGTGTGACCACTTTTTTTTTTATTATTACTGGAAATAAACCTAGAAGTTTTCTATAGAATGCCGGCAAGCCGAGATCTAGATAACTGTAGAATTGATACAAAGCATATTGGAAAATTGTATAAATGTTCAACATACAATAACATTCATTAATTTGCTGAAATGGGAACACATTTACATTTTAATTATTGGTTACCCTTATGTCTGTATGATGACATGAGGTCCAGCCCCCAGTCTTGGATTATTTATTTCCATGTGCCATAACTGCTGTGTCTTTTTTGTATTTTTAAGGTGTCGGATAGGGCTGAGTATCTGGGGTCCGCCTTGCTGCACAGGGGCTGTAAACCAAGTTCTGAACAATTTATTGGCATTTTTGCACAAAACAGGCCAGAGGTATGATATATATTTTCCATTTTCTTTTCAGGTTTCAGTTTTATAATGTGATATATTGGATGTCTAGAATTACTCTATTGTGTCCAGTGTTGGATATGCCTAGGAACCAACAGTAAAATCTTTTCATGGCGGCCCGCCACAGTGGGCCGCCATCTTTGTTACTGCATTTTGTTTATGTAATTCTTTATGCCGTGGACAATATCCTTAAGTTTGTTGTACTTCAGGATCAAAGGATAATGCTTGCCATGCATGGCCGACTCTGTAGATGTCTCCTTATAAAGTACATACAACTGACTGTGTAATGTAATTGTTTGTTATAAAAATCAATAAACATCATCTTGATTTAAAAAAAAAAAAAATCAATGAGGGAGGAAGGACACCAGTTGGTTATATATTTATATTTGTGTCCTCTGTCACTTAAAAATTAACTTGGAAGCCTGCTAGATAATCTACCCAAATATCATGGGGTGATTGACATGCACAAAATGCAGATTTCTGCACAAATTGTGCAGGTCTTGGGGCTCACTGGTAGATTAACTTGTCGGATATTCTGGTTTCCATGGGCAACATTTTTACTTTAGAATTTTGTGATAAATCTCCCCCTCTACCACCAGGATAAAAGGCTGTATGCAAATGAGCCTGAGGGACTCCATTAACATCTATGGAGAATAAAGCCCCTCAGGCTAATTTGCATACAGTCCTTCATCCTGGTGCTAGATGCCCTTTAATATTTTTAAGCATCAGATTGGTTGTTGATCTCTTCCATCTTTAACTAATACATTCATATTTGTAACTTGTGTATTTATTATGAGAATTTTTTTGCTCAATTTCTACCTTATTCTATTTAATAAGCTAGTGGTGTGCACTGTATACTGTGCAACCAGAGCTATGTTAAGGTTGTACTAAAAATGTCAGGCTGTATCTTGCCAATGTTTAGTAATTAACTCTGCCTCTTCTGTTTACAGTGGATCATCACAGAATTGGGCTGCTACACCTACTCCATGGTGGCTGTGCCTCTCTACGACACCCTTGGAGCTGAGGCCATTACCTATATTATAAACAAAGGTACTTGCTTTTCTGGCTTATCAGGTTTATACTGCATTCAGAGGGAATTTGTGCTGTTAATTAAAGTCTTCCTTGTTTTATATTTGTTCTGACTCCATGTAATGGCTCTTTAGACTGAATACATTTCGTTGTGGCTCCTGTAGAGATTTTAAAAAGTTTTAATTTGTTTCTTGGCTGGATGGTCTGAACTGTAAAACAATGGAGAATTGTTTTAATAATGTATTTTACTACTTCTAGCTGAGATCTCACTGGTGTTCTGTGACAACACTGAAAAGGCAAAATTACTACTGGGCAATGTGGAAAAGGGAGACACCCCTGGCCTTCGTACAGTTGTGCTTATGGATCCCTTCGAGGAGGATCTTGTAGAGCGAGGCAAGAAATGTGGTGTCGAAATTATCAGCCTGAGAGACCTTGAGGTGAGTATGTGATTCAGTTTATGGATATTGGTTGTGTCGGCAGAAGGGGAAATGATATATGTATTGGAGGCCCAGTGCCTTCGGTCCGCTCCAGGTGGTGCATGGGATTCATAGTCTGGTCATGGGTCAAAGGTCGTACAATCTCAAAAGGATTGGAAGTTTTAAGGCGACCTGAGGCTGCTAAATGAAGAAAAAATGTGGCCGTGTCTGTTTACATAACTACATAATTTACTTGAAAGGAATTCTTTGTAGAAGTGATATGCAATGAACTCTATGCACACACATTGAGACACACTGAGATAAAGCATTGGTTTTGTTGAATAGTTTTGCACTTACCAACTGGTGCCTTTTTGTAAAGAATTGGCTAATAAACGTTTCCTAGTTTTATATGGCCATAAACAAGTGTGATGTCTGCTCAGTATAAATTGGTAGTGTGATTTCCTTTTGTCTTTGTTCTCACATTGATGTTGAATGGTCCACCCCACCATCTTCTAGTAGGTAAAGGAATGATTTTGCTTATGGCGGTACATCAAAATTACACTAATGATTTATAGACCAAATGAACAGGCCAGGATGTTCCCACTGCCATTATATTAAGTAATCTGCTCATTTCTCAGAATGTATTCAAAATTTTATTTCCTTTGTCCTCCCATACAGGAAGAAGGAAGGTCTCATCATGAGAAACCAAAGGTGAGTTATATGGTGTATATATAAATTGGCAATTTATTGATGACCAGAAACTGGTGCGTGTGCTTAGATTTGACATTTTAAAATGTATTTCTTATAGCCCCCAAATCCTGAAGATCTGGCCGTAGTTTGCTTTACAAGTGGGACAACAGGTAATATTAATATTGCAATATGTAATAATATATATTTCCTTTCAAAGGAAGTTTAGTCTATATTAAATTGAGTTTCCTAGACAACACAATTTAGATTTTTACCTGCGCTATATGCAGCAATATCCTATTCTACGTAATCTTATTGTGAGCTCCTTTTCACAATTTTTTTTATTATTGCTGGCTCAAACTGTGTTTTTAATGTGACGCAAAATGTGTTATTGGAGTGTTCAGCTAGAACCTTTATATTGATGGATGTGCTAAAAGTAGAAAAACTAGTGGTGCCGGTGACATGTCAGGTCATTAAGACCTTATACTCTGTATTTGGGGTAGAAATGCCCAAAATGGAAAACGCAAATACGGAGTAGAGTTGACAAGATGCCCAACAGGGGTCAGTCCATGATTCCCAGCACATGCACGCTGCCCGATTTCACGTACAGACCAGTGATGAGTATGCGGCTCTAAGCATCAGTGGTACTTTGCTGCAGGACATCAGCACTAGCACTGTAATCATGATATTATATATAACTTTATAATTTTACATTACCATTTTGTATATGGGGTTGGTGACATGACGCATACAACTTGTCAAGTTGCTAACCTAGTAAAATTAAAAACCTGATGATTTTATCAAAAAGTGAAATGTTTTCTCTTCTACCTTTTTTTTATTCTCCTGTAATAGGAAACCCAAAGGGTGCAATGCTTACTCACAAGAATATTGTGAGCAACAGCGCTGCCTTCCTTAAAGTTACGGAGGTAATTGTTTGTGGTTTTTCTGTGTCCAGCATGAGATTCTGCATGACCATGTGCAAGTGTAACTATTGCTTTATTAATGGGGTCTCTCATTTTGCTTGTCTGAATTGTACCCTCAGTCTTCCACAGCATGATAAAATCAGTATAGCTTATTTACAGGGTATACTATTAATGGTAGATGTCCTAAAAACTAAACCGTGGCCTAATTCAGGTTAGCCTTGCATCATAACAGATCACACAGACATGCAGCCTGTTGTGTGGTTAATGAGTCATACGTTTGCTATGGTTTTATGGCGTCTGCTTTGAAGATGTAAAAGAGGTTACATTCTTTCTTTGCTTTTATGTGACCCTTTATAAAACACATATAACTTGCTGATCTGTGATGAGACGCTCCACAGATCATGAGAACGAGGGGTCCCAGGTACCTACGTCGGACCCCTCATCGTTCCTGAGATGAATGGAGTGGAATGGTCACGTGCGGCCATCTACTCCATTAATTTGGGGAGCAAAGAGGGGTTGGACGGAGATACCTGGGACCCCAACTCGTTCTCCTGATCTGGGGGGGTCTCATCACTGACACCTCCACCAATCGGCAAGTTAGGCCCTATCCTGTGAATTTAGCCCAACTTGTTTTGTGGGAAAACCCCTTTAAACTTTGACTCCATCTTGTATTAATGTTTGGCATAAGGCTATGTTGACATCTTTATTTTTTCTTATTACCTCCACTTTAATGTATACATGTGATGCAAGTGTCAAACATTCTACAGAATGCTTCTTTATCATGAGAGGGTGGACTAGCACCAGCCTCTGCTGTACTATAAAAAGCTTTTCTTTCAAAGCGGACCCATCAGCAGAAGGGGTGTAACTTGAAGGGTGCAGAGTTTGTGGTCACATGGGTTCACCTTGGTACATAAGGTGTCTACTCCGTATGAGAAGTTTTAGTATTTCTTCTTAGGTTTTGGAGGACCTTCTAAAGATTTTTGCAATGGGGCACTAGCAACTTCAAGTTACAACCATAGTGCAGCATGTATGTTGAACATCTTCTTCTCTTTTTACCTTATACTAAACTTTTTTCCTTCTGGGAATTTGTGCATGCAAATCAATTAATCATTTTCCTGATCTATGTAATTTACTTTGCGTAATTGAAAAACAGTCTTTTGTTGTGCTACTTCTTCCTTCTGGTGTGCAGGACTTGGCGTTTCCTTCTACTCAGGATGTTCTCATCTCTTTCTTGCCGCTGGCGCATATGTTTGAGAGAGTTGTGGAGGTAGGCACAAAGTACGGTTTATGTCTTGTGTGCTCAGCACTTTTTGTCATATTTTCCAGAGCTTGCTTACTCTGAACGCCAGTGATATACATGTATCCTATTTGCCTATGGCACACATGTTCGAGAGACTGGTACAGGTAAGATCACCTATAGTCTCTTATGTGGATGTTCCCATAGATTAAATTAGACCATAGAAGGTAGGTTGTAAGTAGATTAGGTTGTATATGTGTATATAGATGTGTAGTGTTGGACATTTACGAAAGGCGCACTTATTCCAATAAACCCTATTGGGCTAGGTTCACATCACGGTTTTTGCACATTTCGCTTACATTGTAAGGGTATGCTGGTGAAATTACGATGTTTCCTTACAACATACGGCACAGACGTATCCTTTATATAGTGTGATATGTTGCCCTAGTGTTTCCCCTGTTCTTTAAAAAAAAAAGTGATGTGAACCCAGCTTTAGTTGGTATGCTATGTCACCTTTATAACCACCTTCACCAAATTAAATAAAATTTGTGCATTTTCTAAATGAAATCATGACCTTTCATAAATCCTCCACTCTTGTAGTTTTTGGAAATGTTTGCATCTGAAGCTCTTCCATGCATGAGAATGGAGAGGTTTTTGCAAAATAGGGTTTTGACAAGAGTTGGTTCATTCACCTTCATGAAGTCGGGGGTCCCTGCAGCCTAACCCCAACTTTAATGGTAAAAAAGTTGCATTATTTATATAAATATATACAATTTTTGGCGGTTTACAAAGAATATAATTGCACCATGACAACATGCAACTTGTCCAGGTAGGACAAATGGAAGGTTACTTTACCCTCAGAGAGGACTTGCATGCAATCCTAGAACAATCAATAAGACTGCAGCAAATTTGGGCAGGAATAGAAACTGCGTAAAAACGGCCATGTGTGAGCGCTTAGGAATACGCAGGGTTGTGTGCTAGCTGTGGTAATCATGTCCAACACAGGAGCAAAAATAATCATGTGCTGGAAGACTGCAGAAGGGATTGATCTAGTTACAGGAACACACATACCACTACATATGAATATACAAATTTGTGAGGGGAAATGTAGGCTGTGTCTTCCGTAAAGGGAATTTAAACAATCTTGTTGGGGGGGGGGGGGGGGTGTTGTCTATTAAAAGACATTTGGAGATGCAATGCACATAAATGGTGGTCTCTCAGGACCACACATAGAGGAGAAAAAAGCAGGAAGCCGTGTACAACTATACAATATGCATAATTTGTCTGCTATCATAGACAAATAGTCTCCACAGTAAAAAAAAAAAAGACATATGGAAAGGCCCAGCACGTTTACAGTCTAAAATGTGCAGTGCGCTGTACAACAATGGGCTCAAAGAGTAGCACATGCCCTTGTAAAAATGAACAAATATGAAACTTGGGGAACTGCAGTAGAGTGGGAGTCAAGCCATTTGTCCCATATGACATGGAACCTCCTATCCTTATTCCTATGAATAAATAACCACATTTTGAGTGGAGGGTGTTATTCACCACTTTCATCCAAACAGCCACTCCCTAATTTACGAAACGGAATTTACGAACCTGTTCCCGGGACAAGCTAAAAACCACAGGACAGGACCATATTGGATGGAGGATGGTCCCTGTGGTCTCAGGACCAAGGTTCCTCTCACATTGTACCCTTGCCAGTGTGGTTGTCCGTTTGATGTGAGTGGATAATAACTCTGTACAGCCGGGATATGAGGTCCCTACATGTTTCCTGCGGGAGGATGAGGGAAACAGGAAAGTAATCGAAGTTGAAGAAATAAAGGTGGAAGGAATTTGGCAAGTCGTAGGGGAAAATGCTTTTTTAGTACAACATGTACTAGAAATATTACCCAACATGTTTATCTCCTCACACCCATATACATAGTCTTCTAGAAGGATGCAATTATATTCAATAAGGTATTTCTATTATGTAGGCTCCACACCAAACAATTTACCTAATACTTAATTGATAAGTGAGGGGAAAAATCTATTGTTTGGAATAATGATCATGCAAGAGATGGGACGTGTCTGGATTACACATAGAAAACATTCTCTTCTCAGCCATATACCACACCCTAGTATTACTAAATCGGCCATAGTTTGTGTAATCAAAAATTTAAAAAAAAAAACTTTATTTTGTGTAGGCCCTCTAGATTTGAAGCTATTATTTTTTTATTATAGAAACTAATAGCCACCATATTACCGTATTTTTCGGACTATAAGATGCACAAAAAATCCTTTTGATTTTCTCAGTGTGCCTCCTATATGAAACGTACTTACAGACGACAGCTGCCTTGAACTGTGCACAGGTCTGCCACTTGCTGGTCATTCATCCTTATAATCCGGTGCACCTTATATATGAACCAAGACATTTTAGCGGGCATTTATTGATGGTGCGCCTTATAATCCGACAAATGTGGTACCTGTGTGCACCACTTACATTTTATCTATTTTTAGGTTTTGGAAAGATTTTTAGTGTGGCACAAGACTGTTATGGTTTAAACAAACTTTATCCATTGTTGCATTTTTACATGTATAACTTTAAAATCTTCTGGTTTCAGTGTGTAGTACTTTGCCATGGAGCAAGAATAGGCTTCTTCCAAGGAGACATTCGATTGTTAATGGATGACTTGAAAGTTTTGCAACCCACAATTTTCCCAGTTGTTCCTCGCCTGTTGAATAGGATGTTTGACCGGGTAAATATTTCAGTATTAGAAGTGTGTATTCGTGTGTAATATATATGCACGCCTCTTTACATTTCTTAATTCTTACATTCAGATCTTCGGACAAGCAAATACTACTTTAAAACGCTGGCTGTTGGAATTTGCTTCCAAAAGAAAAGAGGCAGAACTTCGGAGTGGAATTATCCGAAAGGATAGTCTTTGGGACAAACTAATATTTCAAAAAGTTCAGGTAGGGACGCAACACCCCAATTTTTTTTTTCTTCTCTCTAAGCTCTCAATTGATACAGCTTTCCCTCCCCAGCCTGAAGGTTTACTTTGGTGATCAGGTTTCTACAGGTAGATGTAAAGAGGTCGAGGCATGTGTATTATTTTTTATTTTTATACACCTGTTATTGTATAGATGCTTTTTACACATACGTAGAAAGTAGATTAGCCTGTTTAACACATACTATGTGTGTGAGTGCATTCATACTACCAAATGACTCCTGCTGGTAGTGGCATATCCACATCTCTATTTACTTCTGAGGGACTGACTTTTCCATAGGTTACCAAACCATCTTTATCAAGATCCAGACATATGAATGCTTATGGGTACTTTTATGATGGCCGAGCTCTGGTTTTTGTGCGTGGGATTAACTGTTGGAGGCTCCTTGTTTGCCTTCGTTGTTAAATCCATAGTTAGAATCTTTGTTTTTTCACATTCGTTTTCTAGATAACTGGGCATCTGTAAAATGTGTTGAGGGTGGCTTCGTATTTTTTTCTTTATGCATACCTTCTAACACTGCTTTATTCCTTTTTTTTTTTTTTTTTTTTTTTTTTTCCTTCTAGGACAGTCTCGGGGGAAGAGTACGACTAATGATAACTGGTGCTGCTCCGGTATCCCCTACTGTCCTCACGTTCTTAAGGGCGGCTCTTGGCTGTCAGGTAAGCTCAGATTTTTTTTTTTTTCATTTAGTAAATTCCTAAATCTCATTGGTTACAAATGGCACTAGAACACATATATACTTTTTTCCATTATCATATTGAAAGCAGAAATCTCTTCTTGTGGTTGTCATGATTATAACAAGGGCCTTATATTACTACTGTTGTCCATGGGCTTAAAGGGGTTATCTAGGAATAAAAACTTACTTGGAGCCGGGCCAGGCTATTTAAAAATAAACGTGTACTTACCACCTCCAGCTCCGCTGATGTCCTATGCTGCGATCCGTCTGATCTGTGCCCCTGTTTGATTACAGGGGCACAGAAGCCTTGCACAGGGAGCTTCCGGCTGGTGAGGAGGCCGGCTCCTCCCATCAGCCGCTATCTTTCAGCATTTTAAGCACTGTCGGACGGGAGCCTCCGGCCAACCGGAAGCTCCCTGTCTGCCCTTGCAAACAAACCGACGCACAGATCAGACGGACCGCGGCACGGTACATTAGCAGCTCCAGAGGAGGTAAGTACACGTTTATTATTTTTAAATAGCCCGCCCCAGCCTGACCCTAAATTATTCCTAAGCTCTGATAACCCCTTTAATGTGGTATTGCAGCTGTGTCCACTACAAGATGTCACCATTTACAAGAGTAGCATTGTATTTATTTGGTAAAATACCTTTTAGCTTTTAATAAGTTTGCTACTGTAAACCATGGTAGACTTGCCTGCCAAATCACCCGGCGAGTGAGAGGGGATTTGGTGGTGTGTTACTGCTGCTAACTAAAGAGTATGTACTTTGTAGTTTTCATACTGCAAAATGTGGCCCCTGCAGTTAAAGTATTGTGCTGTATTATGGACAGAATCTAAGCCATGTTTATATATGGATAGCTTACATTGATATTCGTAATAGGAGCTATTTAGTTATTAAAAAAAACCTGATTTTGTATTGCTCCTGCTATATACATTTCCCTTTTCTACATTGTGTTCTAAAGACTAAGAGCTTTTATAATATTTTTTTTTAATCAGTTTTATGAAGGTTATGGGCAGACGGAGTGCACTGCTGGTTGTTCACTGACTGTTCCTGGTGACTGGACTGCAGGTAGGAAATGTTCTTCTGTGAGTAAAAGATCTCCAGTATTTGCTACTTTTTCTGTATTTTAATGCATAAAATCAAATGGTAGATTTCCTTTATAAACCAAAAATACCTTGAGAATGCTGTAGCTACTGATGCAGAAACATATCTTATTTAATCTCTGATCCGAGTGGTTTTAATTAGGGTAAGAGGATAAGCGCCGAGCAGCCAAATAAAAATCCAATGCTTGTACCTCTGGTTCTGTTGCTCATTGAATTGATCAAGCCAAATGCAAGATTAGATTATCTGCTTTAATAGGACCCCAAATGCATGTTTCTTTATACTATAGCATTGAAGATGTGGACATCTAAAGTAAAGCCCCCCCCCCCCCCTGCAGCCTCTAAACTTGACTAATCTTGGGCAAATATGACTTTTCACTGCTCTTTTTCTTTATTTTCCCTTTTTTTTTTTTTTTTTTTTTTTTTTAAATAAATGGGTAAACAATTATGATTTCGCTTAAGGGGGAAATATTTCACACCCTACCTGAGGGGGCTAGTAGTTTAAAGGGTGATTGATTCCCTTTAACTTTTTAGTCACTGGAAAGACCTTATCTTACAGAGGAGAATCATCAAGTGAAATATTCTCTAGGTATAAAGGGTTAATTAGCCCCTGTCCTTATTGGTCTGTTTGTTACAAACTTGCTCACTGCAGGAGAACAAAGGAGCAGGAAAAATGGCAAAAGTGTAAAGGGAAAAGTATAATCTTTCCTCTGCATTATTTTTTTGGAATATAAACTTGTAAGTACAGGGTACTTGATACAAACCTGTTAGTACTCGCCCACATCTCGTAAATCTGGTTAAATATTTTGAACCTTCAGTAACTTTTATTGTAGTTCATTCTACTATACCTCTTGTGTGCCAACACTTAAGCCCACAGAGTATAGTAAAGACCCTGAACATTACCATAAAGATTCCCTATTCGGATCAGAAAATGGTATCCTTATTTTCAGAGGCAAAAAAAATCTGATTAAGAAATTGTCTCAAAAAAGAATCAACCTTGATGCCAGTGTGGACTTGCTGTTTGGCTTATACACAGGCTGCTTTATTAGGAAATTGTATTTCGGGCAGTTCACTAATGTAATGTACTGGCGATTTTGCTTCCTGGAGAAGAACATGAAGGGAAATCACATTTGATTTAGAACAGACCCTATATTTAGACTGAATCTTATGGTAACCAGAGATGAATTTACTGAACTTTCATTTGCAAAACACAAAATGAGGAACTTGTATACACTACAGCTATTTAGGTCCCAGATATATTACTAGTATCTGCTGTAAACGCTACTCATATATATGTGTATGTATGTGACATTACAAAATTGCCACTCCATGGGGTAAATTTGTAGAAATGATCATCAACTGTATATATCTACCTCTATTCCAGGTCATGTTGGGGCCCCTATGCCCTGCAATTATGTAAAGTGTGTTTTTTTGTTTTGTTTTTTAATTTCATATCTTTCCAACATAATCTGCAGATACAATACAAACTTTGTTTCATGTATCATAAAGATAAAAAAAGATAACCAAGCATTGCTATTAAATTCTTCCACATTTTAACATGTGCAGAATTTCGTGCAATAATTCTAATCCCAAGACCCCCTCCCCCCTTCCCTACCCCAGCACCGGTGGAGAAAACAACGAAAGAAGGAAAAGGGGGGAAAAAAAAAATTACTCAAACCAAATCATATTTTATTGTTTTCTCCACTCCAACCAGTAATTGCATTCTTTCTTGTCCTTTAGGTTCCCTTCCATCCTACATCCCAAAGGAGTTAGTTCGTAGTTCATTGTTCTTTCAACTAATGTGTGCCATTCTTTTATTTTGGGGTTATTTCCCACGTTCCAGTTTCTGATCAGTAACAACAGTCTCCCATTGAAACATAATTTATGTACTAAAAGATTTTTCCCCTTGGATATCCCTGAAGCTGGGATGAGTCCCAAAATAGCCACTGAGGCGTCACACACTAAGTTAATTTCCAATCTCTCCGTGATGCACTCATATATCTCCATCCAAAGTTGTCTTATTTTAACGCAGTTCCATAAAATATGTGCAATATCTGCTCCCTCCTCCTGACACCTATTGCATCTCGAGTTGTCTGAGTTTAGCCTTATATAGTATGTCTGGGGAGTAATAAATTCTGTAGCGTATGTTTAATTGAATTAATCTATGGTTCCAATTCTTAGAGGAATATTTTACATTTCTATAAATATAACTCCAGTGCTCTTCGTCTAGTGTACCACAGACCTTCGCCCATTTATTTTGGCTGGGGTGTTTCACTAATGTAATGTACTGGCGATTTTTGCTTCCTGGAGAAGAACATGAAGGGAAATCACATTGATTTAGAACAGACCCTATATTTAGACTGAATCTTATGGTAACCAGAGATGAATTTACTGAACTTTCATTTGCAAAACACAAAATGAGGAACTTGTATAAACTACAGCTATTTAGGTCCCAGATGTATTACTAGTATCTGCTGTAAACACCACTCTATAAACGGTGACATTACAAAATTGCCACTCCATGGGGCAAATTTGTAGAAATGATCATCAACTATATATATCTACCTCTATTCCAGGTCACGTTGGGGCCCCTATGCCCTGCAATTATGTAAAGTTGGTGGATGTGGATGAAATGAATTATTTTGCAGCCAAGGGAGAAGGAGAGGTAGGTCCAGTAAAACCACTATTAAAGCTCCAGCAAGAAATGTTTGTCTTGTATTTCTAACATTTAATGTTTCTTTTCATAGGTTTGTGTGAAAGGGTCAAATGTCTTTCAAGGTTACTTAAAGGATGATGAGAAAACTGCTGAAGCTTTGGATAAGGACGGCTGGCTGCATACAGGGGATATAGGGAAATGGTTGCCGGTAAGAGAATTACAGATCAGCAACAGAGCGCTACTTCTCATTTGTGTTGTATTCGGAACAGGAATTGGAGTCTTGATGCTGGGGATTACCCAATATTTGAATGTGGCCGCTCATCACTAAAAGTCCCTTATTGCGATTTACATATCCAAAAGCTGTGATTTAAGGGCTTGGAACAACTTTCTGCTGCATGGAAATACTACACTTGTCCATGACTAATAGTCACACATCACTGCATTTAATGACACTAGTAACATTAAACATTTTGGGCAACCCCTTTTTATGTAACTTTATCACTGGAGGACAGATTTATTAGGTATAAACTATTTCCGTGTCTCTGGACTTGACTAACCATTCATTACATACTTGCATTTATATGTTTATAGGAGCTTTTCCTGGTCCTAAATGCCAATTGCTTAAATAAAACCTACAATTTGATTTGATGCATTATGAAGCAAACATGCCTTGAGACACTAATGCAGGATCATATCTTGGTTAATGAGTGGTTTTGTTGGAAAAAACCATTATAACATTCAGCACCTTGGTACAGCTGGGTCAGACTGGCTGCCTAAATCAACACATTAGACACTGAGCTTCTACATACAAATGGAGGTTAGTCAAGACATGACTAATCAACCTGGGCTAGATCACTCATACACAGCAGCTGGGGGATGGTGCAGCAATTGATTATTCTGCCTTCAAGCACAACCCAGTGATTCATAATGCATTAAATCAAATGGTAGGTTTACTTTAATCTGTAATCTTTTGTTGTTAATGGTTTACAGTTACCAAAAATAAGGACCTATATAATACACCTTTTACGGGTTTATAATCCTGCTTTGCATTAAACACGCTTTCCAAAACTGAATCTGTATGTCACAAGTTGGTTTTGGAATGTTATCTGAACACAGATTAAGATGAGGGTTGCATTTAAAAAAAAAAAATGTTTTCTTTCTTTCCTAGAACGGTACTTTAAAGATCATAGACCGGAAGAAACATATATTTAAATTGGCGCAGGGTGAATACATTGCACCAGAAAAAATAGAGAACATTTACACAAGGAGTGAAGCGGTGGTGCAGGTCTTTGTACATGGCGAGAGTTTACAGGTAACTGGGACAACGTGACTTGCGTGATCGGTTGTGGGGTGGACATCTCCTAAATAACTTTTTTTTTTTTTTTTTCTCTCTTCAGGCCTTCCTTGTGGCCATTGTGGTTCCAGATCCTGATAATGTAATCAACTGGGCAAAAAAGAAGAAATTTAACTTTTCCTATGAGGAACTATGCAAGAATAAGGTAAGTTTAACTCCTTTTTATATTGGGGTTATATTCACAGTGATATTGTGCTCAGTATTTTGCATTGTCCTTTATAAGCCAAGACCAGGAGTTGGTCAAAACACAGCATATAGTGATTTAGGCAGGAATGGCCGTACTGTGGGCGCTGAGGACACAAGCTGGTTGCAACAACTGCATTAGCATGTGGATTAAACTGTGATTATCTTGAAAATGGCATAACTGATGGAAATAATAAATGTATCTTGGAAATTACACTCCTTTTTCTTAAGATTATGATTAAAACATTATAAATGTTTTAAAGGGGTTTGCCCATGAAAGAAAATTCTCAAATGTCAATCCCCTAGTGGTAATTACACGATAAGGATCATTTTAACCCCTTGCTTTACAATTTTACTCAGTTTTTATTGCTGTTTCAGCTCCCATCACTCCGTAATGGTCAGTGTAAAATTCTGGGGTGTGGGCGGGGGCTCTCAAAGCAGACACATCACTGTATTATCCATCTAGTGCCATGAGATGCTGCTTAAATTATCAGGGTACAGATTTATATACTCCTTTCATTTGGTGAGATGAGATGCATATTACACACAATCATATACTCCACTCTGCTACATGTCAGCCACATCATGCTGTCAGATCTGCTTTGCCTCCTGTCGCCAGATAAAGACCTTATCTGCCTGTAGCTTGTCACTTTACTCTCCTCATGGTGCTGTTTGCCGGTAGGAAGTGTGTGTCTCGGAGTGCAAGGGTAGAGGCCACTGCAGGGAGCAGCTCAGTACAGCGTCAGACAGGAAAAACAATATGGTTAGATCTGTGAAATGCTGTATTTTTGTGAATTGGAGACTGTTTTATTTTGTTATCCTGAGTATATTTATGAATCTTGTCTTTGTGGGAATACCCCTTTTAAACTTTGACCTAACCCTTTTTCATGGATAGAATATTGGCAACAAACAGCATCTGTCTTTTTATAGGTCATGCCATGTCTATACATTAGAGAGCACCATGTAACGTGCTATTTCCTCTACAAAGAAACAGTACTCATTTAGATTCCCTACAGATCATCTTGTGATCAGCTCAGTTTAGAGGAACCCTTTGGAAAATTCCCTTTTCTTTGAAAGAGAACTTGATATGCAAAATTTCAAGGGTGTGTTTCCGAGAGGTAGATATTAATCATCCAAGGGGATAATGAATAAAGAGATGTGTATCTGGGTGAATGCACCATAGAAATAAATGGATAGAATCGCCCACATGCGTGGCCACCTGCACAGTTATAGAAACATATCAGTTGTATATTCTGTGGATTTGCCATAAATTTCCAAGATGGAATTCCCCAATATATTGTGAATACTCTATACAGACTTTTGCAGGAGGGAATAGTTGGGATGTCCACTTCACATAGTCTTTCGTTTTTGCAGTAGCTGAGTAAATATGAAGGCTCTTGAAATTCCTTGCAATTTTTAGATAAGCTAGACATATTACATACACTTCTGCCAGGTTCACTAATGCACAATCTGTTGTTTCTTCATAGGACTTTAAAAATGTAGTTCTGGAAGATTTACTGAAATTGGGAAAAGAAGCGGGCTTGAAAACATTTGAACAGGTAAGAAAAGGGTGACATTACTGATGCTGACAATGTGCTACTGCTTTCATTTTCTGTAACTCAAAGAGCACAAAATCCTGGTCATAATGTAAAGGCGGTAAGATTTGTACTTTTGTAAGTAACATTGTGTTTGGATTGTTCCAGGTTAAAGACATTGCTCTGCACCCAGAAATGTTTTCAATTCAAAATGGCCTGCTGACCCCCACCTTAAAGGCAAAGAGGCCCGAGCTCAGAAAATATTTCCAAGCCCAAATCGAGGAACTTTATGCTAATAACAAAGTATAAAATGTTCACATTTATGGTAATCTATACACAACCTCTATGAAAACCTTGACTGGTCCTAGGAATAATAATGAAGACCTCTCTACAATGCCTTACAGGTCACCCATCTAGTTGTCTTTTGTACTGTGACCTAATATATTTAAGCTAGGCCTTATTGTGAAGAATTGGGACAACCCTATTAAGAATGTCGCATCTGGAACTTCGGTCTCCAATCAATTGGATTTTGCTCCCGACATGTTGGTTTGTGTATGAAAGACTTTTTACACTTTAATTCCAAAACTCCAACAATTTGCTTGGCCAAATCAAGTCCTTTTCTAACATCTTGCACCTAAAACTAAATGCACAGAAGATCTATTGTTCTAACTTGTGTTCTGGGATGTATACAAGTCATACAGAGTATTTTAAAATGGTGACCTGTAATATTTTACCACATTTTTTTTGTACATGTAGGCGAGACTTTGGTAAATGCACTGTGTATACTACACCTCTTAAAGGAATTGCTCTCTTATTGGGGGGAGCATCTGTCACTGTTGTCAGAAAGCTGCTAGAGGCCTGGGATACACCGTATTTTTCTTGGCTGCCGGTCCTATGGAAACTTAAAGTGCAATTATTGCTGCGACCTATGGAGGGGATCTAGTTTTATTTCACTAAGGGAATGTCTACTTATTGGGAGGGAGGGTAAAAGGGATAATGTCAGAACCACACGTTTTAAGGCTTTTTAGGTGTCCTTGTACAGTATCATATATTTTTTTTTTTTTTTTTAGAAATGCAAGGCACAAGGGAGTTGTATATAAAAAGCACAACAATGGTTTGCACTATGTAAAGACCTGTGATTTATGATGATGCACTGTATTCTAGGCTGATATCCTTTCTAGCTGCGCAATGAAACTGAAGTGAATTTTTTGTCATAAATGATGTGACTTGTTAAAACTAAAGTTAAATGTTTGCTAAACGGTTTTTGATCTTGTAAGAACCAAAAATGTTGCTGTCCCAGTTCCTTTTTCAGTCCCTTCCAAAAATGAAGGAAACCAAATAAATGATTATATGAAGTATCGTGTGGTTTGTTAGGGTTTTTTTTTTTTTTTTAATTTAATGCTGCATGAATTTTTTTTTTTTATTGTACACAATCGCAAGACTCTCCTAAGTACTCTACAAGTTTTATTCCTAGGGATTCAAAAATATCAAATTAAGGCTTTATTAGAACTGGCATTCATGAAAAATTTATAGTGTTGGTGTCCTAATTGGGTTGCTTGTTCCATTTAGGGGATATGGGGGGGATGGGGTGTTTTTAATAAGTTTTCTTGCATCTTTTAATACAGAAATATTAACCTTGTAAAAGTGCTGGAGGCGCTCGGGTGCCGACTGCCTGAGTGTCTCCAGCATTTTTACAAAGTTAATATTCTCAGCTTCCCCCTCCTCCTGCTCCCAGATGGGAAATTACGATCCAGCCGATGTCGGAGCCGGGGGTGTGTGCTTTCTCTCCTAGTTCACCAGCCGACAGCCGGAGGAGGCTTGCAGCGGGGGCGTGCATAAAACATTGTTTATTGACTCAGGGAAACCGTGATGTGCTTAGGCGCCGTCTGCCTGAGTGCCTCCGGCACTTTTAGAAAGTTAATATTTCAGTATTAAATATGCAGAAAACCTGTTAGAAACGATCCCCCTCATTCCCTGGATGGAACGAGCAACCTAGTTAGGACACTCGGTAATCTGGTGATGGATGTCCTTTAAAGTGAACCTGTCATCAGGACTGTCATTTTTAGCTGGGGTTGGGTTCCAATAGATATGTTATAATTTTTTAAATGCCTTTGTTGGCATTCTAGATCATTTCAGTATTTTTATAGAATTTTAATTTCTTTCTCTGGCTCCCTGCCAGAAGCATGTGGTCCCAGGGGAAGGGCTGCTGCAGCTGAGGTCTACTCGTGCATTCTTACACCATCCCACTCCCTCCCTTGCCTGCTCAATGCACATGATGGGGAGGGTGCTGCATGAGTGTGGAGGAAAGGAGACTGGCACAGGCTGCAGCTGCCCCCTCCCTGAGGACTCTCCACACACAGTTGGCAGGGAATGTAATGTGAATTAACCTTCTAGAAGGTGCCGAAATTATTCGGAATGCTCACAAAGGATTTCTTAAAATCTGCCTAGGCTATTGGAGGCGGTCGCCATCTAAAAATGAAATTCAAGGTGACCGCTACGCTTTAACGTAGAACTGTATAGTTGGTGTTGTGTATTGTTATTTTCTATACCTGTAATTGTTGAAAATTTAATTTTTCCAAGATACAGTCAGTACATTATTGCAGCCATTGGCCTGCTATAATTTTCCTGGTCTCAACACTTCACTCTTCAGTCCTGTGCTGTGGTTGTCAAGATGAACCCATACAGGAGATAACAGGATCTCTATGGTGTGCAGTGGGTGAGTGGTCTGAGCTTGGCACAGTACTTGCTCCCAAATCTTTAATTTACAGGAGCTAAGGTGCTTGTCTCGTGTTACCACACACAGTGCACCCCTCCCCCTGCGAATGATCACTTTTATAAAGAATGTAGTATACAGCCAGTGAGGAGAATGGTGGAGGGGTCAGCACTGTAATCTGATACACGGGATGAAAACTATTTGCTTCCCAATGACGGCTGTGTCTTCCTCATCCTGGATGCCAGCAGCTGCTTTGTTTTCTGTACTCTCCCCACTTCACAGGAGAGTGGGGAGGGATGAGTGAAGGCATCTGCTGGTCAGCCTAGCTGTCACATCCAAGTATAAACTCCAAATAACATGAGGAGGAAACTGCCATGAATGTTAAAACTCTTTATCCTATTGTAATGGAGTGTAAACACTTTAAAGATAAAATATACTGAATCTGGTAACCACAAGAATAGGATGACCGATTATATACATCAAAGGGTAAAAATGCATCTGCACAAAAAGTATGCCCAGGTAACAGATTTATATCATTGTGTGTGTGTGTGTGTGTGTGTGTGTGTGTGTGTGTGTGTGTGAGACATATATTTTTTTTTTATTAAAAGGTTTAAAATAAGGAACTATACAAGCAAGTGGTAGTGATTAATTGTGCACATCTCAATATAGCATACATGTGCAAGGAGAGAATCTGCATACTAAGGACAGCCAATGGGGAGAAATCTTTACCTGAGTGAAGTTGGCCCCCCCACCTTGTTCAAATCAAACAAAATTGGTGTCAAACGTTTGTGCTACGTTTGTGCTGGTTTGTACAGCAGAAATTTTCGTTTGTGCTGCTATCGTTTTTAAAATTTTAATGAAAGTTTCCAGAGGTCAACCAGCCCCCCCCACGTTGCCCAAATCAAACAAAACTGGGACCGAACAATTCTGCTACGTTTGTGCTGCTCAAATTTTTGTTTGTGCTGCTTTTGTTTTGAATATATGAACAAAAAATTAAAGTTCAAAAGTTCAGCCAGCCCCCCCACATTATCCGAATCAAACAAAACTGGTGTCAAACGTTAGTGCTACGTTTGTGCTGGTTTGTGCAGCAAAAATTTTCGTTTGTGCCGCTATCATTTTTAATATATTCATACTTTTTGCAGAGGTCATCAGAGTTCATTTCTTCCAAAGTACAATGTGTTTGCTAGCGCCCCCTGGTGATCAAACCAGGGAAGTGTCACTAGGTTTGTTTTTTACCAGTTCATCCTAAACACCTCAAACACCTGAACATACTGTAAAAATTATAGCAGCACAAACAAAAATTTTTGCTGCACAAACGTAGCTCTAACGTTTGACACCAGTTTTGTTTGATTTGGTTAATGTGGGGGGGCTGCTTGAACTTTTGAACTTTCATTTTTTGTTCATATATTCAAAACAAAAGCAGCACAAACAAAAATTTGCGCAGCACAAACGTAGCAGAATTGTTCGGCACCGATTTGGTTTAGGCAATGTGGGGGAGCTGGTTGACCTCTGATGACCTCTGGAAACTTTCAAAATCTCAAACGATAGCGGCACAAACAAATTTCTGCTGCACAAACGTTTGACACCAATTTTGTTTGATTTGAACAAGGTGGGGGGGCCAACTTCACTCAGGTGAAATCTTTATATCACCAATAAAAATATAAAGAAGACAGAAAACTTACATTCACCCAGACATACCGTCACAATAGTAGTACATTGGGCGGATTAATACTGCCCTGGGCTGTATGAATATTACAGCCCTACAAGTCTTCTGGAATCCTTTCCTATGTATGTTATTAGAATCACGCTTCTTGGGGAATGGAGTTTGCATCCCTTCTGTTTGATTTCAATCTGCAGTTGCAGGACCTTTGGAGAAACTTCAAAGATCCTGATATGGCTCTTGAGGAGGAACAGATTTATGAGTTCATTGGTGAAGGTCTAAAGGTATAAAATTTGGTGGGTGGCCATGGGTCCCCTAGAAAGCTTGGGGTTGGGCTACTGCCCAAACCATTTGTATTTTAATCCACTACTGATACAAATACTTAAATATGTAAACAATGGTCCAGTTGGAATAACAGTGATAAGTATAAAACCAAATGTAAAGTGATAGACAAGTGCCTGTACCACTCAAATACAGAGATGAATAAAAAAAATGTCCAGACAACTTAAAGATAAACTATGCTATAAAAAATGTACAATTCTGTTTTATCCTTTACCATGCCAAGTTGAGATCTCTGATGAGAGGAGCGATTGAAGACCGCATCATTTCCAAGAAACTGACATTCATCAAGAACAGACTGATCTCTACGTTGTGTTTTCCACTCAAAATGAACCCAGAAGAAATACCCATTTATTTAGAAGCGGAGACTTCATACAAGCTGAATGTTGACCCTATACTTGAGCCATTCTCCTTGCCTCATCGACACCCCCTGCTAAAACTGTGAATGCCATCCCTACAGGCCAGTTCCTGAGAATCAAAAGAACCAGCTTGACACAACAGAATTTGGGCTCAAGCCCAACGGTTTCGGGTCCAGGCATAGTCGTCACTGCATATTAAAGAAATACAGACCTGCGAAATAACTCCAAGATCTGTTCTTATATATCCGACCATAAAATACAACTTCCCTTTTTTTTCCACAATAGTTGGGCCAAAATATCAGTTATGCATAAATGTTGCCCGTTGCTCAACACTGACCCCATATTGATGTCACATCCTGATATCACTTATCGGTGAGGCTGAAACGCGAGGGATTTGCTAAACCAAGCTGGGGATGCACTCTGGTTGGGAAATGCGTTGCTTGCCTCAACGTTGGCCTGAGTCCGTCTTGTACTGATAGTGGTGAATTTTTATTTTTTTTTACACCACAAGTGTTTGAGTACTATGTAACGTGTTCATGTTCTTTGACTTGTGAGTTTAAGACCTGGTATTTTGGAATCCTCAAAGGCCAACTGAACCAATTCCTTGTCACTTCCAAACTACCTAACTGCGATCCATCTAGTTTCTGGGTGCAGTCACACATTGAGTTTTTCAGATGCAGTTTTTCATGCCCAAACCAGGAATGGAGTAAAAGTAGGAGGAGCAGCACCTTTTAAAAGAAACCTACCACTTAAAAGTGGTAGGTTTAGACACATATACATGGCACCAGCTCAGGGTGAGCTGGTGTCAGAGCATATTTTTGTTAGGGGAACAAAGCCCCTATCGCCGTTTTATAAGTTATATTAACTTATAACTCGGTGCACCGCACTTGGGCACGCCGCACCATGCGCGTGCCCGTGCGTGCGCGGGATTATAAAGTGCTGGAGAGCCGGTGACGTCACCAATCTCTCTGGCACACGCGCGCCTGCGCAACTTAGCACGGCCTGTTTCCCCGTGCTAAGTTGCGCAGGGGCGCGTGTGCCGGAGAGCTCGGTGACGTCACCGGCTCTCCAGCATGTTAGAATCCGGCGCACGCACGGGCACGCGCATGGTGCGCCGTGCCCAAGTGTGGTGCGCCGAGTTATAAGTTAATATAACTTATAAAACGCCGATAGGGGCTTTGTTCCCCTAACAAAAATATGCTCTGGTGCCATGTATATGTGTCTAAACCTACCACTTGTAAGTGGTAGGTTTCCTTTAATTAGGCTGGTGGCACACGTGGCGTTTTGAACCCGTTTTTGGGCCGTTTTTAAGCATTCCCTTATTTGAAAACGCATCCGTTTTTCACCCTTTTTAATTAAGATAATTGGTAAAACTGGTCAATAACAGATGCGTTTTTTAAAAGGACTGCTTAAAGGGAACCTACCACCACGATTTTACCTATAAAAGTAGATCGGGTGGTAGGTAGATGTAAGGGACGTGAGGATAGCTCTTTTTAGAGCTAATCCTCACGTCCCTGCTAACTTTTATTCCCTTAATATGTAAATTTACTTATGCGGCTACTGGGGCGTGGAGTAGCCGGGCACGAGGCTACACAGCGCGGCTACCCCACGCCCCAGTAGCCACGTTACTCCTCCTACCCTGTGTGTGCAGCGCGCAGCATCCAACAAGCCGGAGTTCTGCGCATGCGCAGTAGCTCCGGTCTCAGAGCTGTGGCTGCTCAGCCGCGGACCTGCGTTCTGCGCATGCGGGCGAGGGCGAGGGCTCGCAGCTATGAGGAGCTGTGCGCCGAACACACAGGGTAGCAGGAGTAACGTGGCTACTGGGGCGTGGAGTAGCCGCGCTGTGTAGCCTCGTGCCCGGCTACTCCACGCCCCAGTAGCCGCATAAGTAAATTTACATATTAGGGGAATAAAGTTTATTAAAAGTTAGCGGGGACGTGAGGATTAGCTCTAAAAAGAGCTCTCCTCACGTCCCTTACATCCACCTACCACCCGATCTGCCTTTATAGGTAGAACTGTGGTGGTAGGTGCCCTTTAAAAAACGGGTACAAAATGCCACCTGTGCCACCGGCCTTATTTGTCTCACCTCACATCCACATCTGCTTTTGACTTAAAAAACTGCATCTGAAAATGTGACCGCACCCTCAGGATTATGGGAATTGATCATGTGAATCGGAATATGATGTGTGAGGCCCTCAAATGTAAACCAATCCAGATGAAATCTAGATGCATCAGGATACTGTTGAGCTATGAGGGCTAAATGAGAACTTAGGCTTCTATTCTGTTGTGTCAAACATTCTCTAGTAGCACTCAATATGCAGCAAGTATTTTTGTTTTTACATGTGATGTTCTGTTTTGCGTGGAGTAAATGCTCCCCCTAGTGGTGTCTGTGAGTTTGTATTATGCTGATTTTAATTGTAAGTGTTTTATGTTCCAGATTTCTGTTCTGTCATCTCCACATGGATTATATGGCACAGTCTCCTCAGCATGATGGGCAATATTGGCATAATACCGCATTTTTCATACTCTACTTTTTTAATCTGCACCTTTTGCCTATGAATTTTCATTATCTCCGTATATTTGCATATATACACTTTTTTATGGATGGCTCCTTAAAAAGTCAGCTGAATTGGTGCTACTCCTACCTAATCTGATAACATACCGCCGTTTCTTAGATTTCTAATTTTTTTTATTTTCCATTCTGCATTATTGTTCATTCTACAAATGCTATCCTTTTTTTTTTTTACCTTTTAACATGTATTTCTCAATTCAATTCAATAAACATTAATAGCATATTTTAACACCATGTCACTTGTTCTTTATACTGTTTTACTTTTTTTACATCCTCACTTCACTACACCTACATTGTGTAGAGCTGTGCCATAACCTGGGAACTTTCAGTCATAAAAGTTAGCAGGCTATAGCACTAGCTAGTAATTGCACTAGGAATTACGGGTTGTTCACTATCAATTGTGATTATTACAGGGCTTGTATGCCACAAAACTGGTAAATCTTCCCACCGTTTCCGCTTCACCGCTTTATATTATAACTTTTTACGCTTTATACATTTAGTCAAACACTGGCTGTTCCAGTGTATCATCTGTTATTTCAGTTTTTCATACATGCCTCATGCACACACTGTCGTCTTACATTCACACTTAGTTTGTCTATTTCCCTTTTTAGACAGGGAGCTGTGAGGTCTTATATAGAAAAGTGTGTGCCTTTTCTAATCAAGTCCAATCAGTTTAATTAAACAAAGCTGGACTCCAATGAAGGAGTAGAACCAGGGGCGTAACCAGCAGCGGCTGGGCCCCATAGCAGACCTTTGAATGGGGCCCCCTTCTCTTCCGAATACATATTTATACACACACATTTACACAAGTGCAATCATTTTTATATATGTGTCTACACATTCATACATTTATTCACACAAGTATATGCACACCATATACACACAATGGGGGATATTTATCATACGCTGGCGCTTGTGCGCCAGCGTATGATAGCCGCGCGGCTGCAAATTCGCAGCCCGATACATCAAGAGGCTTCTGCCTCTTGATGTATCGGGCTGCCAGCAGCGTAGCGTTTATCCTACGCCAGGCAGGGCCTGGCGTAGAAAAAACCGCAGCCGGCGACTTTTCACTGGCGTGAAGGTGGCGGATTGGGGAAAATAATCGCAAAAGCTAGCAATAAGCTAGCATTTGCGATTATTTCAGGGCCTCTGCGCCACTGGCGGTGCGCAGAGGTCCTGATAAATATCCCCCATACAGTATATACACATCAAATTTACAACATACACACAGATATACAGCATATATACACACGCATCCAGTATATACACAACATACAGAGAGATATACAGCATATATACACACACATCCAGTATATACATCATACACACAGATATACAGCATATATACACACACATCCAGTATATACAACACATATACACAGATATACAGCATATATACACACACATCCAGTATATACAGCACATACGCACAGCTATACAGAATATACACACACATCCAGTATATACAACACATACACACAGCTATACAGAATATACACACCCATCCAGTATATATAGCATATATACACACACATCCAGTATATACAGCATACACACAGATATACAGCATATATACACACACGCATCCAGTATATACACAACATACAGACAGATATACAGCATATATACACACACATCCTGTATATACAGCGTACACACAGATATACAGCAGATATACACACACATCCAGTATATACAACACATACACAGATATACAGCATATATACACACACATCCAGTATATACAACACATACACACAGATATACAGCATATATACACTGTCATCCAGTATATACATCACATACACACAGATATACAGCATATATACACACTCATCCAGTATATACATCATACACACAGATATACAGCATATATACACACTCATCCAGTATATACATCATACACACAGATATACAGCATATATACACACACATCCAGTATATACAGCATATATACACACTCATCCGGTATATACAACACATACACACAGATATACAGCATATATACACACACTCATCCAGTATATACAACACATACACACAGATATACAGCATATATACACACTCATCCAGTATAAACAACACATACACACAGATATACAGCATATATACACACTCATCCAGTATATACAACACATATACACAGATATACAGCATATATACACACTCATCCAGTATATACAACACATATACACAGCTATACAGCATATATACACACTCATCCAGTATATACAATACATACACACAGCTATACAGCATATATACACACACACACATCCAATATATATACAACATACACACATCTATACACACACACACACATATATATATATCTCACAACACACACACAAACACAGTTACATGCATTTAATACATACTGTATTAATTGTACTCACCCACCTTCATCACTAAATGTCACACAGTCGTCGCGTCGCGCCTGGAACATGGGGTCGGGTCAGAAGGCAGACGAGGTGAGCGTGCCGCAGGTGAGGCAAGCACGATGGCCGCAGGAGAGGCGGGCGAGCCAGGCCACAGGAGAGGCGGCCGGGCCGCAGGATAGGCAGGCGAGCCAGGCCACAGGATAGGCAGGCGAGCCATGCCGTAGGAGAGGCGGCCGGGCCGCATGGGCGGAGGGTGGTGCGGCCTGGACATGAAGTTGGCGGGCCTGATGCCTGGTGGGCGGGGCAGGCACCAGATTCCTCAGAAAAGGTAGTGGGGCGGCTCCTGAGCCCGGGACGACATCCGAATTATAATTTGTTAATGATATGTCCCCGGGCCTGTCCCACTATCTCTCCGCCCACCTCATATGCAGTGGGACAGGCCCGGGGACACATCCATAACAAATTATAATTCGGATGTCGTCCCGGGCTCATTGGCCGCTCTTTAAATCAGCGTTCCCGCTTCCTGCCAGAGGCAGGAAGCAAGTAAATAAATTATTCTTTGCCCGTCCATCACGGGCCCCCCTGCGCCCAACTGCTACGTCTGCTACGGTGGTTGTTACGCCACTGAGTAGAACAATCTCAAGGAGGATCAGAAGGAAATTGACAGCATGTGAGTTAAATATGAGTGTTGAGTGATATTTCAGTTTTTCTTGTTTAATAAAGTAGCAAAAATATCAGTTTTTTTCCTGTCAAGATGGGGTGCAGAGTTTACTTTAATAAGCAAAAAAAATTACTTTTCAATTGGCTGCAATGAGTGAAAGACTGAAACAAAGAGTGAAAATTTAAAGAAGTCAGACTACTTTCCCTACCCACTGTATTATCGGTATCTATGTGAGTGGTAAAGACACTTGAATACTCTCTGCTGCACTTTACATTTTCATGTCACTTTACATTTTCATGTCTCAAATTATGCCCCTTGCCCCGTTCCCTGGTGTGATGCCACACCCCATAGCCACTAATAATGCCCTCTTTATCTTTTTAGTGCAAAAACAAATAAAAGTCACCTTTTCTTCTTTACCCATAGCACCTCAGCTTCCTTCACAACTGCTATCAGTAGCCAAGTATTAGAAGCCAACTATATAGATACTGAGAGCAGGAACAGAGGCTGAATGGCAGAACTTGGAGCTGACAGAGGCAAATGGGTGTTCAAAGTAATAATAATCTTTATTTATGTAGTACCGTCAAATTCCGTAGCGCTTAACAAATCATAGGGGACAAATACAAATATAATATTACATTACAGAGTATAAACAGTCATATGGAACAATAGGAGTGAGGGCCCTGCTCGCAAGAGCTTACAGTCTATGAGGATGAGGGGGGGGGGGGGCACAAGAGGTAAAAGAGATTGTATAATAGTCCAGTTATTCTTTATAAGTTAACAATACAAAATAATGTAATAAATTGAAAAATAAAAATTCTTGAACCAGCCATCAGCCGCCATCTTATTTACAAGGTCCAAGGTGAAAGTGACTGCAGAGAAGCCTGGAGCGTGGGATATATCTGCTGTTTGCCAGATAAGAGATGGGAGATAGGACATAGGATGGGTTAGTAAAGGGAGAGTTGACATTTCCAGCAGTTAGTGAGTGTGATAGGCTGCCTAAAAAGATGGGTTTTAATAGCACGTTTGAAACTTTGGAGGGTGGCATTAGTCTGAGAGTCCGGGGAAAGGCATTTCAGAGAATTGGTGCAACTTAGAGAAGAAGTAATGGAGATGTGCGTGAGAGGTTCAAATTAAGGTAGAGGTTAATCTAATATCACCGGCAGATCGAGGAGCAGGGGTTGGGCGATAGACTGAGATGAGAGAGATAGAGGTGCAGCATTATTCAGAGCTTTGTGGATGAGGGTTATTATTTTAAAGTGAATACGGAAGGAGACGGGCAGCCAGTGCAGTGACTGGCACAAACCGGAGGCATCCGTGTAGCGTTTGATCTGAAAGACGAGCCTGGCTGCTGAATTAAGAATAGATTGGAGAGGAGAAAAAAATATATACAAATAATAGTATATATTGGATACTCTATAATTAACTTTTTCTAAGGAAATGAGTAGATATTTAAATAAAAGATGTTCTATGGAAATAAATTAAGTGACATTTTACAACGTGCTATAGAGAAGTTGTTCTGTCTTTCCAATCAAGGACCTTCCTAAGGGTCATGCCACACACCCCGTTTTTGGACCATTTTAAAACATGTGTTTTTAAACAGTCTGAAAATGCATGCAAAGATCTCTCTACGTGTGTGTACTTCTTCTTCTTCCTCAAAATAGCAGTGTCTGTATTCAGCAATTGGCAGCCCTGCTCTCCTGAGGTATTCACGTTGCCAGGAGATATTTGTCTGATAGCTTCTTCCGTCTATCACTGGCAATGAACCGTCTGATGTTATTGTCCTCCAGGTCATTGAGGAAAGTTGCTATCTTCTAATCCTTCTACATCATGTCATACATCCTCCTGTACCTTCCTCTGCATGTCTTCTCTTATGTCATGACATGCGGGTGGTAGTAGATCTTCTTTCTCTGTGATATGGATTCAGGTTTTGGTGGAAATGAGCATTAACAGACTGGCACCAACCAGCAATTTTCCCCTGCATTGAAGTAATACAGTGCTTTCGATTGCTGTGTGTGGCACTTGTCAAGATGAGTCATATCTTATACTACAGTATATACCGAGCATTTAACACTGTAATATTTAACATTATTAGCATCATTTTAAAAGTTGATTTTAGAAGGAATGAGGCTATGGACAACAAATATAAGAAGATTGCCACAGTCCATATAGCTTAGATCTATGAGTAAGAGCCCCTGATTTATCATTCTTGATTTTGATGGTAGATTTCATTTAATGTGTCTGTACATGTCATGTATCCTTCAGTGAAACAACTTATGGATTTGTATTATTCATTTGTGTGCAAAAATAAATTAAAAAGTGTCCTAGGAATTTCCACTGGTCATAAGGAAAGTATAGAGTATTTGTACACTGTGCTGTAGCCACACTTAATTGTGTCATCAGATGCAGAAGAGATGTGTTTCGTAGAGACCTCTTCTCTGTGATATGACACACTCTTACCAGCTACACAAGGTATTTTGCTTTTGTGCATGGACTTATACGCAAATTTTGACTAAAGCAAGTTCATCCCTGGAACAGTCTCCTTCCTGAACGGTATGATTGCTGGACATTCCCATCTTGTTATACTTGCATATAATTGTTTGTATAGATGAACAAGGCACTGGATGAGTTCAAGAATTATTTTGGATGAGTAATTTTTTTACTCTCCCACAGTGCTTCCTATTAATCTCCTATAATGTTAGATCGCCTTGTGCCAATATCCAGCACCAAAATGACAGATCCTCCTGATGAATTTATGTCACAGTTCAGACCAGCACCATCGCGTTATTCCTCATCCTCCTTAAGTTGTTCTTATCAGACAATATATCTGAAAGGAATATGCAAGCAGATGGTGTAGTATGTTCCAACAAGTTTAAAATTTATTTAGTTCATCATACTCACAAAATAAAAGTTTAAAATGCACATTAGAATTGGTAGCGGGACTCTAGCTCACGAGTCCAGTATTATGGATTTGTACATATTTTAGAGGAAATTTTGAATTTTCATGCAATTTTTGCATTTAATTGCTGTTTGCTGCAAAGTTGCATGAAGGTGGTAGTGTCTATGAATTTAAAAGTTATTCTTGTTTACATGGTGATTTCTGGAAAAATTTGATTTTGACAGAAAAGCAGCTTTTTATTTTGTGCTTTAAATATTTTTAAACGCATTTGTGGATAGCAACCAAATATGTCACAGTTTTTGTTTTAACATTTTTGGGAGGGTAAATTTTTGATGTTGTGTATTGTGGTATATAGGAATCTGCTCACTTTGTGTTATTATTTTTAAATGACTATTTGTGCATAAACCTCCACTTCGATGTGAGTTTTATGTAAAAACTTACGTTATCACTGCATTTTCAATGCACTTTTTGTTTAATAATTTGTGTTTGTCACAAAGTTACATGCGGGTAGTCAAATGTTAATTGCCAAATGCATCGCCTGGTTGTCTGCTTTTATAAATGAAAGGCACCAGTAAAACCTATATATTTTTGATTTGTTTTATTGATATATTTTGCAGGTTGTGACTGTCTTTGTAGCTGAAAAGCAGATATTTAGTTATTTCAGTTTTAGTGATATTATGATGATTTATTTATGTGAACATTTCAATATGAGGCATTTGTGAACTCTACACATGTCCATCTATTACATTTAGGAGATGTGAAGGTAAATATTTTCTGTTTGGAGCACATTTTTTGCCTTTCAAAGTCAAATTTTAAGTATTTTTTATAAAATGTTTCAGTTTGAATCAAAATAGCATGAAGGCGCCTATGTCAATTTCCCTAACATCTATCTATCTCCTATAAAATTCTCCCATATTACAGTTTGTTTTACCATACTAAAGGGAGCCTCTTACTGACTGTGACTGGTCATAAAATAGTTTTATTTTGGGGCCCCACTAAAGCCAGTGGAATGCCTCAAAAACACGATGCACAACTAGACCTAAAGCATCATGTGAATGTGCCCTCAGGGATAATCATACATCTGTGATCAGCGGGAAAAAAGTTGATTTTTGTGATTATTTCCTGCTGTTTTTCTGCAATTACAGTCTATGCCATTATGCCAGTCTTATATGTCTTATATAGTCAATACTCTTTCATTCAATGAAATGATGGCCAGTTATCTCTCAAATTGGAGCCACCCACAACATAGGGTCACTTTTAAAATGTGTAAGCTTGTGCAGACTTTGATATCCAGTGGACTGCACTATTTTACAAGAAATAACATTGCAGCATGGCTCTGTCCCACTATTTACATCACAAATGGTTAGATATCACAACAAAGATCTCATTTTATTGGGTTATTTATAATATGCAAATAAAGAAGAAACGGGGACATCCCTGGCAGCCATGTTAGATAATCAGCCTTTACAGGTCCTCCTGACCACCAGGATGAATAAATGTGTATTGTTTGTATTGTTACTATTTATAATCAACAAAGGACGAGCACAGAACCGGAAGTAGTGTACAAATGCGGAAGCGGAAGTGAGTTATCTATTTGCGTTCCAAACCTCTCTTTCCTTTTGGCGCCCAAAACCTGTTTGATGACGTCAGGGAAGCTCTACGCCAATGGTTGACGCGAAATTCAAAGTGGCGTTTTGATGCCTCAGCACAGGTAATGAGGGAACGTAGGGTATAAAACGCTGCCATCTTACAGTGTGACTGCATCGGGGGTCTACGTGTATGTGTCAGTCAGAGGGTGTTGGTTGTGCAGGACTCCTCTCCTGGTATAACCATTACAGCCGCTCAGACCTCGGCTTCATACTTCTATATTGAACACCTGTTATACCAGCATGTAACACTAGAGGGCGCCCTTGTACTGTAGCTTCAGTGCGGTGATGTACAGCTGATACACGGTCATGTGTGAATGGTGCCCTGCTATCATGTGCTGGCGGAAGAAAACTAAGAACACCCAACTAATGAGCCTTGTCCTGGTCTGAATAAAGGCAGCGCCATTCACAGTGGTGGGGATGGGTGCAGGCCATGAATACCAGAAATACAAAAACCTGGCGGGTGTTTATAACCCCCTCCGGACAACTAGTAACTTAAAGTTGGCAAGTACAAGCGCAAAAGAAAAATATCAGCACAAATGACATATGTCCCGTGACGTGTGCCCCAGACCTCTGGAAGACATATTGGTATTATTTATATAGATATAGGAGGAGATTTATCACTAGGCAGGATTGTGCCCAGATATCTATGTATTAGGCTACATTCACACACCTGTATGGGGGACGTATATACGGCCGATATACGTCCCCCATACATCGCTTTGGGCTGACGGCCCTGTACGGGAGCATGTCCTATCTTTCTACATGATACTGCGCCATGGGTTGTATACTCCTCTGGAGAGGGACGGGGGTGAGCTGCACTCATCCCCTGCTCCTCTGCGCAGCACCGATGTATGCCCGCCGTGCTGCGGTACTGTGGTCATACATCGTGTGCCTGTAGCCTTAGACTGGCAGGTTTCCACCAGTCGGATTTATAGTCCGGTGTATGTGCAGTGTTACATGCCTTCTGATTTGTGTGCTGTATGCGAATAGACTGCACCAATCACACGTATACTTAAGATCTGCTCAATTTCCGCCTTTTTGTGATGTTTTTGCACAGCAAATTCTCAGATACCTCAAACATAAAATTGAGCAAGTTTGAGTTAAAACTTCCCCCTGTAGTAGCAATGGACCCACATACACCACCTCCTACGTGTTGTAGTTTTGTGATTAAATTTGTGTTCTTTTGAACATTCTCAGTTGATAGATGTGGATTTCTTGCTAAAAAAAAACCTGTGCAAAAACAATGTTTGCGCAAAAATTTGCGACAATTATACGCCAAGAAGCTACAACGGACTAATGTTAAATTTCCCCCATAATTTCTTTCTTAGAGTGAATAGGTATAAATATAGGCAATAATACTCTTAATTGAATCTTTTTTTTCCAGACGAGAGGCCAAAAATAGAAAATGTCTGCAAAGAAAAAGGACTCTAAAACCACAACCCATTGGTAAGTTCATAAGAAGGTATTGTGTCGTGTTTAGCGAAACCGTCATGGTCTGTTCAGAAGAAGACACCACACATGGTATTTTGGTCCATTTTTAAGCATGTGTTTTCAGTCCGTTAAAAAACGTGTGTGTTTTTGTCCATTTTTCCCATATATCTTAATTAATATATTTGGAAAAACCAGTCAAGAACCGACTAAAAACGCCATGTGTGGCATCACCCTTAAAAGGGACTATAATTCACTAGGAGGTACGTGAGTGAAATTTATTCTGGAGGTCAATGATATTGACTTCCAGTCATTAAAGTCAATTCTTTTTGTTGTTTGTTACCCTACCCGAGGATGCCTCTCGTTCAATCAAGTAAAACCTAGAAACCGTGATCCTTTAACCCCTTGTGCAGAGCTGTAAGAGGGCTTATTTTCTGCCCAACACATTTTATTCTGCCATTTATCAGGAAGATGAAAACATTTTTGGTTCCCTTTAACCCCTAGGCGCACCAGGACGTTATAGTACGTCCCCGGGGCTAGAGACTTAGCGCACGGGGACATTCTATAACGTCCTGCTTCTGGCACTGGCTCACGAACGGAGCCGGTACCAGAAGCAGCGGCTGTCAGCTGTCTAGTACAGCTGACAGCCTGCGCTAACACCCCCGATCGGAGCCGGCTCCGATCGCGGTTGTTAACCCCTTACACGCCGTGGTCAAGCGGTGTTTGCGCTGTGGATCGGATCCCCCGTGCCGCTTACCGGGGGATCTGATCCTCTTCTGGGCAGCTCCGAGGACTGGCATGTGCCCCGGAGCTGCCCGGTCTCCCTGGCAGTCAGACCCCTTCCGGGTCTGACTGTAAACTGTCTGAGCATGCTAAGACAGTTTACACTGCTCTACAATAAAATAGTATTGTAGAGCAGTGTATTGAACTTGAACCAGTGATCAGAGCATCACTGGTTCAAGTTCAAGTATTTATAATTAAAAAAAAGTCAAAAACACTAAAGTTAATACATTAGAATAAATAAAAAATAAATGCATTAAAATATAAGCCCCTAAAATGTCACTTTCCTATAAAACCACTTAATAAAGTATAAAAAAACACTAAAAAACCCTGCATATTTGGTATTGCCGCGTCAGTAACAATCTGTATAATAAAACAGAATCGTTACTGGACCCGCACGGTACACGCTGTAGAAAAAAAACACAAAAACCATTCCGAAAAAAGATCATTTTTAATTAATACCCTATAAAAAATGCTCTAAAAAGTAATTTAAAAAATGTTATGCACTCCAAAATAAGCCCACTAAAAAGAACAACTCTTCTTGCAAAAAATAAGCCCCTAACCAGATTTGTCAGCCGAAAAATAAAAAAGTTATGCATATGAAAAGATGATGATGCTAAAATGAACAAGATTTTCTTGGTTTTTATTCAGTACAATTGAATAAAATACACAAACCCCCACGTATTTGGTATCCCTGCATCCGTAACAATCTGCATAATAAAACAGAATCGTTATTAGATCCGCAAAGTGAACCCCGTAAAAAAACAAAACAAAAAAAAAGCTCCAGAAAAAAGATCATTTTCAATTAAAACCCTATAAAAATGCTCTAAAAAGTGATTTAAAAAATGTTATGCACTCTAAAATAAGACCACTAAAAAGAACAATCCTTCTCGCAAAAAATAAACCATTAAACAGATTTGTAAGGCGAAAAATAAAAAAGTTATGCATATGAAAGACGGTGATGCTAAAAGTAACAACATTTTTGCCAAATTACTTAATAATATACTATTTTTATGGTATGGTAAACGGCCAAAAAACCCCCCATAAAAATCTTCCTGAAAAGTGATGATTTTCATTTCCTCCACCAACAAAGAGTTAATAAAATCTCACCAATTAGCCTATAGATTCCCCCAAATTACGTACCAGAAAAGTGCATCTCATGTGGCAAAAGAAATAAGCCCCTATAGGTCCACATTAAAAAAAAGAAAAAAATGATAGCCTGTACAATGTGACATAGAAAATCTGATCTGGATGGCGCCTCCTTCCCTTCTATGCCCGGCCGTGTGCCCATACAGCAGGTTACCACCACATATAGAGTATCCGTGTACTCGGAAGAGATTGGGTATCAAACTTTGTTGAGCCTTTATTCATTTAATCCATTGTAAATGTTTAATTTTCCACCCAAAATGGGTGTATTGTGAAAAAATATTACAATTTGCAGACTGCACCTCCATTTTGTTTTAACCCCTATAAAACACGTAAAGGGTTAACAAACTTCTTAAGAGGTTTTTCATACGTTGAGGTGTGTAGTTTCCACAATGGGGTATTTTACGAGTCTCACTATTATTTAGGCCTCTCAATGTCAATTCGAAGTTGAGCAGGTCCATCTAAATACAGGTTTTGGTGATTTTACAAAAAATGTGAAAAATGGCACCTAAATTCTGAGCCTCATAACATTCTAGTAAAATATGTGGAATCTTAAAAAACCATGCCAACATAAAGCAGACATTTGGGAAATGTAAGTTATGAATTTATTTGGGTGCTATGACTATCTGCATCAAAAGTAGAGAATTTAGAACGTTGAAAAAAAAGAATTTTTCCAAATTTTTGCCAAATTTTGTTTTTTTTCATAACTAAATGCAAAAGATATCATCCAAATTTTTAAACCAATTTGAAGTACAATGTGTCACGAGAAAACAATCTCAAAATCCCCTGGATATCTCACAGCGTTCCAAAGCTATAACCACTTATAGTGACACAGGTCAGATTTGAAGAATGGGGCCCCGTCCTTAAGGCCAAAAGAGGCTGAGTCCCGTAGGGGTTAAGTAGAAAAAATGTTAATGGAGCCTGGAGCGCCTCAGGCTCATTTGCATACAGTCTTTTATCCTGGAGGATAAAATGTAAAATTGCAAATTTGCCTTTCTGCTTTCGGATTACAATATAATTGAGTATTATAACTTACCTTGCACCCTGACAGAATCCTTTGTGTAGTCCCAGGGGTTGGGCTGTGGTTTGGATGCATTTCAAAAAACATGTGACTTGTTTGTGCTGCAGACTGCTCAGCTATCAGCCCCCACCTTTGTGCTCCTGTACAGCTCCTCCCTCCTGCTCCTTCAGAGGTCTCAGTGTGGTGCTCTGACATCAGTTTGGGAAGAAGGAGGGAAGGAGCATATAGAGGCTGATAAGTCTAAGGCAGGTTATTGTGTAAACTCCAAATAAAGCTCTATGCATACACAGTATCTCCTGTATCTCTGCTGTTAACACATGGCTCATCATAGGTATTCTTCACACACGCACAGAATCAATGAGGATGGCAGAGTACCTGAAGCTGGTGTGCAAGCTGCGGCTACCAGGGGCGTGCAGTAGCCTACAGAGACTACTGCACGACAGTGGTAACCTCTGCAGATAATTTGCGTATAAAGTTTATTAACCAAAGGGCTCCATACAAAGAGAAGATAAAACTATTAGATTATGCTGTAGTGATGTGGTCCATGGGGATCACTTCAGAAAGTAGATTCCTGATGGAAGATTTCCTTTATGTTTACCTTTGTAGAGTAGAGGTTGAGATCTTCAGCTCAGTTGCATTTAAGATAAACTGCAACAGCCAGTGCTAAAAGAAGTATGATATCACCTCTTAATTTAAAAGAAGAATTCATAAAAGCATCAGGTACTGGGAGCTATAGAGACCAACTTCTGCTGTGTAATCTTTTCACAATTTGCTGGTTATCACAAGTAGTGTTAAGTGTCCAAAGTGTGATTTGATTTATTTTATTTTGTAGGACAAAAAGCCCCAAAAGACCAAATGTCGGAAACCAAGGAAATATTAGCAAAGTAAGTTTCCCTGAGGAATTTTTTAAATAATTAGAAGAGAAAGTACATGCAATTCGCACATGGATTATGCCAAGACACCGACTGATTAGACCACGTAGATTAGGGTGATGCCACACATGGTGTTTTGAACCCGTTTTTGGTCAGTTTTTTAGCAGTCCGTTAAAAACCGCATATGTTAAAAACGCATGCGGTTTTTGAAAACACATCCGTTTTCGACAGGTTTTAACAATTATCTTAATTAAAACTGGTCAAAAACGGAGACGTTTTCCAAAAACGCATGCGTTTTTAAACAGACTGCTTAAAAACTGACCAAAAACGGGTTAAAAACGGCATGTGTGGCATCACCCTTAGGGTCATGTCACACATGGCGTTTTTAAACATCCGTTTTCAGTCCGTTTTTTTTGGTTTTTGGCAGTTAACCATGCATTTGGCTGCTTACAACCTGTTTATCTATTAAGATAATTGGGAAAAACGGACCAAAAACGCCATGTGTGGCATCTCCCTTAGGCCCAGTTCACATCTCCATTCAGTCTTTGGCTACATGCATCAGTAACCAGGTGGAACAGACTGAACAGGTGCAAGTCTTTCGATGAAACCTTACTTGTCTGTAGTTGCATGACCTGGTTTTGGCCCACACGTTGTGTTCTTGGACCTTTTTAAAGCATGCGTTTTCAGTCCGTTTAAAAACGCATGTGTTTTTTAATGTTTACCATGCGTTTGGCTGGTTTGAACCCGTTTATCTTCATTTCTAAAAGTGTAGACAGCTTACAAAAACGCATCAGTTTAAAAATGCAGACAAAAAACTTGCAAGGAGGAAAAAAACCGAACATGTCTCATCGGCCTTAGGGTACGGTCAGATGCGACGCTAGCGTTTGTTACAAGCGCAACACGAGCAGAATGGGGGCAGGCCTCTGGTCCAAACGCATTTGCAATGAAACGCATTGAATTGGCAAGAAATCGCATGCATTTTACTGGAAACGCTAATGAGATCTAGCCAGCGCACAGCCCCCACCTCTAGCGTTACGCTTGTAAACGTAGAGCTAGCAGTACATGTGACAGTACCCTTACAGAGATGTAAACTAGGCCTTGAAGGTTTAGTCCATAGGTTCCGAAGACCCGAGGCTATTTCATTTTAACCCCTTCGTTACAATGTGCTGATAGCACATTGTAATGAATGAGGAGGAAAATCCCCATATACTGCCATACTGTAGTATGGCAGTATATGATAGGATAGATCAGACAACCTAGGGTTAAAGTACCCTAGGGAGTCTGAAAAATAGTAAAAAGAAAATTAAAAAAAAAGTTTAAAAAAAAAAATCATAATAAAAAAACCTAAAATTTCAAATCACCCCCTTTCCCTGGAACTGACATAAATATAAACTGTAAAAATCATAAACACATTAGGTATCGACGCATCCGAAAATGCCCAATCTATCAAAATATAAGTTTTTCAATGCGTTTAACCCCGTAACGGAAAATAGCGCCCAAAGTCAAAAATGGCACTTTTTTGCCATTTTGAAAAATATAAAAAAAATCTATAAAAAAAGTGATCAAAAGGTCGTACAGTCCTGATATCTTTGAAAATATCAAATTTCGCAAAAAATGACACCACCCACAGCTCCGTACACCAAAATATAAAAAAGTTATTAGCGCCAGAAGTTGGCAAAATTAAAAAAAATAATTTTTGTACAGGAGGTTTTAATTTTTGTAAATGTATGAAAACATTATAAAACCTATACAAATTTGGTATCCGCTTAATCGTACCGACCCAAAGAATAAAGTAGACATGTCATTTGGGGCGCTCAGTGAAAGACGTAATATCCAAGCCCACAAGAAAATGGCGCAAATTCGCTTTTTTCACCATTTTCACTGCATTTGGAATTTTTTTTCCCGCTTCCGAGTACATGGCATGGAATATTTAATACCATCACTATGAAGTGCAATTTGTTACGCAGAAAACAAGTCGTCACACAACTCTTTACATGTAAAAATAAAAAAGTTATAGATTTTTGAAGGTGGGGAGTGAAAAATGGACATGAAAAAACAGGAAAGAGCCCGGTCCTTAACTGGTTAAGTTGATGGGGATAGATAATCACACATTTCTAATAGTTGTTTTGAAACAGTGATGATTCTCTTAGTAGATTGTATTTCTAGCAGATTAAATCCAGCCCAGTATTAATAACATTTACGTCATTGTGAATTTTTCTTACATTTTCTCTCGTAGGCAGATGCAATTCGTACTAAGGTGAATGAGTTAATGAATAAGAAAGTCCAGTCTCCCTTGCTGAAAGAAATTGCAGCGCACGCTGACATCTCCGTTCTCTTCAAGGAGCCAGGAGACGCTTTACAAGATGATATTGAGGAAGATTCTTTCAGTGAGTGACAACATTGCACTCCATGTTTAATCCAAGTATAACTAAACTTCCAAGATATTTTTTTTTACTGCATAAATTGCTAGCACAGGTAAAAGAAAAATTTCTTTGCCTGTTTTTTCTTTCTTCCTGCACTTAGCAGTATGTATGAAGACATCGGTACCCACTATTAAATGGTGCTTTCTGTTTTGTAGACCCCCCTTTGCACAGTACTGCAGTCTATACTGATGACAGCGAGCTCCTGCAGACCAAAGAAAACCCTGAGCAGATCCGTGTAAAGCTCATGTCTCCTATTCCACCTGTTGTTGAGAAAAGGTAGATGTCTTCTATAAGCATGCTGCTTCAGTAGATAATAAACAATTAGAGAATGGTAATAAAGTCACTAGGCGATTCAGCATTTGACTGCATTTTTAAATTCAGTTTTAATTAGCTGCAATATGTTATTTTTGTATTCTAGTTCTGTCAGTGAAATAAATACATACAGTACAGGGCTATGAGCATAACTGGGTCCCAAAGCAATCTACACACATTCCTTCCTTACATAGGACTCCTGCAACTCTCTCTATGTAAAGCACAGTCCTGTGTCATACTTTACACAGAGCTGCTTGTTATGGTATCTATGGAGGGAGAAGCAGCAGTCCTGTGTAAGTCACAGATGAAATAAGTAGATGATGGTGACAATGACATTACAGCTTGGGGCTCTTGGGTCAGGCAGTGTAGTGTGAGTACCCCCAGATAAAATTAAATATACACAGTGCTGACTTAATAAAAGTAAAAATACAAAAAAAATAAAGCCACTTACCTTTTCCATAGTCCTGCATCCTCCTCGTGTGGCTTTAACAAAGGTGGTGTAATGACATTGTGCTTCCTGTGTCATATAGAGGGCGCCACTCAGAGGCTTGGAGAATAAGCCCTGCAGCTGTGCTCTCTGAATTTATTGAATATGCATCTTAAAGAAAATGAAAGCCATGCAACCTACGCTCTACTACTGGCACACAGACCATGGTGTCGTTCATAATCATCCTTCAGCTCCTTTTTGGGCAGTTCTGTTGCCAATCTTTGGCCTCAGCAGTGACCTTTACAGACATGGCACCTCAATGCAGATGTCAGTGGCTGTAGAGGTGACCATTGAGGGCTATTATTTGACTCAGCAGTGTATTATGGCACAAGACCACTAGCAGAGGACCTCAGTGCCAAAAGGATTTTAATTTTTATTTACAAAGCGGCTTTGTCTTTAAACGTTAAAAAATTTATTGGTTTACTGATATTTATAGTAAACATCCAAAAAATATTTAGGCAGCTGAAATGCAGACAGGCAAATAGATACATTTCACTAATAAAAGAAGTGTTGGGTTTATTGATGTGTATGTAATTTCTGCTTTCCAATCCTTTCACTTTTTAGTATGACACCAATGAGCAAACCTGGATCCAATACAGAAATCCATGTTGCTCCCAGACCGGATACTGCTAGACCTAAGAGGGTGTGTAAAACATGTTAAACGTAACTTTTAATTCCTTGTGTAAGAGTTATGTAGTCAAATAGGCGTTACAAACAGGAGATCTAACTATTGGTATACTTTCCCTTTCACTTTTTTGAGACTTTGAGAATTGTGGGGCCTCCATTTTCAGACTTACCATAAAACTGAAAGCAAAGAGCTTTGTGTACATCCTCCTCTCTGCTTTCAGCAGCTGTGAGGCAGAGATCTGGAAACAACCCCTAGAACCTTAATGCATAGAAAATGCATCTCTTATTCCTGAGATTAACCCTTTTAAAGGACATCTACCACCAAGATCAAGTATTGTAAACCAAGAACACTGACATACTGGTGTGTGCCCCATCTGGCAGCATCTGCTCTTCTTTTAGCTTCCTATGTCCTGGTTTTTACAAAAAAAGGCTTTTAAATATAGCAAATGATCCTCTAGGCTCCATGTGTCATAATGGAGCCTGGAGCCCCTCAGGCTCCTTTGGATAAATATAACATCCTTTTTTTCTTAAAAACAAGGGCATAGGATGACTCAAGAAGAGCAGATCCTGTCATAGGTGGCACACACCAGTATGTCAGTGTACTTGGTTTACAATCCTTGATCCTGGTGGTAGATGTCCTTTAAAATCTAACTATTCCCACTGGAATATAAGCATTTCAGGACAAAATGGCAATTGACCTACAAATAAAATGTATAAATAAACACATTTTTGCTTAGTTAAGTTGCTAAGCCATAGATAAATCCAGTTTCCCAAACATATATAGACAGATAGGAACAGATTTCTTATTTCTGCTGTTCTGTATTGCATGATTGCTGCTTTACCCTTGTACAGAACCCATGGAGTATCTAGTATTAAAATGTAATATTTTTTAGAAACCGCAAAAGAAAGCGCCACCTGATCCAGAACCAGGGTGTTCTAGCAAGCATGGGACTCTGAGAAATACAGCATCAACCTCAAAACAAGTTCCAAATACTTCTCCCAATAAAGATGAGGTAATAACGTTACTCTTTCACTCATTTATGCTCTACATTTTTTGTCTTGTAGTTTTAGGTAGGTTTGAAACCAATCACACAGTATTAGTTATTGCAATATATTTCTAACAAATGTTTTACAAGAGAAAAAAAACAGTTCCAAGATTGGTACAGCCCTTTTAATATTGAAGAGAACCTATCATCAGAAATTGGCCTAATAAACCAATAGCAGTATGTTGTCAAGAAGCTTAACAGCTTCTAGATCATGTTTCTTTCATGTCTTAGTTTGGTGGCACCATCGAGAAAATCAACTTTAGAGTGAGATTTTAATTGGTTGTATCAAGTCAGGGAGGCTGACTTTATAAAACCATATTGCATATCATTTCAAAGGGGATTTTCTGGATGGTACCACCACACCAGGCCGTGAAAGAAGTATGATGTAGAAGCTGCTCAGCTGCATGACAACATACCGGTAGTGGTTTATCATGCCATCATTTCTGATGACAGATTCCCTTTAAAACGCTAAAAACATGTTGCTATGTACAAAATGCTTGCGTTACCTTACCACATATTTTCGTGGTGATGCTTTTTTTCCTGATCCCTTTAACATGTGCTTCAAAATGCAACACAAACACATTGGAGCAGATGTATTTAGACTGGAATTTTAAACTTCAGCCTTTGTTGTCCAGCAAATAATTGATATTGTATTTGGAATGTAAAGCTATATGTTTTTCCAATATATTTTGTGTATCTAACTGTTTTTTAGATCTCTGTTTGCTGACATTCAACAGGAGGACCAGTCCCTGGTCATGTGATGTCACAAAGCTCTGATTATTCTCTGATATAACGAGCCGTGCATCTGTGTGACATTACATGACCAGGGACAGGTTTCTTTCCACAGGAAGTAAACATAGAAGCTTCCTATAGAATGACAGAAAGCACAGATCTTGAAAACCATTGATACAGAAAGTATATTGGAAAAATGTATTACTTTTCATAACTTGACAACCATTTTAATTTTTTTTTTTTTTATAATATATGGCATCTTTTATGTCAGACTAATAGTTTTGTGGCAGCACATCTCCTCATGCAGAGTGTAATTTGCTTGTTAACAATGGAAACTGCAGTAGATGTCCATGATAAGAAAACATGTTCCCAGGTTGTGTGTGGTATTGCAGATCTTCCCTATTCACTTTAAAGGAGTTAATCTGCATTACCGGACACAACCTCTGGATAGTAGTGGCTCATTTTTTTGTAAAGCAATGTTTTTATCATCTCGGCGAACACCTGGCGCTGGAGCTGTCTTATGGGATTGTACAACATCGTGTTTATAAAAAAGTGTACTGTAAAGATGAGTTTTCTTCTATGTATCTCCCATTATATCAACCATGGAAAATAAATGCATGGGAATGCAGCATATTGCATTTTCCACCCATCTTCTGTGCAGATATTAGCAACATTACTGTATATTTTCAAACCTGCAGATAACAGTCTAGAAATCTGTATTTTGTGGTTGTATTAACCTAAATTTTATAAGCTGTATGTTTACTGTTCAGCAGGTGTCTGCAAAGACAAAGACTCGAAGGAAAGATCAGAACACGTCTGTGAATAAGAAATCAAGAAAAGGTATATAGTTATAATATTCCCATTGTCTGTAAAGATATAGGACACAAGTTATCACATGTTGAGTGCACAATTTACTTCCCTTATTCAATTTAAAGAGAACCTGACATGTATATTTACACTACTAATCTACTAGCCCCCGCATGTAGGGAATGAAATGTTCTTTCTAGAATCCCCTCCTTTATGTGAAATCATGGCCTTTTACTTATAAAAATCTCCCTGAGTCATGTGAAAATGAGCAGAAAAGTGAGAGAAAAGAGTCTGAGAGGCTGCAGGGGGAATATAATTTTAGACGCCTTTATCTGGGTCTCTATAGCAATTAAAACCACTCCATTATCAAATTAAGGAAGAAAGTTTTCTTTTTTTTTTTAAACTATATCAGGCTTGTGCTATTGTGATCTATGGTGTAGAAAAATGCAATTCTCAGTCTCCCATAGATCAACAAAAAACTGTTTTTTTAAGGAAAGGACAGTTTGTCAGTAATGTATATGCATGAGCTCTATAAGAGGATGGAATTCTTTGGCATCCAAAGGACATACAGGTTATATGTATAAAATGTACATAGAATCAGGAATACACTATGCAATCAGAATTGGATACAATATATCATTACATCATAGATATCCTATCAGGGTTATGAGGTAGGGGGTGGTGGATTTGTGCACGATGGGTGTTTAGACCACATTAATATATTTGAACTTGAAATTGAAAGAAAAACTAGGACGTTTCGGGTCATATTTGGTCAACCTATCCCCTTGAGTGTACATGGATAAATAACAGGATGAGCTCCTGTAAATATAGACTATGTTCAGTCTTATTTTTAACTACTGGCGTAATCAGCAAATGCATTGTGAGCAAGTAATGTTTCCTGTCATACCACACTGCTACAGGGAGAGAGGATCACATTCTTACATGTTCCGTAATTTACAATACTTTCTATAAGCAAAACATATCTAATATTGAAATTGTCATTTTAGTATTCAATATCAGTCTGCAGCACTGGATATATGGGTAGGTATATTCAGAATTCGGATTAAATTAAAATCCAATTATTAACCTCTTCATGACCGATGGTCATTATTTCCTGAATGTTCAAGTCAATTTTTGATGTTCTGCTATGCTTCTTTGAATGACGATAAGCTTTACATATCATAACAGTTTGTTGTTTTTTGTTTTTTTTTTCATGACATGTGAGACATTAACTTGATAGGATGTTTTTTGGGTTTTTTTTTTACTAGAATTGACTACAAATGTGAAAAAAGAAGCTTTTTGACATTTTTCGGATTATAGCTTTTTTTTTTTTAATAAGTAGTAACTTGGTAGTACCAAAATAGTACCAAAATATGTTATAAATATGTACAGTATGACTACCCTGTTTCCCTGAAAATAAGACAGTGTCTTATATTAATTTTTGTTCTTAAAGAGGCACTAGGTCTTATTTTCAGGAGATTTCTTATTTTTCCACCACCAAGAATTAACATTTATCGTTGACCAAAAAAATAAACTTCCATAACATTCCTATGACTCTCTAAATTCTGAATTTCATGCTGTATTTATTGTGACTCCATCTCTATTAGAATCATTGGCCCCAATCTCCTATGTTTAGTAAAAGCACTTTCCATACATGACCCTTCTTATCCTGGCGGCTGCTGGTATCACATTTGCAGCACAACAGTCAGTGATTTACTTCCATGAATTCTTCTCCATGTCACAACCTTCTGCAGCATCTAAAAAATTTCCTAATACTAATGTATGGCGCGGGCGGAGCTGCTGCAATGACTGCCGCTAGGTCTTATTTTCAGGGGAGGCCTTATATTTCTAAGCCTGAACAAAATTGTACTAGGTCTTACAGGGGATGTCTTATTTTAGGGGAAACAGGGTACTGACAGAATTAATATTAAACAGGAGAATCTCCCCTTTAATAAGATATAAGGATTATGTATGGATGATTCACAGAACTGGAGATATCTAACCTTAAGTTACAATCGGCAATAGAAAGCTGTACATAAAATTTAAAAAATTCTGTACAACTTTAAGGCTCCATGCACACGACTGTATAAAAACGTCCGGAATACAGCCCCATGCACTCCAATGGCCAATTCGGACATCCATGTAGATGGCCATATTGTCAACCGCACCATACCTTAAGCAAGCCGTATAAAAATATAGAGCATGTCCTATATTCCACTATATATCCGTACCGTACTGCCCATAGAAGTCAATAGGAACATATAAAATACGTGCTAAATATGTGCTGCATACGTCTGTGCACCTTATGCTGCCTTATATACGTGCAGTATCCTGAACCAGTAGGAGGTGCATGCTTCCAGCCAATAGTCAGACATCCATTATCTGCCATCCCACCGTATTTTATATGGATACGGTGCAAAACGTTGCCATACTGTTGCAATACGTTAATGGACAGAATACAGCCGTATATACAGAACAGAAAAGACCATACGGTCATGTGCATGAGGCCTAAGGGTGAATATTTCTGGTTCTGTGAAGCATCCATACACAATCCATATATCATATGAAAGGGGAGATTCCCCTTTATGTATTTCTTGGTGCCAGGGTTCAGGAGATGTAGCCACTTGAAGTTGGGCACTACCATGACGTTTTTTGACACTGTCGGCATGTACTTTGGTGACAAAAAATATATAATTAAATACGATTAGATCCACACCTCCTAAATGTAATAGATGAGTGTGTGTAAAGTTCATAGATAACTTATATGTTTAGGTTAATTAAATCATCAAAAAATCACTATAACTGAAAAAAAACAAAAAATTGTTTTTCAGTTAGAAATTTTAAGACATCCACATCCCGCAAAATATAGCGATTAAAATGTAAAGGCGCCCATAAAATCCTCTATTTTTTCTTTCAAAGCAGACAATTGACAGCATCATGCAACTTGGTGACAAACACAAATTATTGAAAAGACAATGCCTTCCAAATGCAATAAAGACTAATTTCTATATAAAACTCACATCAAAGTGAAGGGTTACACACAAATAGGGATGTAAAATATAAGTAAAATTGTGCAGATTTATATGTGCCACAACCTCAACAAGAATTTACACTCCCAAAAATGCTAAAACAAAAAACATGCAATATTTGTTCATTTTTCAGAACAACATTTTTTCAGAAAATCACAGCCTACAATGTATGAAAAAAAAACTTTTTAATTAATACACTCGACCACCTTCATGCAACTTTGCAGCAAACAATGATACAATTCAAAATTTTCACTAAAATATCTACAAATAGACTACATATATAAAGAAAATTTGTTTGTCGCTGTAATGGCATGTGCTATATTTTACTCAAACCCATTGTTGTATGGCACTCTCTGCACATATATGATTATAAACATGTTTGACGTTTCTTTTTTTCCTTTAATAAAGTTTATTGGTTGTGAGCCCGAAGATTACATACATTTGAGGGGGCCTCATATCTCGCTGGGGTTAGGTACATTATGCAGGAATTATCCTGATGTGCAGTCCTTAATAAGGTATAAAATAATCAATAAGCTATATAGCTTTGTGCCGGGTACCACCTGATAATGTAATAATCTGTCCCAGAGGACACAGTCGGATAAATCTGATGTGAGAGGAGTCTCATAGCCAAGTGTTCAGTTGCCAGAACTTATAAGAAGGGGGTCACAGGTCGGCCTTGACCGTTGTCTCTTCGCAGGCCAAAACTCTGGGCTTTGGACAGTTAAGGCTAATAGAAGCTGTAGGATGATTATATAACATTTATATCCACCCCTACAAAGGAGGAGCGAAACCCGCGCCTATCCAGAACAGCTAGAAAGTGAATCCATTCCACAGAATCGAAGGCCTTGGCCAAATCAGCCATCACCAAGGCTCAATCTTCTCTCATGTTTGGATATTTTATCTGCTTTTAGATAGGATGGAAACAGCCCCAAGAGACATCGGGAGTCCAGAAAATGTGCCCAAGTCTGGCAGAAGTGTGAATGAATTAGATGCCGTACTCTCTGAATGTGGAAAACTTATTGAACTGTACAGGTATGTTCTATGTAAAGTGCAAAGGAGGTGACATCCGAAAATCACAGTAAAGAAATGCTCAGTTAAAATGCTCCTCTAGATGTGCACTCCACCTAAAGATCATCATTTGATATATTACCCCTTTGCGCCCAGACAGTGTTAAACATTGTTTAAAAAAAAAAAAAATCTGCAAATTAATGACATGCTGCTGATCATGGAGCAATGGCTGAGCACTGCCGGCCCTGCAAAGGCAGATAAGCGGCATAAAATCGCAACAGAAACCAGACCATTTGAGCTAATTTGTGATGCTTGTGGATTTTTAACGCTTTTGCATCCTGCTTTGTGTGCGGATAGCCTCCTGCTTATAGAGAACCTGAAGTAACACCTTATGCCTCTCACAAATGTAGGACGCTATTTGGATGCAAATTTCCAGTAGGTTTTTATCAGATAGAATCATATACATAAAATGGTAAAAAACAATGTTTAGAGGCAAGAGGGCCTCCGTGCATAATACAGGGGTGTCACGGGGGCTGGATTTGGCCCACGGTGTTTGACACCTACAGCATAGTATAAGCAGTAATAAAAGGGATGATGGGAACCTGTGCTAAGGTTACACTGCATTGCAGATTTAGTTTTATGGACAATACAAATATATTCTTTTTTTTTTTTAGGGAGAATGTTGATACAGATGTCTGCAAAAGAGCAGTAGATGTATTTTTTCAAAACTTTCAAGAACAGCTTAATGCAATAGTAAGTATGTTATTGCCTTGTACACATCGATATATAACTGATCAACTTTTGTAAGCCGTACTTGTTACTCTAAATATGTCCACATGAGTGAAAAAGCCCAAAGATAGGCAGTCACTGTGTTACATACAAGATATGTTCTGCAGGTTTGTTCTTAAGTTGAATTTGTATGTAAGTTGGAACTGTATATTTTATAATTGTAACCTCAGACAAAAATGATTCTGGTCTCTGTGACAATTGGATTTTATAACTGTTCTAGCCTAGGGCTAAAGTACAATTACCAAGATTCACACTTCAAATGCTTCTGTGAATGCAGGTGACCGCACGTTTCTGAAATGTCTGGAAAAAAATGTAACAAATTTGAGCCGATTCATCACAACAAAAGGAAATATAATGGAATAAAATGAGGCAATAGAATATTGTGGTGCAGGCTCCACCAGTGCCAATACTAGTTTTTTGCTGCTCTACATTTATTACTGTGATGTTAAATTCTGGTGCAGTTTAAAACTGTTGTGTTATACTTTCCGCTTTCATAGAGTTGTCCTAAACTGTGCGCCACAATGTGGTGAAAAGTAAAAAAATATTTGGCGCAGGGGCTATTTTCCATTTGACCACGCACTCTTATAAAACCATGCCGCTTTTCACAGATCACTCCCCCCTTAGTCAGACAAGTCGGAAAAGTGTTGAAAACCGGTCTAAAAGCCTTGATAAGTGTGGCGGAAAGCATTTTCTGGTGCAAATTACAAAATACATCTTCCCCAATATCTCGTCACAGCAAGCAGTGGTATTATATCATGCACAGTAAGACCACTTTTCAATGCTAGCCATCTCAAAGAGGTTTAACGAAGTATCTTAGTACAGTATATTTTAACAGACAACAATAACGTGTATATCCACAGATATCAGAAGTCCAAAAACTGAAAGATCTTAAACGAAAAAATACTAAGGTAAATAATTACATGTATTCATTAATAAGTCAATTTGTGTGTGTTATGTTCAGTTACGGTACTTCATTTTAATATTTCCTCTTCCCTCTACCATTACATAATCCTAAACAGGTGCATATTTTTCTATTTTTATTTGGTATCTGTGTGTTATGTAACTTACCAGAAAATAGAATCATATTTTATACCACATTTTTTTATAAAGAAAAAAAAAATCATGCTGTTTTCTATAATATACAAGTACTAATAATCTGCAATTTTCACGAAGGATAAAGTTCCCCCCTGCATTCTGCTTGTTTCTTTCCACCTTCCTTCTCCAATGGTGGCGCAAAAGTTGATTGAAAACAGAAGATTCACATTCCATTTTTAGTTTCCATTACGCTCTCCTAAAGAGAGTATATTCCGTAGCCTAATTATAGACTGACACGTGCTAATTCTGGTGAGTATTTCTTTGCAGCAGTCATTTCATTTACATCATAGACAAGACTGACGTCCACTCCCACATCAAATTCTGTAGTTTTGGAAGGTCACATATGAGTAAGAAGCTCTGTAGTGCTATTGTGTGTTTTATTAGTAGCAGTAGGACTTGCATTCCAGGATTGTAGCTTCTCCAAGTGCAGATGAGGCATGTGCTCACACTGCTGTGCTCTTAGCTCTATCAATTGAACTGCTCCACAAATCATCTCTGCGCTGAGAATCTAACAATAAGCTGGCTACAGCTTTTACAGAGCAAAACAGTGCGAGGACAGACCTCTAGTGCACTGACAACATGCAAAAATGTAGGAACTCTGGAGAGCCGTTTCATCTGGGCTTTTAACCTGGTGAAAAAGTCTGGCAAATATTACATTTTTCATGCAACAGGCTTTTCGGCAACCTAGAAACCATTTCAGTAATATAATTCCCTTTATTAAAATAAAGGCTTATTATACTTCACAGATGCAGACAGAAATTACAAGAAAAAGAAAACGTTTAATTGAAGTGAAAGAAGAAATTATAGCGTAAGTAGAATATGATGCATATAGACTCATATTGTATATGGTAGAGCTCAATATATTGCAATACTGTACCCCGTCCAATTCTGGCGATCAAAGCTTTTGCTCCTTTATTCAGGAGAGGTAGGTTTTCTCGCCAGATGTGCCGTCATGGATAAGGGCGAGACTGTTTTTCTCTACCTGTTTACTAGCACTTTCCCATAGATAAGAGAGGATGTGCTGAGCAGGGAGACCTAAACACTTCAGTTGGAAGAAAATCTCATCAGTGTTTTCATTGTCAGGAAATAAATGACTGTGTTATTTTCATAATGGCCAATATAAACTGACTATATATGACTCCATTCACAATGCCTAAATAATCTTACAAGTCACTCCATGGGGTCCACAAATGGTATAGCACTCCATATTTTCTATAACAAACAAAAATTTGGCACACCTTTTAGTTTAATGCTCATTAATAGTTTTTTATTTTCATCTTCATGCCAGCTGGATACACCGCTGCTTCCTGACTTCCACTGCCCTCCATAGCGGCCAATACCAAGCTAATATCAATTGTTGTACCTCGCAATCCATGTTTGAGCAAAGTACTTAGTTGGACCAAAATGTTGACTGTTTTGTATTGCCTTATTAAGATATCTACTATAAAAATGAAAAAAACTTTTAACCCCTAGGGGACACAGCCTCTTTTGGCCTAAAGGACGCGGCCCCATTTTTCAAATCTGGCCTGTGTCACTATAAGTGGTTATAGCGTGGGAACGCTATGAGATATCCAGGGGATTTTGAGATTGTTTTCTCGTGACACATTGTACTTCAAATTAGTTAAAAAATTTGGATGAAATCTTTTGCGTTTAGTTATGAAAAAAAACTAAATTTGGCAAAAATTTTGAAAAATTCTTTATTTTCAACGTTCTAAATTCTCTACTTTTGATGCAGATAGTCAAAGCACCCAAATAAATTCATAACTTACATTTCCCAAATGTCTGCTTTATGTTGGCATGGTTTTTTAAGATTCCACATATTTTACTAGAATGTTATGAGGCTCAGAATTTGGGTGCCATTTTTCACATTTTTTGTAAAATCGCCAAAACCCGTACTTAGATGGACCTGCTCAACTTCTAATTGACACTGAGAGGCCTAAATAATAGTGAGACTCGTAAATTACCCCATTGTGGAAACTACACCCCTCAACGTATGAAAAACCACTTTTAAGAAGTTTGTTAACCCTTTATGTGTTTTATAGAGGTTAAAACAAAATGGAGGCGGAGTCTGCAAATTGTAATATTTTTTCACAATACACTCATTTTGGGTGGAAAATTAAACATTTATAATGGATTAAATGAAAAAAGGCTCCACAAAGTTTGATACCCAATTTCTCCCGAGTACACGGATACTCTATATGTGCTGGTAACCTGCTGTATGGGCGCACGGCCGGGCATAGAAGGGAAGGAGGCGCCATGCAGATCAGATTTGCTATGTCACATTGTACAGGCTATAATTTTTTTCTTTTTTTTATTGAGGACCTATAGGGGCTTATTTCTTTTGCCACATGAGATGCACTTTTCTAATACATAATTTTGGGGCATCTATAGCTAATTGGTGAGATTTAATTAACTCTTTGTTGGTGGAGGAAATGAAAATCATCAATTTTTAGGAAAATTTTTATGTGTTTTTTTTTTTTGTCCGTTAACCATATCATAAAAATAGTATATTATTTTTATTCTATGGGTCGCCACGATTATGAAAATACTTCATTTATATATATTTTTTATTTTTTCCCATTTTTACTGAATAAAAAGTAATTTGGCAAAATTGTTGTTAATTTTAGCATCACCGTCTTTCATATGCATAACTTTTTTATTTTTCACCTCACAAATCTGCTTAAGGGCTTATTTTTTGCGAGAATGATTGTTCTTTTTAGTGGTCTTATTTTAGATTGCGTAACTTTTTAAAATCACTTTTTTTAGAGCATTTTTAAAGGGCATTAATAAAAAATCATCTTTTTCAGAGAGAGTTTTTTTAGGTTGTTTTTTACGGGGTTCCCTTTGCGGATCTAATAACGATTCTGTTTTATTATACAGATTGTTACGGACGCAGGGATACCAAATATGTGGGGGTTTTGTGTATTTTATTCAATTGTACTGAATAAAAACTAATTTGGAGAAAATCTTATTCATTTTAGCATCACCATCTTTTTATATGCATAACTTTTTTATTTTTTGGCTGACAAATCTTGTTAGGGGCTTATTTTTTGCGAGAACAGTTGTTCTTTTTAGTGGGCTTATTTTAGAGTGCAAAAAAATTTTTAAATAACTTTTTAGAGCATTTTTTATAGGGTATTAATTAAAAATTATCTTTTTTTGGAACGTTTTTTGCGTTTTTTTCCTCCGGCGTTTACCGTGCGGGTCCAGTAACAATTCTGTTTTATTATGCAGATTGTTACGGACGCGGCAATACCAAATATGCGGGGTTTTTTTGTGTTTTTATGTTTTTTATACTTTATTAAGTGTTTTTATGGGAAAGTGACATTTTAGGGGCTTATATTTTATGTATTTATTTTTTATTTATTATAATGTGTAGTGTTAAGTGTTTTTGCATATTTTTACTTATACATACTTGAACTTGAGCCAGTGATGCTCTGATCACTGGTTTAAGTTCAATACACTGCTCTACAATACTATTTTATTGTAGAGCAGTGTAAACTGTCTGAGCTTGCTTGCGCATGCTCAGACAGTTTGCAGTCAGACCCGGAAGGGGTCTGGCTGCCATGGAGACCGGGCAGCTCCGGGGCACATGCCAGGCCTCGGAGCTGCCCAGAAGAGGATCGGATCCCCCGGTAAGCGGCACGGGGGATCCGATCCACAGCAGGAACACCCTTACACGCCGCGGTCATGCTTGACCGCGGCGTGTAAGGGGTTAACACCCGCGATCGGAGTCGGCTCCGATCGCGGGTGTTACAGCGCGGTGTCAGCTGTAATAGACAGCTGACAGCCGCTGCTTCTGGTACCGGCTCCGTTCGTGAGCCGGTCCCAGAAGCTGGACGTTATACTACGTCCCGGTGCGCTAAGCATCTAGCCCCGGGGACGTAGTATAACGTCGTGGTGCGCCTAGGGGTTAATGAGCATTGAATAAAAAGGTGTGCCCCATTTACATCACGATCATTCACCAGGTTTGTGCAGCCATCAACCTTTGTCTGCCCCTGTAGGAATGAGCCCAAACTGAATCAGCTACAGAAGGAATGTTCAGAGCTGGAGAAAAATCAGGATTCACTGAAGAGTTCAAGAACTTTCCTTGACAATCTTGTACAACTGAAGGAGGATTACTTGAAATTCAAGACACAAAACCCCAACATTAAGGAAACGGTAAGCATTTTTATAGATCTCTTATTGTATTTATCTAGCAAATTTTAACAAATTGTTGTAATTTATTGTCTTTAAACTGATTTAAACATATTCATCTCATTCTTTTTGCAGCATGGGTTATCCAGTCTGCCAGCATTGTGCCTGGAAGCAGAAAATGTACTGAAAGCCGAACAGCATTTTTATATTGTGAACCGACAGCTGCAATCTTTCGTTGACAAAGGGAAAGGAGATGGCTAAAAGCTGGAGCTGTTCCTTTTTACCAACTCAATATATATGTGCTGCCATTTACTTAGACATCTTAAAACCATATATTGTAATAATACCTGCTGTTTAAAGGGGTTTTCCCACGAAAGAAAATTCTTACAGCTCAATCCCCTTGTGGTATTTACGCAATAAAGGTCATTTAACCTCTTACTTTACAATTTTACTCAGTTTTTTTGCTTTTTTAGCTCCTATCACTTTCTAGGCTGCTCAGTGCAAAATCCCAGGGTGTGGACAGGGCCTCTCTAAGCACATCTAGTTCTGTGGGGTGACAATGCAGTTAGATTATTCAGGTACAGGTGAACACTTTCATCTGACATTGTACTAACACATTGACACAGAAAGAGATGAGACAGATCAGAGATGCATGAGATTACACAGAGGCTTGACAGACTTACACTGTGAGCTCTGCTACATCTCACAGATATGTTCCTGCCTGCCCCTTTCCCTGGGTCACTTATCTCCTTGTAATTTGCATCTTCTCTCTCTGCTCACGCTCTCCTGGCAGGAAGTGATCAGTGACTGTCTCTGAGCTCCGTGCAGAGGGTGTGGCTACAGACACACAGCAGAGAGACAGAAACTCAGCAGCACGGAGTCACTCAGAAATCCAAGATGGCGGCCACTTGACCCTAATGTCAAAAGTTTCAGGGTCGTGTCTAGGGGCAACTGAAATGGTGTACACCAGGACTGATAGAGACAGGTTGTAGTTATATCTGTAAAATGCTGTTTAATGTCTTATTTTGTTATCCTGAGTACATATACGAAACTTTTTTCTTTGTGGGAATACCCCTTTAAGATAGTTGGTAGTTTGCTTTGTGACAATAGACTTCTCTTTTTTTGTCAGTAAATATTACATATTCGTACTAAACTAAATACAGGAGCATTGGCTTTATTTATAGGACCCCTCAGAATCTGGACAAAGACATAAACGCCAAGAAAATGACATTGCAATAGAACAAATATCATCCATCTTAACAATACAACATTGTCCCATTTTACTACTCGGTGAAGTTATTAACCCCTTAAGGACGCAGCCATTTTACAGCTTAAGGCTCAGCCCGATTTTTTGGATTCGGACTTGCTTCGCTTTATATGGTTATAACTTTTGAACTCTGTTACTTATCAAAACGATTCTGAGATTGTTTTTTCCCCACATGTTGTACTTCATTTTAGTGGTAAATTTTGGCTGATAAGTTTTGCGTTTATTTACAAAAAAAAAGAAAATGATACATTTTTTGAAAAATTTGCCATTTTCGAAATTCTAAATCATTGCGTTTCCAGGCAGATAGATTTACCACCTAAATAAGTTGCTGAATAACATTTCCCATTTGTCTACTTTACATTTTCATAATTTCTGAAATGTCTGGATAATTTATTTTGACGTCACGCGGCTTACAAATAGAATATCGCTTTTCCGGATTTTCAGAATTGACTATTTTGGGGATAAATACAGTTTTGAATGAAATTTTACATATTTAGCATCAAAACCCCCTATATAATCTACCCATTTTCAAATCTGCACCCCTCAAGCCATCAGAAACAGCTTTTACGAAGATTGTTAACCCCTTGAGATCTTCATAGTTAGAATGGTATATTGTTCCCTTATACGTTCATTTAGCACAAAAATTTACACATTTCCAAAATATAAAAAGAGAAAACCCACCATACAATTTGTTCTGCAATTTCTCCTGAGTACAAAGACCACCAACATGTGGCCGTTACTTGTTTTATGGGGGCACAGCGAGGCGCAGAAGGGAAGGAGGGCGCTGCAGCTGCCAGGATTTTAGTTTCCTCATTGGCCCCTTTTGAAGGCTATAAAATTTTCGCTTTTTCGTTATTGGGGCCATGTGACGGCATTTTTTTTTGCGGGATGAGATGCTTTTTCCATTGTTACCATTTTGGGGTTGGTATCACCTATTGTTGAAAATTTAGGAACTTTTTTTGAGGGCAGGAGTAGAAAAGCATCAATTCTGTACTGGATTTTTTCCTTTTTTTTTTTTTTTTTGGTGTTCACCGTATAGACTAATAATCATGTTATCTTTATTCTATGGGTCGATACGATTACGGGGATACCAGACTTGAATATATTTTCTTACGTTTTACTAAATTTGTCAAACAAAACCCTAATGTGGGGAAAAATCTATCATTTATGTATTGCCATCTTCCAAGTGGCATAACATTGTTACTTTTTTGGCTACGGAGCTGGTTGATGGCTTGTTTTTTGCGGGACATGTTGTACTTTGCACCAGTATCATGTCTGAGTACATATGGTTTTTTGATCGCATTTTATAGCATTTTTTGTGAGATTGAAAAGGTAAAAATCATAATTTTTGGAGGGTTTATAACAGTTTTTTTTTACGGCGTTTATCGTGGGGGTTCAATAATGATTTACTTTTATTCTACGGGTTGTTACGGACGCGGTGATACTATATATGTGGGGTTTGTGTTATGATTGAGACTTTTTTTTGAGTTATGTCTCTTTATATGTTTTGGGAGTTTGGGGCATTTTTAGTGATTTATGACTTTATTTTTTTTATTGAATAACTTTTTTTTTTTACTTTTTCACTTTTATACCATGGGACATGAACAAGCAATCATCTGATTGCTTCTTCATGATAATATTCTGCAATACTGATGTATTGCAGAGTATTATCAGTGTCAGCCTATGCACTTGCAGAGGCTGGCACTGTGCCAGTAAGATGACGTCACAGACGCCATCTTACCGGCAATTCTTGCAAGTAACTCTGGGGTCCAGATCGGACCCCAGAGTTGCTATAGCAACGATCGGCGCCCCCCGAAAACTGTTCGGGGGGGCCGATCGTGGGGGAAAGACCCCCCAGATGCATGTTAGATGCCGAGGTCGCGCTGACCGCGGCATTTAACGGGTTAAGCACCCGCGATCGGAGACAACTCCGATCGCGGGTGTTACACTGGGGTGCCGGCTATTAGTTACAGCCGGCACCCCGTGTTACCCGATGCCGGTTCGGCTCTGATCCAGATATATCCGCCACGGAGTGTGAAGGGGTTAAACTTGACATAATTTTTGGCTTTGTGGAAATACATTGGTTAATAATTATAGACTTTTGAGAGAATAAATGCAGAATACTGGTAAATGTACAACCAACCTGAGCATGTGCTGGGGTAGAATATTGTAGAGCTGCTGAGCTGAACCATTACTGACCCACTGCCAAACCGGTAATGCTGAACGATGTTGGAGACAGCAGATCGCACTCCACAGCGTCTCCAGTTGTGTCTGTCACGTGCTCAGGGTGAACCTGCTTTCACCTGTGAGGAGCACAGGGTGCCAGTGGCAAATTTGGCGTCATGCACGATGTTGAGCTGTGAGCACAACCCCAATCTGTCGTGTATCGGGCCCTCATAACATCCTCATGGAGTCGATTTCTAACGGCATTGTTTGAATGAATCTTTCTCAACGAATATTGCTAGTCTCCACAGATCTCCGGCAAGAATAGGTCACCATTCAGACCAACTCCATCGTGTTTTCTTATTCTCCTTCATTACCATCTTTCTTTAAGACAATTTCACTAGAAGAAATACACATATGGATAGTGTAGTATGTTCTTAGTATTTAAAATTTTATTTAAAAATATACTCACAAAATATTTGTAAAAATGTGCATATCTAAGTACAAGCAGGACGCCAGTGTCGCATGTCCGCCCAACTCTGGGTTTCGCCAACACAGTTTTCTGACTCGTCTGCACCACGTTTTATCAATAGTTTAAAGCCCCTTCCACACTCGCGAGTGCTGCTTGGATCGCACGGCACGAACGCTGCAAACCGGAACTGAACTGACATGCTGATTTCAGTTCCAGTTTGCAGCATTCGGGCCAGGAGATGTGGGCAGCATGCGTTGCGAGTGTGGAAGGGGCCTTAGACAGCTATTAGCTGCTTTTGCTTCAGGTGCGGTAAAAGATGTTGTGGGTGCGTTTTTCCACTCCAACATCATAAAAAATAACAAAGATACGAGAATGCCACGCTCCTTGTACCACATACATTCCCTGGTGAATTACACCTCAATGTATTTTGGAAACTGACAATGGATATGTGCACAGGTGACATCTTTACCCACCACACTTATCTCAAGCAGTTCATTATAATCATTTGTTTCCTTTGGTCTTATCTTTAGAGGAATACATACTAGTGTAGATAGTTTTCAATTTGTGCTTGTCTAGCGACAAATCTACAGCCATAACCAAGGATTTGATGTAAAATATTGTCATTATATAGCACTCATAGGAACTTTTTTAATGGTGTTAATCACTTGAATGTAATTATAAGTACGTTGTGTAGAACATTGGTCTGCAACCTTGGTAGCCCCTAGGGACTGTTTGGTGGTGGTGGTGGTGGTGGTGGTGGGAGTGGGAGGCGCTGCATGAGGATAAGGCAGAAGTAGCTACTCACTGAAGGACTAGTGAATGTACTATATCTGGTACTGCTCCTTGCAGTCTCATCCTTCGTCCCGTGGCCCAGAACACTGGTATACAAAAGTAATGTGTTGGACTGATCATTGTCCCCAAATTTAACACAAGAAAGAAAAGGGGAAACACACAATGGACAATCCACACCAAACTATATAAGAAAAGTTACAAAACATACACCATCCTAATGCACATATTCAGGGTCGGCTCCAGGTTTCAGTAGGCCCCTTGGCGACAGAGCCTCAGTGGGCCCCTTTGCGGTGAACTTATGTGGCGGCATTAAAAATTAAACAAAAACAGTCCCCTGTTCCCTAAAATATTCCCTGGTCTATCATAGCAGACAGTCCTCACACCCTATGGATTAATTAGATACAGCCCCCCTCACCCCCATAGATTCCTTGTGTACAGCCTTATGTGGGCCCCCCCCACCAGCAGCTCTGGGCCCCGGCACTTGCCCAGGTATGCCCAGTGCTGGCGCCGGCCCTGCACATATTTGTTTGGTGGGATTGCTGGGATTACTGCCATTCTTAAGAATAGATTGTGGGAAAATGATTTGAACTAGACATCTAAAATTCGGGCTAAATTTATAAACAAATAAAATTGCGTCACAATTGGTATACCTCACCAGGCAAGAGTTTAAGATGCATCAATTTGTGCCAAAATTCTGAAACACAGTGGGTCAGTTATCAGGACTTTGAAGTCCTGAAATAATCACTAATGCCTGGCGATCCACCAGCACTTGCGATTATTTCCCCTTTACACCAGCTCTGGGGCAAGGGGGGACAAGGCCGATGAAGGGGCGTTCCTGCCTCACACCCGCACACAAGTTACATTGTGCAAACTATCAAAGGTGAAAGTCAACATACTGCAAAATATTTCTACACAAGGAAGGACCTGGCATAGATATAATTGCTGTGCAGATACATCAAGAGGCCGGAGCCTTTTTAAAATACCTTTATATTTACCCTACCTTGTTATAAAGCTCTGCAGCCTTGCTCAGTCTCACAGTGAAGCTGGTGAGCTACAAAGGTTTGTACCGCAGCCAGATTCTCACTTGAAACTCAGCAACATTTACAATCTAATGAAAGCGCATTTAGCTTAGAATGGATACTGTCTCAATGCATAGAGCAGTGGTGGCGAACCTATGGCACTGGTGCCAGAGGTGGCACTCAGAGCCCTTTCTGTGGGCACACAGGCCGGGCTATCTACAGGATACGGTGGTCGTTTTGAGAAATATGAGTGGCATCACATGGACGTCAAATTATTCGTGGCTAACATGTGATGTCACTTCTTTATATACTTCTATCCCACAACAAGTAGCAATGGAGGCCGTTACGCACCATCTAGATAAATATAGTGGGTATGACAAGGACAGACAAAACTTCATCAAAGAAGCACTGTGGTATCTCCTGAACCATAATTATTTTTTATCTGATAACAAATATTATTTACAGATATCTGGAGTATCTATGGGGGCTAAGTTCTCACCATCCTTGGCCAATTTGGTCATGGCATGGTGGGAGGAGAACACCATATACACAGTACATAATCCTTTTGTGGGGGACATCTTCTGGTACGGCAGGTACATTGACGACATATTGATTGTGTGGTCAGGAGGTGTGCCTGCCGTACCAGAATTTGTCGCCTACATTAATAACAATACCATCAATCTAAAATTCACCTACTCAGTATGTAGGGACAATGTTGTATTTTTGGATTTACAGGCGGTCCCCTACTTAAGGACACCCGACTTACAGACAACCCATAGTTACAGACGGACCCCTCTGCCCCATGTGACCTCTGGTGAAGCTCTCTGGATGCTTTACTATAGTCCCAGACTGCAATGATCAGCTGTAAGGTGTCTGTAATGAAGCTTTATTGATAATTCTTGGTCCAATTACACCAAAAATTTTGAAACTCCAATTGTCACTGGGGCAAAAGAAAAAAAATTGTCTAAAACTTCCATTATAAAATATACAGTTTCGACTTACATACAAATTCAACTTAAGAACAAACCTCCAGACCCTATCTTGTATGTAACCCGGGGACTGCCTGTACTGTTACAGGCACAGGAGGGTAAAATTGTTAGAACTAGTACACACAGAAAAAGCACAGCGGGTAACACTATACTCCATGCTGGTAGTTCTCATCCGAAACACACCATTCGTGCTATCCCTGTTGGGGAATTGATGAGATCTAAAAGAAACTGTACCCATGTGGAGGATTACAGAAAAGAAGCCTCGGAAATTAGGCAAAGGTTGCGGAAAAGAGGCTATTCCAGGGGGTTACTCGACAGAGCTGAAGCAATTGTTGAGCAGAAAAATAGAGAAGAAATGCTAACCAAAAAATCCCCTAGTAATAAAAATAGGAATAACAGTAACAACACGCCGTATTTGGTGTTAGATTACAGTAACCAGTTTACACAAATCAAAACACTAGTACAAAAGTGTATACCTATTTTATGGGAAGATGAGAAACTACGTGAAGTTTTGGATGAAGGATGCAAGGTAGTATCCAGACGTTCTACTACTATTGGGAATCGAATCTCACCTAGCTATTTTATATCTTCTAATAAATCAGAGTCTTGGTTACATCAAAAAGGTTTCTTTAGGTGTGGGGGTCACCCTTGCAAAACTTGCAGGTACGCGAGGGTCACCAGCACATTTCAGAATACAGATAATACACACTCATTCAATATAAAGAGATATGTCAACTGCAACAGTACTTTTGTGGTATACGTAATCAAGTGCACCATATGCAATAAAATGTATGTGGGCAGCACTATTAGACAGCTTAAAAAGAGATTTTTGGAACATCTGAATGATATTATTTAAAAAAGAGATGTGTAGATTCGAACCCAGATCAGTCAACAAAAGCTGTTTCTAATGTGGCAAAACATGCCTTTGAACAACATGATGGCAACACCAATAGCTTAGAAGTATATGCTATCGAACAGATACACATGAATACTAGAGGTGGAGACAAAGAAAGATTATTGAGGGATCGAGAATTCTTTTGGATATTCCATCTTAATACCAGATTTCCTGCAGGCCTCAATTTTAAAAATTAAATGATGTTTCACTACTGAGTATCACAGTTTTGTGAAGATAAGATACTATGTGCTTCTTTTTTCTTTAAGACTGCTCTTAAAAAATAATGTTTCCTGATGTTGTATTGGTGTACATTATATATTTTTTGTCTTATTAGGTTATCCATTACAATGTTTGTCTCGATACTGTACCTGTTAATAGATATATGATGATTGAGACCGCTGTTGTCTAGTCGAGCTGTTATATTGAGATACCCATTATTACACTCATTTGGATATCGTACCTGTCAATGGATATATGGTGATCGGAGTTGCCAATGTCCAATTGTTTTCTGTTTAATTTTTTCCTTTGGCTTTCTAACAGGGTGCGATTCGCTTGTCCATATGTATTACTAGTTCCCGTGGTTAAGGGATTAACACACATGCGCTGCTGTCTTTCTTCCAGCTGACAGCAGGAGATAATTGCTAGTTATCTACGACGCTTAGCACGGACACGCGAGATCCATTAGAACCTTGTACACACACATAAAAGATGCCGCGACTGCAACAAGAGGTTTTGTTACACAATTATGCCATGCAAATGTATTAGAATTATGACCATACTTGTTATATAAATAGTAGGCGGTTTATTATTCCGTACATTCAAATATGGTATAAAACGTATTTTCCATTGGTGGAGAAATTAGTCCATGTATGTACAGATTAGAATACCACAACTTTAGTAAGACAACCGAGTAGATGATATAGTATATGTCCACACTTGTTTTTAACATATCTATACTTGTTTATGTTTCAATCTTAAAGCATGTTGATAGCATATGGGGAGGAAAGGGCGTAACAATGCAACAGGTGATGACAATCCAATCGCAACCCACTTCCATCTTTTTAAGTCTGTGAGTTTGCCTTTTGTACATCATACAGCCATGAGGAAGGACGCATAGTGCGTTTGAAACGCGTCGCTGATGTATATATTTTTTAAAACTGTTACGCTGGAAAAAGTTTTTGTATCCGTGACCAAGGTCCGTCAATAAAAACATGGAGTTTTTAACTTTCAAGCATTGATGTCTAAATTCCTGTAGCTGGGTCCAGGTCTACAAAACAGCACACAGGCCTTCACCCCAACACATAGTTTGCAAGCTAAGACTTAAGGCTTTCTTCTAAGATCCAATACAGCCCAGGACGTGCCGAGCTCAGCGCTATTTTAAAGCCACATCCTTGGCTGCCAGGACTACAGGAGGAGCGAGAAGTTGTGGATAGAGATGGATTGTCATTGGAGCTCCTCCGCTGGGCCCCCGATTCTTCCTCTTCAGGGGACAATGGAGGGAAGCTACAATCCAAATTTCTCCATCTTTCTATTGTATTGTTGAACTCAGGACGCCAATACGATTAAAACTTGTGATACAGCTGGGATCAATAAGTTACTGCTTAAATTATCATGTTGGCACTTGGCGACATATAAGTGGGTTTCAGTTGTAGCTTGGGCACTCGGTCTCCAAAAGGTTCGGCATAGAGGCTCTCGTGTTGATTGTATAGGTTTGATCATGTTTTCATACATTTACAAGAATTAAAACCTGCACAAAATGTTTTATTATTTTGCCATCTTCTGGCACTAATAACTTTTTCATACTTCGGTGTACGGAGCTGTGGGTTATGTAATTTTTTTGAGACTTTTGATGACGTTTTTAATGCTAACATTTTTAGGACTGTACGACCTTTTGATCACTTTTTATAGAATTTTTTATATTTTTCAAAATGGCAAAAAAAGTGCTATTTTTGATGTGGGGCGCTATTTTCCGTTACTATATTTTGATTGATCGGACATTTTTGGACTCGGCGATACCTAATAAGTCTATGATTTTTACTGTTTATTTATAAAAAATCAGTGTATCGGGATTTTCCTCCTCAATCATTACAATGTTCTAATCGCAAAATGTAATCAATGGGTTAAAACGAGACAGCCTTGGGTCTTCGAAGTGCCGACCTTTGCCACAATTTTTTTAAGCTGCCGGCAAAGCAATGGACGGGTTAACACCAATTACGGGTATTACCGGTAAGTGTTTGCTGCAATATGCAACAGAGCCCTCTCCATGCACCCGCACCCGAAGTGTGACGTTAATATCCATTAATATTTTTTTTTCTTTATTAATTTACGTTATTCATCATTTCATCTATGTTTTCATTTTTTTTATTTTAATTCTCATTGTTTCCCACAATTATCTACTGTGTCAACTTTTGACAATTCCATGACTAGGGAGGGGTAGCAATCTTGCTGTTGTTTAACTGAAACCAAAAGAGCATTGATTGTATGAGACCATTGAACTCCTTGGGGGGCAGATGCAGCACTACTTAAAGGAAACCTACCATCAGAAGTCTACCTATTAACTGATGGTTCCTATTAACCTACTATCCTACCTCATCCTATAATGCTTTTTAAGCTAAACTAAACTTTATCTAACATGCCCCAGTAACCTCTGTGATCCCTCCTTCCTGTGTGTTCACTGCACGCTCCTCACACTGCACCCATTTTCCCGACTCCATCGGAGCTCAGCGCAGCGGCTCCAGCTTCAGTGCCGACCAGAGCGTCACTATATGTGTGTGCATTAGTACTGAAACCGGAGCTACTGTGCATGCAGTAGCACATTCCTCCCAAACTTTTGACCTAGAGAAAGCGAAAAATGAAATGCCCCTGCATGAAAATAATAAGAAAGACATCTAAGTGGCCCAACTGCTATGGAAACATCTACAATAATGTCTCCCAGCGGAGAATATAGCTTAAAATATGTCCCTCCACTGAAAATACCTGCGATGCTTATACCAAAACTATAAACTTGCAAAGAATTTAGCAAAAACATATGTCTGTGTTGGTCCAGTCCATCCTGCTCTTCTTCCTGTAGTTTCCTCATTGCTGCCAATCCTTCTCCATCAGGTAGAGAACCTCACGGCAACTTCTACTTCACTCCAGAATTTGCAACCCGGGTGACTGTGGCCTCTGGAGAACATCCCGAAAAAAATAACAGTCAATATAATGTCCCCTAGGTAACAGCTAAGTGCCCCCTGCATGTACAGATAATATACTGCGATCCATCAATATACAATAATATATACTTCCATATAATTTTTCCCACATTAATCCGGTAGCCCTAGCACACTTCCTCAGTATATAGGTAGCCCATGCCCTGAGTACACATCCAGTCAGAATCATAGTCACTATAGCCAGCCAGTCCCCTGCACCCTGTAGTATATAGGCAGCCGACACCCCCTGTGGTATATAGCCAGTCTGCCCACACCTCTGTAGTATATAGCCAGCCTGTCCCCCTGTAGTATATAGCCAGCCAGCCTTGTAGTATATAGCTAGCTCCCTTAAGTATATAATAATAATAATTCTTTATTTACATAGTGCACACAGATTATGCAGGGCTGCACTGAGGTTGTTATTATTATTAATATTAGTAGTATTAGTAGCTAGCCCCTAGTAGTATATTGCCTGCTCCCCTGTAGTATATAGCCAGCTCCCACTAATATATATTCAGCCAGCCCCTCCTGTAGTATATAGCCAGCCTGCCCCTCCTGTAGTATGTAGCCAGCTTGTCCCCCTGTAGTATATAGCCAGCTCCCAGTAATATATATCCCGCCAGCCACAAAGTAGTGTATAGCCAGCCTGTCCCCTTGTAGTATATAGGCAGCTCCCCCTGTAGTATATAGCCAGCTCCCCTGTAGTATACAGCCAGCCTCCCCTGTAGTATATAGCCATGCAAAAACTACGCCAGCGTCCTCTCACTGCGTCATAGAGGGGGTTGGCTGGCTGCTGGGGTCAGGGATGGTGCCCGAGGATGGGAGGCGAGGGAAGCGCTCTAGACAATACCCTTTCCTAGCCCCCTTCCCAACCCTGTTCCTGTCCATAATCCTTCTCTTACTGTGGCTTCCTGTCATCCCCCCACATATTTTGGTCTCTGTCCTCCATCCTCCTCCTTTTGTGGCCCCTCTTTTCCTCCTATTGCTGGTATTAAACCAAAAAAATTTGTGAACTTCCCTCTTTCACTCGCAGGATTCCCACTTCCTGCTGGGCTCTGAATGTGACTCGGAGAAGGGGGTGGGGCCACCCACGGGGGGCTACCTCCTCACTTGCAATGCTAAAGAAAAGCCAACATTTGACAAGATAGCAGGGATGTCATGGTTTACACAGATGCAGAAAGCCATGTAGAGAGAGCAGAAAGAACTAGAACAACTTTTCTCACTCTAAACATGAAGACTTATCCAGAACACCTGTTCAAATCTTGACAAGTAGTGTAAAGGACCAGGAGGAGGTGGGACAAACCAAGAAAGGGCATCCTGGGACAATCTCCCAACCTCCTGGGATGTCACAACAGCGGTTGGATGCCGGGACTGTCCTGCCGAATCTGGGACTGTTAGGAACTATGTAGGAGCAGGCTGTGAACACACAAGTAGAAGGAATCACAGAACATATTTGTGGGCGTGGAGTAACCTTTGCTATAACTGCCCGGAAAGGCTACTTCAGCCCCCAGTAACCTCTCTGTAAAATTTGAACATTGGGTAAAGTTTATCTTAGAAAGCATCATAGGATTAGGGCTTAGTAGGTTAATAGAAAGGTACCATTAGATCTACCTGATGGAAGGTTTTCTTTAATCCACCACGGCCATACGTGGCTTAGCAGGAGGGAGGATCAGAGTGATGTCAATGGCTGGCTGCTGCCAATATTCACTCCTGTCCCCTGCATTTAGGGGGAAAAAGAGAGCAATGGCAGATGTATCACACTGTATAAGCATACTGTCTGTGCCATACACTGTAAGGTTGAGAACCCGCCCGACGTGCTCTTACAATGTATACACAGAAAACTTGTAAATAATGAAAAATAAGTAAAAGTAAGAAAGAAATTCCAAACCACCTTTACCTTAGAATGGAAATAAACATAATAAATATAAATATGTTATGACATATCAAAATATAAATTAATAAACGACCAGTGCACCTTGTTACAGGAAAAAAGTCAAAATCGTCACTTTGCCATTTCAACAAACATAAACATTTTAATACAAAGTGATCAAAAGGATGAAGAGTCTCCAAAATGCCAGCTCATCCCACACAAAATAACCTTACATTGGTCTGTACATTAGTATGAAAAAGTATGTGATGTTAGAATATATGTCATATGGCAAAAAGATTTTTCTTCTTGAAAGAGCTTCAGATTTTTTATAAGAAAATCAATAAAAATGTGGTATCTTAGCGATTCTACCTACCAAAAGAATAAAGGACATCATTTGGCGTGTAAAGTTAAAGCTGTTATAACAAAACGTGTAAGAAAATGATGAAACAGCATTTTGTCTGTTGTTTTACATTTGCAATTCTTTTTAAGCCTATGAGTAAAAAGTACCATATATACTCGAGTATAAGCCTAGTTTTTCAACACAAAAATGTGCTGAAACCCCCAAACTCGGCTTATACTCGAGTAAAAAAAAATATAGGTTTTTGTGGTAAAGTTAGGGGCCTCGGCTTATACTTGGGTCGGCTTCCAGTATACTCGAGAATATATACGGTACACGACAGGAAGAAAAGAGAGCGGGGAGCTGGATGTTTCCACTGACGTGCTTTGCTTAAGGAAGTAACAGAATAATAAGCCGTGAAAGCATCCGATATAAACATCACCCTGGGAGTGTTTATTAAGAAAAGCCTAATCCAGAAAAGGGAGCGGTTACATTTACAGTCAGTAAGCAGAACAGGAAGCTACTGGAAAACAATCAGAGCTACTGTACATCTTCCACCAGGTATGTAAAGTTCTCTTTTATTAGATTACAAAACGGCAAAATTTATATAGTTTAGCTATTTTCTAATACCTTTAAACAATTCTAAAACACTGCAGACAATCTCTTCCATAGTTTGGTGACTGTTCTGTTTCTTGGCCATAACTTGGCACCAAAGATTTTTCAGAGGTTTTTCTATGGGTTTTAGATCAGGACTCTTTTCCTTAATTTTTTCTGTTTCAAGGAACTGTTTTACTCGTTTTGCTGTGTGAATGGGGCGTTGTCCTGCATGAAAATTGCTGATTGAGTGAAGAAAGCAAGAAAGGAACCACATGTTGTTGAGGAAGGTTCTGATACACACATGCCATGTAGCTGTATGAGAGGTCCAATGACTTCTGCAGAAAAGATTCTCCAAACTGTGACACTTCCTCCACCACCTTTCACTGATTTCTTTCAACTCTTTGGTGGTTATTTATCATTAAGATGATTCTTTGGGACAGTTCTATGTCTGTGTTTGGAGCTCAGTTGCTCATCAGATTCTTTAAAGTAGCTTTCGCTTTGCTGTCTGGGATTTTTTTTCAAAAAGTCTCAAAATGCATAAAAAGTCCCAGCACATACACCAGCAGGGGACTGGAGTAACTGTACGACTTATTGCAAGTTGCAAGTCCCAGTCCCAAGTCATGATTCTGGCTTTGCAATAGTTCTGTGTTTCACCGGATTAATGAAGTGGTAGAAATAGTCCTGCGTGACTTTTTAGCTGTGAGAAGTTCCAAATAAAATGAGATTTATTTTTAGACTTTTTTATGCTAAAGCAAAGATAAACAGCCAAATAAACTAAACTTGCTTTCATCAAGAAAATTAATGGTAGGACCATTTCTCCTTTGTCCACATCCTCAGTAAGGCTGAATCTAGTCTTTTGATTCTTTCTGATAATGTGAGATATTGTCACTGCAAAATGGGCTTTCAGTCCGAACGCTCCTAAACCTCAAGACGCTGCATGATGAGACAGATCCTTACCCTGTTCGGTCCTGAGTTGAAAAGCGAACAACCAACTTCTCTTGCTATGGCTGTTAGGGTCACCCCTTTGGCCTTTATTTGGACAACCTGGCGCCGGAGGATTTCAGTCACTCTGGAACATCACATTTTGTCTGATAGTTAAGAAAATTAGCAGCAGGTGCCGCCAGATTAACACCCATAACTTGCAGGTATCTGAAAGTGTTCTCTAATTTTGATCAGTGTTCTTTAACAATTATCTCATTTACATTTTTATCATGTGCTCTAGACTGAATACAATTTATGAAATTAGCTTGAAGGAGTTGGACACTTTACCACATGTTTTTTGAAATGTAAGTTTAAGGCCCGTTCCACACTTGCGAGTGTGATGCGATGAACTCACATCACACTCGCAACGCATGCTGCCGGGAACGAACGGCCCGAACGCTGCACCGTTCGGGCTGTGCGTTCCCGGCAGCATGCGTTGCGAGTGTGATGCAAGTTCATCGCATCACACTCGCAAGTGTGGAACGGGCCTTAGTGTGGAGGGAAGGATATTACCACTATAGACTCACCGGCCACTTTATTAGGTACACCATGCTAGTAACGGGTTGGACCCCCTTTTGCCTTTAGAACTGCCTCAATTCTTCGTGGCATAGATTCAACAAGGTGCTGGAAGCATTCCTCAGAGATTTTGGTCCATATTGACATGATGGTATCACACAGTTGCCGCAGATTTGTCGGCTGCACATCCATGATGCGCATCTCCCGTTCCACCACATCCCAAAGATGCTCTATTGGATTGAGACCTGTTGACTGTGGAGGCCATTTGAGTACAATGAACTCATTGTCATGTTCAAGAAACCAGTCTGAGATGATTCCAGCTTTATGACATGGCGCATTATCCTGCTGAAAGTAGCCATCAGATGTTGGGTACATTGTGGTCATAAAGGGATGGACATGGTCAGCAACAATACTCAGGTAGGCTGTGGCGTTGCAACGATGCTCAATTGGTACCAAGGGGCCCAAAGAGTGCCAAGAAAATATTCCCCACAACATGACATCACCACCACCAGCCTGAACCGTTGATACAAGGCAGGATGGATCCATGCTTTCATGTTGTTGACGCCAAATTCTGACCCTACCATCCGAATGTCGCAGCAGAAATCGAGACTCATCAGACCAGGTAACGTTTTTCCAATCTTCTACTGTCCAATTTCGATGAGCTTGTGCAAATTGTAGCCTCAGTTTCCTGTTCTTAGCTGAAAGGAGTGGCACCCGGTGTGGTCTTCTGCTGCTGTAGCCCATCTGCCTCAACGTTCGACGTACTGTGCGTTCAGAGATGCTCTTCTGCCTACCTTGGTTGTAACGGGTGGCGATTTGAGTCACTGTTGCCTTTCTATCAGCTCGAACCAGTCTGCCCATTCTCCTCTGACCTCTGGCATCAACAAGGAATTTCCACCCACAGAACTGCCGCTCACTGGATGTTTTTTCTTTTTTGGACCATTCTCTGTAAACCCTAGAGATGGTTGTGCGTGAAAATCCCAGTAGATCAGCAGTTTTTGAAATACTCAGACCAGCCCTTCTGGCACCAACAACCATGCCACGTTCAAAGGCACTCAAATCACCTTTCTTCCCCATACTGATGCTCGGTTAGAACTGCAGGAGATTGTCTTGACCATGTCTACATGCCTAAATGCACTGAGTTGCCGCCATGTGATTGGCTGATTAGAAATTAAGTGTTAACGAGCAGTTGGACAGGTGTACCTACTAAAGTGGCCGGTGAGTGTACATCTATTAATATTTATGCTCTGCTTTCTTGATATGTAAAGTTAAACCTAGGACACTTAGGACATTTGTGGGTTGTTCTGTAATTTTGATCTCCAGATTGTGTGTGTGTGTGTGTGTGTGTGTGTGTATATATATATTTAATGGTTCTGTCCTTTAATTATTTACTATAACACATGTGGCACTCCCTGAAATGATTACACACAGCATGTGATGCACATGGGTAAGACAGTGCAGAGTTAGACCAGACAGAGTTCTGCTGCACAAGATTCATATAAGAGCCTGATGCAGGATGATAAATCTGGTGTAAGACTCTTTAGTGGTACTTTGCACATAATATTAGTTGGCTTAGTTTACAGCAGAATATTGGAATTGGCATTATTTTTGGCAAACCGCCTTTTTTTACATGAAACCATGCCCTTTATCACAGACCAGACCCTGTTGTTATTTCCGTTGTAAAAGTGCCTGAAAACTGTCTAAAACCCTTGATAAATCTGCTGCAGACCGTTTTTTTGGTGCAAATTGAAACAGAATTCAAAAGACTTTGAAGTAACAGAAATTGACCTTATACACCACTACCAGAATGTTGTCAAACAACTTAACACAGATATTTCTTTCATGGCCCAGTGTGATGGCATCTACTAGAAAATTCTAACTCTTCCTACTTCAGATTGCCCTGTTTACTGTAACAGGTGGTCTTACATCTAGGAAACTGGCTAACTGGCTCTCCAGAAGCTTGGTCTAGACATGATGTCTATCGCAGCAGTGGGGGTATTCTGAGGTAGGGAGAGCTAGAATTAATTTATAAACTCTCCGCCTCCTAGACTTTTTACAGTAGATTCTCTGAACCTCTCAGCATAAATTGAGTTACTAAACCAATACAAGTAATTTGTCACGCAGTTTAACACATTCTAGATCATGTTTTTTTTTTGTTGTCGAACATGGTGACAGCATCCAAAATATCAACGTTGAAGTGAGATGAAAATTGACTGTATAAAGTCACCAAGGTGGAGAGTGTATGTGTGAAGTCAAGCTCAGCATGAGGACAATTGACAATTTAGTGTCCAAGGACATCACAAACCAGCTCTCCTGAAGTCACACGAGGGGTGCCCACCAGGGCTGCCCCCTCACCGCTCTCCTTTATGCTAATGTTGTGGGATGCAGCTGAAAGAACCATATGACCTACCAAACTCCTTCCACCAGAGCCGGATTATAGGCGGGGCTCCCGGGGCTCGAGCCCCGGGGCCCCCACCATCTTGCCCCCCCAGGGGGCCCCCACCAGATCGCGCCCCCTGGGCCCTGGCTCCTCAGCCGCCACCTCCCAGAGCTGTGCGCCCGACCACCCCGCCTCCCCGCATATCCCTCTGAATGGCCGAGCCGTCAGCCCCCCGGCACAGGTTCCCGCCTCACTGCCCGCCCAACTCGCTGCATGGCCTCCCCGCCCGCTCGTAACTCCGCTCCCTCCTCCCCAGCCCGAACAAGCGGCCGCCCTCCGCTCCCCAAACCCGCCATAAAAGCGGCAGTCCTCCGCTCTCCCCCCCACCCCACCCCCACCGGCGGAACAAGCGCCCTTCCACCGCTCCAAACCCCCCCACCCCCGCCCGAACATGCGCCCGTTCTCCGCTCCAAAACCCCCCGCTCCAAACAATCGGCCGTCCTCCGCTCCCCTGCCCCACCGGCGGAACAAGCGGCCGTCTTCCGCTCCCCCCCCTCCCCCGCCCGAACAAGCGGCCGCCTTCCGCTCCCCAACCCCGCCAGAAAAGCGACAGTCCTCCGCTCCCCCCCCCCACCGGCGGAACAAGCGCCCTTCCACCGCTCCAAACCCCCCACTCCGAACAATCGGCCGTCCTCCACTCCCCCGCCCCACCGGCGGAACAAGCGGGCGTCCTCCACTACCACCCACCCCCCCTGCTGGAAGAAGCGTCCATCCTCCGCGGAATAAGCAGCGGCCGTCCTCCGCTACAACCCCCCCCCCCCCGGGCGAAACAAGTGGCTGGCCTCCGCTCCTATTCCCCCCCCCCCCCCCCCCCGCGGAACAGGCAGACGTCCTCCGCTGTTTCACCCTACACCCCCCCCCCGCTCGAAGAAGCGCCCATCCTCCGCTCCTCCTCCCCTGCACCCAACCCCCCCCCCCCGTCCAAACCAGTAACCGACCGACCCCCCCCACGCCAAACACGAACAACCCCGAACACCCACCTGACGCGACGGCCGGTCATCCTAAAAGGGTAAGTATACACTACATATGTATTTATCTGTGTTTATAAATTATGTATATTCTGTATATATACTGTGTTTATATGCATCTACTGTCTATATATGTATATACTGTGTATATATGCATCTACTGTGTATATGTGTATATACTGTGTATATGTGTATATGCATCTACTGTCTATATATGTATATACTGTGTATATGTGTATATATGCATCTGTCTATATATGTATCTACTGTGTATATATGCATCTACTGTGTATATGTGTATATGCATCTGTCTATATATGTATATACTGTGTATATGTGTATATATGCATCTACTGTCTATATATGTATATACTGTGTATATGTGTATATATGCATCTACTGTCTACATATACATCTACTGTCTATATATGTATATACTGTGTATATGTGTATATATGCATCTACTGTCTATATATGCATCTACTGTGTATATGTGTATATACTGTGTATATGCATATATACTGTGTATATGCATCTACTGTCTATGTATGTATATACTGTGTATATGTGTATATATGCATCTACTGTGTATGTGTATATACTGTGTATATGTGTATATATGCATCTACTGTCTATATATGTATATAGTGTGTATATGTGTATATATGCATCTACTGTCTATATATGTATATAGTGTATATATGCATCTACTGTCTATATATGTATATACTGTGTATATATGCATTTACTGTTTTTATACACGCATATATATATATATATATATATATATATATATATATATATATATAATTGTTTATATGCTGTGTATATGGTATGTATGTATATGCTCTGTATTCTGAATGTGTGTGTGTATTTCCCGTATGTCTGTGAAAATGCTGTATATACTGAATGTGTGTGTATTTGCTGTATGTGTGAGTTAGTTAAATCTGTCCTGGCTTCCCAGACCTGTGTCCTAAGTTCTCCGCAACCTCAAGTACTTTCCTGCATTTACTGTGCTCATACCCTGTGGGTAAAGAGGTATTGGGTGCAAGTCCGTAAACAACTGTTCAACAGGATGGTTGTATTGGTCCCTGAGGACCCTTATTTATGCCTTCTGGTGGACCCGGGATTGTTCATTCTACCACGGATTGTGCTTTCATTATTGAAGCCTTGTACTGCGCTAGGAAAACGGTGGTCAGATTCTGGATGGCTGGATATCCCACTACCCTCTACCCTTCATCTGGGACAAATGGCTTGATTTGCCATTTACAGCTGCCCCAGACATTCCTACTGTGGAGATGACTTCTTGTTTGCTATGGCTTATGCATGTTGTGGCAAATGTACATTCATTTTGGATTCATGCTATATGTTGGGTCCTGCAAGACCATTCCTTATTTGCTTTATTCATCATGTATCCTGTCTCTCCTTGTTTCCCTGAATAAAGTTTATTGTTGATTAAAAAAAAAACAAGAAGAGACTCTGCACAGGAGCGGCTTCTGCGGAGGGTAAGTAGGCGCTTAGTGACGTTTTTTCACAATGTTGATACTGGGCACCAAATAAGATAAACACAGTTACAGAAGTAAAAAATGCACGGCTGAAGATGTCTAACGTAAAACAATAACCTACTGGTTTTTCCCGTTCCAGTGAAAGGACAGAGAAGGAAACTGTGATTATGGCAGAAACTGCAAGCACTGGCAACTCATCTCTTGAAGCTGCAAGGTAAATGGCATCCATTATTCATTGTGAACAATGTTCCTGTGTATCCAAGCGTTTCTGTCCTGTGTGCCAGTCCGTTCCTGATCCGTGAGCTGTGTTCCTGATCCGTTTGCCAGCTCCTGTGTTCCCACAGAATTTTACAGAATATGGACAAATACTGCTACATGCAATTTCTATAACATGGCTCTGTATTCAATCAAAAGCCAACAGTGAAAAATGTACCCAAAAATATGATATTAAAGTACTGACAAATTATTTTTTTCTCCTGAAAACTCAACCATGGGGCCCTGATGTGATGCTAGTAGACAGGGGTTCACCTAAACTCTCTGCTACCCGAGGCGAGTTATAGAATGGCAGCCCCAGGTTATTTTTTTAAGTGGGTTCTCCATGCAGTTTCTCACACCCATGCTGACTTCAGGTGTAAAGAGACACTATTTTTAAGTGGACAAAATCGAAAAAAGAGTGTGGAAATGCTCACCAGTTGAGATATGGGGAGATAATCATAGGCAAATTACAAAAATTAAATAAAAAGAACAAGTGTCTTGATACACCAAGCATTCTCCAGGCACTGGAAGTTACTATTGGTTACTTAAAATAAAAACATGAACCACAAGTAAGATATTCCTGGGGCCCACACGATATACAATATAAAACTCAAACTAAAAATATATGGATGTAAAAGGCATGAATCAGAGAGTTATTTTTTATAAAAATTTTTATTGAAAAAGTTCTAATAAACATGTACAATACCAATCCTCAGTATACATATATACAAATAGATACCATATAAATTACACATTATTGCACATATTACTAAAGTGACTTCTAAACTTATAATACCCATGCCACCCCCCTAACCTCCCACCCTCTCCCCCGCCCACACCAACCCTACAAGGAGGATGGGGTGAATCGAGACAGACCCATATGAGCCGAGACGGAGAAAAGAAAAAAAAAAAAGAACTTCAAAACTTCAAAAAGAAGGAAAAAAAGACAACATTACTCTCTCTTAATTGAGGGAAATCCTGTCTTGTATGCCCACACACCAAACCTTCTTCCATTTGTTTATAAATCCACCTCTTACTGCAGTTAGTTTCTCATAGCTTTTACATTATTGTACCTCTGTCATAAATTCTCCGTAGTACAGGATTTCTGTGCTACCCCATTTCCTAGCAATGATCACTCTAGCCAAAAAAAGGAGTTTATGAACTATCAGCCTTTTCCTAAACTCATCTCTCCCCAAGTCTATGAGACCTAGGAGCAAGACCCGGGCTGAAAGAATAAGTCTCAAATTATAAGTACCATTTATATAGTCCAGTATCCTACTCCAATAAACCCTCAAATTCTGACAACCGAATGCTACATGAAGAAAATCTGCATTCTCCAGGGGACACCTCCGACAATTAAATTGTACTATCCTATGATTCCAAGACTTAGAGGACAGTCCGATACCCTTATAACACAATTTCCAGTGCTCTTCTGATATCTCCCCCACTTGCATGTGCCATTTATTCCTCGAGGGATGAACCACCCCTTTCACAAACCCGTGCATAGTATATTTATACATCTGTGAAGTCACCATCTTCCTTAAACTCGTACTAATCAGAAATTCTATTCCTACATCTGTGCATATCGTGAGTCTTTCTTTACACAGCACCGCATTAAATGCATGATGCAGCTGCATAAACCGAAAAAAACTCGAATCCAACCCTGTGAAACGATTCACAAACACTGTATAATCGCATAATTGAGACCTGTCTAAAATTTGTGAAAAAAACCGAACCCCCTTCTTAAACCAATGCTCACTATCCGGAATAGATTTAAATTCTTTAAAGTGAAAATTCTCCCATATTGGGGTAAACCACAAAATTTTTTTATACCTTTAACTTTTTATATGTCCCCCAACATGTGAATATTCTTATAATTATTAAATCTAAGTTCCCCACTTTCTAACAAAGAAAAAATGGAATCCCTACTTCCCACACTAAGCTCTATTAACCTACCATAGGCACTGCAGTTCTTTCTTATGACTAAAAAAGCTAATTGAGAAGCCAGAAAGTAACCAAAGAGGTAGGGGACCCCCAGACCTTCAAGAATTCTGAACAATTTCCCGGAGAGCCAGATCGGGGATACCGCTAGAGGGTAAAGAAGCTGTGGGCGGAAGATCATTTTAACAATAGCTACCCTATCAGCTCTAGAAAAGGGCATTTTTATCCATCCCAAGATGTTCCTTCTTAGCTTATTAATAAGCGGGTTTATATTTAATTCCACGTACCTCCCAAAATCCCCAGAAACCCATATTCCTAAGTATTTAAAGGACGCACCCCTTTCTAACCGTGAAATAGGGAGATCTTCCTCTCTTCCCGCGCCATCTAACGGTAGAGGGACTGGATTTTTCTCGGGATTAAAGATCAATTGGGGAAAATCAAACCCATCCACCAATTTAATGGTATGGAGTCATCTGAACTCTGGATAGTCAGCAAAATATCATCCGCGTAAAGCGAAATCTTGTCCCTCTCTCCCCCACACCCCCAGCCCTTGATGTGGTCGAAATCACGAATCAAGATGGCCAGAGGCTCAATAAATAGGGCAAAGAGGAGGGGGGAGAGCGGACATCCCTGCCGAGTCCCCCTATACAATTGAAAGGGCTCAGAGAGTAAACCATTAACGCACATCCTCGCTATGGGGGAGTGATACATGATCTCAACCCACTTAGCAAAGACCCCACCTAACCCGAATCTGTCCATCACCTTCCATAAATAAGGCCACTCCACCCTGTCAAAAGCTTTAACAGCGTCTAATGACAGGATGGAGCAGTCCCCTTTGATTCCCAATTGCATATCTGAGAACAACCTATGAAGGTTATGTCCCGTACTCCTTGACGAGATAAACCCGTTTTGATCCGGGTGAACAATTACGGAGATTACCTTTTTCAACCTGGAGGAAAGAATTTTTACTAAGATTTTTATATCGGAATTCAATAAAGAGATACGTCTATAAGAACCCATCTCAACTCCATCTTTGTCCTTCTTAAAGATCAGTACTATGGCGGCCCCCGTCATTGATCCCCGTATCGCTCCCTCTGCGAATGCTGCTGCAAACACCGTTTCTAGTATTGGAGACAGGACATTTTGATACTTTCTATAGAAGGCAAAAGGTAAGCCATCTAATCCAGGTGCTGAATCTGTTGAAGTCCTAATAGCTTCCAGAATCTCCTCTACCCCTATAGGATCATTCAGTGGGAGCCTCTCTTCCTCTGACAGACTAGGGATAGGGATCGACTCCAAAAAGTTATTTAACTGACTATCCGTGTAGCTTGCCTCGGATGCATAGAGCGCCTCATAGAGGAGCCTGAAGCTCTCCAATATTGCTCTTTGATCTTGGACCAATTTCCCAGTATGATCCAAGATAGCGTGAACCCCCTGGCGACTACTTTTTTTTTAAAGAAAGTTAGCCAGAAGTTTGCCCGGTTTGCCCCTCTCCGCATAATTTCTATATCCCTTAAAGAAGGCTCTATTTTGAGATTACTCTGTCATGAAGGTGGTATAAGCCAATTGGGCCTCCAAGAACTTATCTCTATCTGCTTCCGTAGACGTAGCAGCCCAGAGTTTCTGGCTAAGGTCTAATTCGTTTTTAAATTTAAGCTCCCTCTGCCTGAATTCCTTTTTCTTCCAGTTGATCTCTGAAAAAAAGATACCCCGTAGATAAGCTTTCAATAAATCCTACACCATCCCTGGTTCCCCACTCCCCAAATTACAAGACCAAAATTCTTGAATCAATCTATTGATCTTCTCCTCATTATTCAGAATTGAGAGCCAGTGAGGGTTAAGTCTGAAAAAACTTCCTCTTTCCAAACATGTTTCCCTCTGCATCCTCAAAAAGAGGGATATCGGGCCATGGTCAGAGACCGCTATAGACTCATACTTCATTCTCTCTATAAATCCAAAAAAAGCGTCATTAGCCAAGCATAAGTCAATCCTGGAGAGAGATGAGCGAGTCCGACTAAAACAAGAAAATGCAGGTTTATCCAAGTATTTAGTGCGCCAGACATCCTTAAGTGACCAACTCTCACAAAACGTTCTTAAGCCCGAAGACCCCCTATCCCTATGCCCGCCTAGACTGTTCAGACTACGTCTGTCCAGGTCCCCATCGAAAACTGTATTAAAATCCCACAGGACCAGGATCGGATTATCCTCTCTGTCTTTAGTAAACTGGGTTAACTCATTTAGAACTTCCATTGAAAAAGGAGGCGGGATATAGATAAAGGCCAAGACACACAGGATTTTACATAATAAACAAAATAAGAAGATGAACCTCCCCTTTTTATCTGTCTTGACCGCTAAAATTTTTATATCCACCCTATTATGAATGAGAACGGATACTCCCCTGGAGAATGCGGACCCACAAGAGTGGAAAACAAAAGATGCCCACCTTCTATGAAGCCAGGCCATAGTGTCGGGTGTAAGATGTGTCTCTATTAAACAAACAATACCAGGCAAATGTCGGGCCACTATATCATTTACAATACAGCGCTTACGGCCATCGTTCAGGCCCCTGACATTCCACACAAAAACCTGAGTAGACATAAATTAATTAAAAAAAAAAAAAAAAAAAAAGGAAAAAGAAAAATTCCCTTTGCCGGCTCGGTATGTCTCTCTGTCCCACCACTCCGGTCCTTCCCTTCCTTCGGGGACTCTCCACTCCCTCCCCCAGATTTTCTCCCAGAAGCTTTTGGAGGCATTTTTTTTTTCTATTCCCGGCCCTCTAAATTAAACCAGATTATATATACACACTTATCAACACGGTTAACCTACAACACTCAAGTTCAATTACAGAGAACAGAAAAACAAAACAAAGAAAACAAGTTTATAGACTGAAGTAGCCGCGGGGGACCTGCAGAAACCCTGCTGCAGGTGGGGTAGACGGAGAAAACAACCAGCAAGTTATTATCAAAGTCCGCTCCGGCAAAGAATGAAATAGTCCAGAGAGGGGACAGAGTCAATGGCACCCGAGACTTCCTCCCTTCTTCCCTCTCCTTCTTCCCCACAGAGAGGATAAAGTTAGTTAGTAGGTGTAATTAGTAGGGAGAAGACACTGACCAGGGTTTTTCGGATAAAAAGCATTGATTAGCAGCACAGTCAGAATAGTAAAGTTTAGTAGACAAAAGCAGAAGCAAGGGGGTAGCAGTTATATGTCGTTAGAAAGGGCACAAGCCAGTGTAGGGAACCTCCACACAATAGGCCCCAAAAGGACCACAACTCCTGCGACACGAAGGTACCTCACCACCAGCTACTCAGACGACCCTTGGATCTCCCTTGGTTCTCCGACTCCAAACCACGATTCCAGGCACATAAAGGAACCATCCACGGCGTCGAACAGCCCACCGAGATGTCGACAATGGGCCCTCCAGCCGAACAGCGTCCTCTGGAGGACCACCCGACAGACCGATGCTGAGGTCCACTCCAGCTCTCACATGGAGCGTCCGGCAGTCCAACATGGAATGCGGCCCTCGACTCCGGCCCCACCTGGAACGCCAAGCCTCTGCTCACTGACAATCGGCCTCCACTCCAGCTCTCACCTGGAGTTGAGACTGTTTCTCCGCGTGCCTCCAACCTCAGGGCATGCTCTAGACGCCGGACCAGAGGAGAGCCGTCACGGTACTGGGCCACTGGCTCGGCCCGGCAGCCCCACCCCGGGCAGCCAGAGTCCGCTCGGAGCCGGCACCAGGCCAGAGCAACAACCTGCCAGCGCTGCCAGGGAAAACGACCTCCGTTACCTCAGCGGCATCAGCGGCACGGCTCGCGGGCAGAGCGGGGGAGAGGGGGCGGGTCCGGACGTGCGTGCGTGCACGCGTCACGTCATGCCAATCCGGAAGTGAATCAGAGAGTTATTAAACAATAGATTGTGACACCCTTCCTCAGCAGAAGGAAGGAACAGAAGTTCCGAAATGTGTTCAGTTTATGTCCAATATTCTCAAGATTACTTCCAAGGTTGTCCCATACGGAAAGAAAAAGAGGATATCGATAAGCCAAATAAATCTTCTGCAAGTGAAAGATACTACAGTATTCACTATCTACGATACGAACTAACTAGCAACATCTGTTTTCCTACAGTCTGCGACAAAGCCAAGTTAACCGCAGTGTAAGGAGATAAAGGCATAATGAACTACAGGTCTCAGCGCAGCAAGAAATCTTTACAGCGCAGGTGCAAACAAACTCTGAGCCTCGCTCTGGCGGATGACAAGCTCTCTACCTGAGACCCGAGTGGAGAAACACATACTGTGCGGATGCTGTCCGCTTGTTGCAAGGACTGGGTATCTTATGATATACTTATTATGAAAATGAGGATTATACCTTTCTATAAAAACATGAGTTCCATTTTTTTGTGAAAGTACCAAATAGGGACATTATATGCATTTAATGCATATATTCAATGTATAGATTGAACCTAGATCTGGAGTTGCGATATTGAACAAGGATTTGGAGTTGTGATATCGTGTGTCACAATCTATTGTTAAATAACTCTCTGACTCATGCCTTTTACATTCATATATTTTTAGTTTGAGTTTTATATTGTATATCGTGTGGGCCCCACAAATATCTTACTTGTGGTTCATGTTTTATATGGGATTTATATTTTAATAAATAACCAATAGTAACTTCCACTGCCTGCAGAATTCTTGGTGTAGCAAGACACTTGTTGTTTTTATACTGTTTTTAAGGTGCAGGTCCTACTTTGTAGCATATAACTGCACCCCCGACGCTTTCCCCTATCTTGCTGTAGATGGTGCTGCCTGAGGCAAGAGGCTCAACTCACCTCATGGCTGGTGTACCACTGGTAGTAAAGCTGGAGACCCAACAATGCCCCCCCCAAGTCTAACACCGCACTACAACTATAAAATTTTCCTTCTAAAAATTTTTTTTTCAACTATAATTCACATCATTGCATACTTATTGTATTAGTGATAAACAACCCTAATGGTAAAATATCCTGAGAGTCTTGGGGAAAATATGTTTTTTTTTAAATAAAAAGCTTAAAAGAAAGTCTTAATAAAAGTCCTAATTTTCCCAATCAAAATAAAAGTTCCAAAAAAGTAATTGGTGTCAAAAATTTTGAAATGGCCTAAAGATTGATATTTAAGATTGAATTACATAATTATTTAACTCACATGGTAGGGGACTTAAAGAAATTAAAATAAAAATAATGCAGAATGTCCAGTTTTTTTCATCCTACCTCCCAGCAAAAAGGGAATCATTAAAAAGTATGTACCCAAAAGTGTCACCAATGAAAAAAATCAATTTTACAAAACTTCATACAACTCTTTGAAAAGTTATGGGTCACAAAATATATTGACACTTTTCACTTTTTGTAAAAGGGTTTCTTATCAGTAAAACTATTCATTACTATGATACCGAATTTGTATAACTGAACTAACAATATTCCTGCAATATTTATTGCATTTCTCGTCATTGTCTCCCAGTTAAAGCAAATAAAAGTTATACCTCAGTGAAAAAATAAAAAAATCATCAAAAATAAAAAATTCACTTTAAAAAAAAATACCCCTCATAAAGCCATAGCGATTGAAAAATGAAACTGCAGGTAATATAGGCACTACAGAGAAGGGGGGGGGGGGGGCCCAGGTCAGGTTGGTACTACAGTATTACCATTCTGACACCTCTGTTTAATACACATGTACAGGGCATTCCCTTATTAATAATTTCTCCCTTTGTTTTCACAGTGATGAATGTAAATATAACCTGGATTATCCAGAAAAAGGCCTCTGTCTGATCATAAACATGGAGAATTTTTCTAGTGGTAAGAATATGATTTCTGTATAACATAAATAATAGGCACAAGACATGGAAAGAGGCAAAAGAAGTTCCACTGTCTTCCATTATGCTTTCAGATGGCAGAATATTTCTAATTGCAGTTTTGTTCTTCTGATTATGGGGGCTGCCATCTTACCTGAGATCTAGTAACAGCATTTAGTGACATGCTTTACAGCAGCCGACTCATTGAGGTTTATGGGGTGTTTCCTGGTCATGTTCTGTGCAGATAGGAGATGAAAATAACCAGTCACATTATCTATTGGCAGTAGTGGAGGCATTCATAGTGTTTCCAACTGTCCTGGATTTGGTAAGACAGTCCTGTTTTTCAGTTGGGTGTTTGTCCCAGTTTGCCCGGCACGTTTCCTCTGCGTCAGAATGTAGGAGGCAGAATTCAGAGGAAATGTGAGGGACAAAGCTGCTACCTCCCTCCTCCACCTTCTCCAACTACAGGTCCTTAAATGTGCTGTGGGGGCACCATAAGAATAGGGAGCTGCTGTGCTGGGGGACACAGTAACAAAGGGAGCTGCTGGAGAGGGTACAGTATGAAGGGGAGCTGCTGGAGAGGGTACAGTATGAAGGGGAGCTGCTGGAGAGGGTACAGTATGAAGGGGAGCTGCTGGAGAGGGTACAGTATGAAGGGGAGCTGCTGGAGAGGGTACAGTATGAAGGGGAGCTGCTGGAGAGGGTACAGTATGAAGGGGAGCTGCTGGAGAGGGTACAGTATGAAGGGGAGCTGCTGGAGAGGGTACAGTATGAAGGGGAGCTGCTGGAGAGGGTACAGAATGAAGGGGAGCTGCTGGAGAGGGTACAGTATGTAGGGGAGCTGCTGGAGAGGGTACAGTATGAAGGGGAGCTGCTGGAGAAGGTACAGTATGAAGGGGAGCTGCTGGAGAGGGTACAGTATGAAGGGGAGCTGCTGGAGAGGGTACAGTATGAAGGGGAGCTGCTGGAGAAGGTACAGTATGAAGGGGAGCTGCTGGAGAAGGTACAGTATGAAGGGGAGCTGCTGGAGAAGGTACAGTATGAAGGGGAGCTGCTGGAGAGGGTACAGTATGAAGGGGAGCTGCTGGAGAAGGTACAGTATGAAGGGGAGCTGCTGGAGAAGGTACAGTATGAAGGGGAGCTGCTGGAGAAGGTACAGTATGAAGGGGAGCTGCCGGAGAAGGTACAGTATGAAGGGGAGCTGCCGGAGAGGGTACAGTATGAAGGGGAGCTGCCGGAGAGGGTACAGTATGAAGGGGAGCTGCTGGAGAGGGTACAGTATGAAGGGGAGCTGCTGGAGAGGGTACAGTATGAAGGGGAGCTGCTGGAGAGGGTACAGTATGAAGGGAAGCTGCTGGAGAGGGTACAGTATGAAGGGGAGCTGCTGGAGAGGGTGCAGTATGAAGGGAAGCTGCTGGAGAGGGTACAGTATGAAGGGGAGCTGCTGGAGAGGGTACAGTATGAAGGGGAGCTGCTGGAGAAGGTACAGTATGAAGGGGAGCTGCTGGAGAAGGTACAGTATGAAGGGGAGCTGCTGGAGAAGGTACAGTATGAAGGGGAGCTGCCGGAGAAGGTACAGTATGAAGGGGAGCTGCCGGAGAAGGTACAGTATGAAGGGGAGCTGCCGGAGAGGGTACAGTATGAAGGGGAGCTGCCGGAGAAGGTACAGTATGAAGGGGAGCTGCTGGAGAGGGTACAGTATGAAGGGGAGCTGCTGGAGAGGGTACAGTATGAAGGGGAGCTGCTGGAGAGGGTACAGTATGAAGGGAAGCTGCTGGAGAGGGTACAGTATGAAGGGGAGCTGCCGGAGAGGGTACAGAATGAAGGGGAGCTGCTGGAGAGGGTACAGTATGTAGGGGAGCTGCTGGAGAGGGTACAGTATGAAGGGGAGCTGCTGGAGAAGGTACAGTATGAAGGGGAGCTGCTGGAGAAGGTACAGTATGAAGGGGAGCTGCCGGAGAAGGTACAGTATGAAGGGGAGCTGCCGGAGAGGGTGCAGTATGAAGGGGAGCTGCCGGAGAAGGTACAGTATGAAGGGGAGCTGCCGGAGAGGGTACAGTATGAAGGGGAGCTGCCGGAGAAGGTACAGTATGAAGGGGAGCTGCCGGAGAGGGTACAGTATGAAGGGGAGCTGCTGGAGAGGGTACAGTATGAAGGGGAGCTGCTGGAGAGGGTACAGTATGAAGGGAAGCTGCTGGAGAGGGTACAGTATGAAGGGGAGCTGCTGGAGAGGGTGCAGTATGAAGGGAAGCTGCTGGAGAGGGTACAGTATGAAGGGGAGCTGCTGGAGAGGGTACAGTATGAAGGGGAGCTGCTGGAGAAGGTACAGTATGAAGGGGAGCTGCTGGAGAAGGTACAGTATGAAGGGGAGCTGCTGGAGAAGGTACAGTATGAAGGGGAGCTGCCGGAGAAGGTACAGTATGAAGGGGAGCTGCCGGAGAAGGTACAGTATGAAGGGGAGCTGCCGGAGAGGGTGCAGTATGAAGGGGAGCTGCTGGAGAGGGTACAGTATGAAGGGGAGCTGCTGGAGAAGGTACAGTATGAAGGGGAGCTGCTGGAGAAGGTACAGTATGAAGGGGAGCTGCTGGAGAAGGTACAGTATGAAGGGGAGCTGCTGGAGAGGGTACAGTATGAAGGGGAGCTGCTGGAGAAGGTACAGTATGAAGGGGAGCTGCTGGAGAAGGTACAGTATGAAGGGGAGCTGCTGGAGAGGGTACAGTATGAAGGGGAGCTGCTGGAGAAGGTACAGTATGAAGGGGAGCTGCTGGAGAGGGTACAGTATGAAGGGGAGCTGCTGGCGAGGGTACAGTATGAAGGGGAGCTGCTGGAGAAGGTACAGTATGAAGGGGAGCTGCTGGAGAGGGTACAGTATGAAGGGGAGCTGCTGGAGAAGGTACAGTATGAAGGGGAGCTGCTGGAGAGGGTACAGTATGAAGGGGAGCTGCTGGCGAGGGTACAGTATGAAGGGGAGCTGCTGGAGAAGGTACAGTATGAAGGGGAGCTGCTGGAGAGGGTACAGTATGAAGGGGAGCTGCTGGAGAAGGTACAGTATGAAGGGGAGCTGCTGGAGAAGGTACAGTATGAAGGGGAGCTGCTGGAGAGGGTACAGTATAAGGGGAGCTCCTGGAGAGGGTACAGTATGAAGGGGAGCTGCTGGGGGAGCATATTGTGAAGGGATCTACTGGGGGGGGGGACTGTGTAAATGGCAGATGCTGGGAGGGGCACAGTATTGAGGGTAGCTACCAGGAGGGGCGAAGTGAAAAGGGGAGCTGCCGGGAGAGGCACAGTGTGAAGTGGAGCTATTGGAGGGGGCACAATATGAAAGGGAGCTGCTTGGTGGCAAAGTATGAAGGGGAGCTGCCGATGGGGGCACAATATGAGGGAGGCTTGAATTTGAGGGAGCTGTGGGGAACACAATGTGATGGGGCACAAAGCGGGGAACTATACTGTGTGTGGGGGTGGTGCAAGGGGAAGGGAAAACAATGTGGCTTGGCGAAATAAATTTCTGTCCCTCTTGCTGCTGGGGGGAACAATAAAAGGAGGCTTTAACATGAGGGGACTTGGGAGCTCAGTATCAGAGGGGATACAATGTGACAGGGAGCTGGGGGACACATTGTGAGGGTAACATTGAGGGCACTAAGGGGGAAATTATACTGTGTGGGGGTGGTGTAAGGGGCAGAGCAAAAGGTGTGGCTTAGGGCTAAACCATGCATCTTTCGTTCGTCTTTCTTTGCTACCATAGTTTGGAGGAGGTTTAGATGTATGATGGTGTCACAGGTTATACAGAAGTTATTGAATTATGCAGTTTGTCCAATAGTAATGTAACCGTATCGCTGATTCTATACAATATACACTAATAGCTGGAATAATGTCTATCTGTTCTGCCAATAAAATGTACATTATACTGTGTCTATATAAGACTAAATATTATGCTTTACTTTTAAAAGCCTTGAGACTAGAACAAAGAAAAGGCACATCTGAGGATGAAAAATCTATTGCTGATGTCTTTAAAAAAATCGGATTTCGGGTACAAATTGAGAAAGATAAAACATGTACAAAAATAATGAGTATCTTGGGAAAAGGTCAGTATCGTGGACAATACTATCACATTATTGTATTATGATAGCATTCAAATGATATATCATAGCAAATATATATCAAAATATAATGTATTACAGCAGTAAGGAAAATGGTAAGGCGCCGTTCACACCAGCATTTTAATTTCTGTTTAAAACTCTTCCATTTATAAAAATAAAAAAGTGTTTTAAAAGGATGAAACACTGAGCAGGGGTATGATATCTCCTTGTCCTGGTCCTTTGACTTCTCTGTTACAGTCCCATATTAGAGATACTTACCTACTAATATTTTCCTTTTTCGGGCCCCACTTTTAGTTTTGCCCTGGGCCCCATTTTGCCTAAAACCGAGTTTACTAAACACTAGATAAAAATTGACATTTCATAAAATCATAGAAATAGAACAGTTCAGCTCAGGACTGATAATCCGGGGGTATAAGCCCCAGGTCTAAAAAAGGTGCAAACCAGTATTGATGCAAATATAGTTACAGGGGAGCAACATGAAAAAATCTTCAATACATGGAAATCTGCCCCATAAAAAAGACACTGTCTGCTGCGCTACTTTTTCTGCTATTTCAGAACGGAAAAAGGAATGATACCTGCCGAACGTAGGCTAAGTTTATCAAGGCTGGCATAACATACACCCATTCTCATCCCCTGTGCAATGAAGCAAGTTGCATCTAATTCATTAAGAGTCTTAGCAAGTTAAATCCCATGTAGATAGGGGATCCTTACAGTGGTCAATCCAATTCTAACTAGTGAATGGAAAGTTGAGAATGAATCTTAATACTCCATTTGCTTACTTTGGTAGTCTTGAATGTTGCTGAAGACAATGCTCAGTTATCTCATGGACTCATTAGCTATCTCCTGAACAGTGAATGGGGTATCTCAAGTTAGCCTATTGCCGTCCTCTACAATTTCCAACACTCCCATAGTTTTTTTTTAAATAACAGCAAGAGGACGGAGGACAGGAGGCCATAGTAAGAGAGGCAGGGAGTCACAGTATAAGGAGGATGGAAGACAGGGAGTCACAGTATAAGGAGGATGAAGAACATGAGGCCACAGTATGAGGAGGATGGAAGACAGGGAGTCACAGTATGAGAAGGATGGAGAACATGAGGCCACAGTATGAGGAGGATGGAAGGCAGGGAGTCACAGTATGAGGGGGTAAGAGGACAGGAGGCCACAGTATGAGGGGGTAAGAGGACAGGAGGCCACAGTATGAGGAGGATGGAGGACAGGAGGCTACAATATGAGGAGGTTGGAAGACAGGGCGTCACAGTATGAGGAGGATGGAGGACCAGGGGTCACAATATGAGGAGGATGGAAGACAGGGAGTCACAGTATGAGGAGGATGTAAGACAAGGGCATCACAATAAGAGCAGGATGGAAGACAGGGGGTCACAATAAAAGGGGAGTGGAGGACAGGAGGCCACAGTATGAGGAGGATGGAAGACAGGGTGTCACAGTATAAGAAGGATGGGAGGCCACAGTATGAGGAGAATTTAGAAAAATTTGAAAAGTTGACTTCCTGGCTCTTATAGTGCAGTTCTAATATAATTTCACTTTATTTTTCCCCTTAAAACAGATAGTGGATCTAAACTAGAAAAAATGTACGTTGGGGCAGATTTACTTACCCGGTCCATTCGCGATCCAGTGGCGCGTTCTCTGCGCTGGATTCGGGTCCGGCCGGGATTTATTCCGCCGTCCACCAGGTGGCTCTGCTGCGCTGAAAAGCATCGGAACGCGCTGGAGTTCACCAGCTCAGGCTGAGTGAAGGTAAGTGCAATCTCCGCGACAGATTTTTTGTTTTAAATGCGGCAGTTTTTCCGAATCTGTCGGGTTTTCGTTCGGCCATGCCCCCCGATTTCCGTCGCGTGCATGCCAGCGCCGATGCGCTACAATCCGATCGTGTGCGCCAAAATCCAGGGGCAATTCAGGGGAAATCGGCGCAAATCGGAAATATTCGGGTAACACGCCGGGAAAACGCGAATCGGGCCCTTAGTAAATGACCCCCAATGTATTTCAAAAACTGCAATGTGGTGACAACCTTATCTGTTTTCATTGTTACATTTTAGTTGCAGAGGATAATCACAGCAATATCGGGTGTTTTGTGTGTTTTATAATGAGTCATGGAGAAAAAGGAATATTTTATGGATTTGATGACTTTATCAAAGAAGAAGACCTGTTCGCTTTATTTGAAGGAGAAAACAGCCCACATCTTATTGGGAAACCAAAGATTTTCTTTCTACAGGTAATCATACATTTTTTAGGAAAACTTTATACAGGTTGTCTGTAGTTTGAAAAACATGGCTGCTGTCAGGTTCGCTAGGGAGAATGCTGGAACTTCTGGTGGTGGCAGCAGCGTTCTCCGAACCCCGGCGCGTGTCCGCGCAAACTCCACCTCTCGTCCTGGGCAGCGGCTGCTAAGATCTCGCGCTGTCTAGGAGTGGCTGGGACTTTGAACCTCTGCTTGGTGCCTGTTGTTCTGCACCGTGAGGGGTTAATTCCCAGATGCTGTCCAGCTCCTATCAGGTTCTGGAGGTGGAGTTCTGGCTGCATAAATTGCAGCTTCACTAGTCACCTGTGCCAGTGTTTGAAATCTCTTTCTCCACTTGCTTGCTGCACTAGGTTGTATTGCTCTGTATCTGTATTGTTGTTACCTCGGCTAGTTTTTGACATTGACTATTTGCTTACTGACTTTGCTATTGACGTACCCTCCCGTTGTGACTCCGGCTAGTTTACGATTCTTTTGTGTTTTATGTTCGTCAGTCTGTTTGTATTTCCCTTCCCGCACTTAAACCAGAGTATTCCGAGTCTTCAAGTAGTCGCCCCACGGTTTAGCGTGGGGGGGCTATAGGAAGGGACAGAGGCTGGGGCAAGCTCAGGGCACACTATCCCCTGTCTTTTGTGTACCCAATCCTAACAGAAACACTGGCCACTCACAGGTCTGCATCCTGTATCCGACCTGCTACATTCTCTCCTTCCATGGAGCCTTTGTCAGCTGTGGTCGCTCAGGTCCAGACCCTAACTCAGCTTGTTCAGGATCTAGCTTCCCGTCTCCAAATTCAGGAATCTATGCAGGTTCCACAACAGACATCACCGCAGGATCCACTGCCTCCCATGCCTGAACCTAAGGTTCCTCTCCCTGACGTGTTTTTTGGTGACCGTAAGAAATTTTTTTCATTTCGGGAGGGCTGTAAACTTTACTTTTCTTTACGCCCTCGTTCATCGGGCACAGAGATTCAAAGGGTGGGCGTGGTAATTTCCCTGTTGCGTGGGGATCCGCAAAATTGGGCTTTTTCTCTCCCACCTGACTCTCCATCCCGTTCTTCTCTTGACGCTTTTTTTTTCTGCTCTAGGCCAGATTTATGACGAACCTGACCGCCGAGCACTTGCAGTTTCCCACCTTAGATCTCTGTCAGGGAAAACGGACAGCAGAAGATTATTGTGCCCAGTTCAGACAGTATGTGACTGACTCGCAATGGAATGACTGCGCCCTAAAGGACCAATTTATGTCCGGACTGTCAGACCGAGTACAGGACTTAGTCTTAGCTTATGCCGAGCCTCAGACATTAGATGATGCTATGACTCTGGTCATCCGAGTTGATCGTCGCCTAAGATCCAGGCGATCACCTCGGGTGTCCTCTGACTGTCAGCCAGCGGCCAATCTGTCTCCGGGTAGTCCAGAATTGGAATCCATGGAGCTGGATAGCATCTCTCCTGCACAGCGGAAGCAACATCGAATGAGACATCATCTTTGTTTCTACTGTGGAACACCTGTTCCAAGAGGCAGCAGCAGGAAAACTTCCGCTCCTAAGCAGTAGTCGGGGGGACTGCTTAGGAGCTCAGGTACTCCCAATTGTGTCTAGAATGTATTTACCTTGTACTATTAAGTTTCAGTCTGTTTCCTGCACTGGTCGCGCCTTTTTGGATTCAGGTGCTGCGTCTAATTTAATTGATTATAGTTTTGTCTCTCAGTTTCGCATGTCATTGATTCCATTGTCCACTCCTATCCAGATGTCGGGTGCGGATTTGACCCCTCTACAGGCAGGGTTGATTAAATTCCGAACCCCGCAGATAAAACTTATGGTAGGAGCTATGCATGTAGAATGGTGTTCTTTCCTAGTTATGGAAAACCTGTCTGAAAATGTCATTCTTGGTCTACCCTGGCTCCGGATCCATAATCCGGTAATTAATTGGGAAACTCTGGAGCTGGTTCATTGGGGTCCTCACTGTAAGGATCACCTGTCCAGAGTTTCATTATGTACAGTAGTGGCGGAAGATCAGAGTCTTCCAGGTTTTCTCTCTGATTACTCAGATGTGTTTTCAAAACCCTTATCCCAAGTACTTCCTCCTCACAGGGAGTTTGATTGTAAAATTGACCTTCTTCCTGATGCTAGATTGCCAAAGGGTCGTATATATAACCTGTCGGTACCTGAACGGGAGGCACTGAAGAGTTATATTGATGAGAGTTTGGCAATCGGACATATCCGTCCTTCTGAGTCGCCCACTGGGGCCGGGTTCTTTTTTGTTGAGAAAAAAGATGGTGGTCTACGGCCGTGTATTGATTATCGAGAATTAAATAAGATAACGGTAAAAAACTCAGGTCCTCTCCCCTTGATCCCGGATCTCTTAAATCAGGTTTCTGGGGCCCAAGTTTTCTCTAAATTAGATCTCAGAGGGGCTTATAACCTGATTCGGATCCGGGAAGGGGATGAGTGGAAAACCGCATTTAATACACCTTTGGGACACTTTGAATACCTGGTTATGCCCTTTGGTTTGAGTAATGCCCCAGCGGTTTTTCAAGGGTTTATGAACTCCATCTTTCATGATTACATCGGTGTGTTTATGGTGGTTTATCTAGACGATATTTTGATTTTCTCTCCTGATATGGTTTCTCACCAGCAACACCTCCGCCAAGTACTTACCAGGTTGCGCAAAAACCACCTCTTCGCTAAGCTGGAAAAGTGTGTTTTTTGCGTCCAGAAGGTTTCCTTCTTAGGTTATGTTGTGATTCCCTCTGATGTACAGATGGATCCGAGTAAGGTTCAGGCGCTCACGGACTGGGTTCGGCCTACCAATCTTAAGGCCCTACAACGTTTTTTAGGTTTCGCTAACTATTATCGGAACTTTATAAAGAACTTTTCCGTGATCGCCAAACCCCTCACGGATCTAACCCGTAAGGGTGCTGATCCGAACAATTGGTCCCCTGCCGCTTGCTCAGCGTTTGAAACTTTAAAAGCGGCATTCTCGTCAGCCCCAGTCTTGGTTCAACCTGACCTCTCTCTACCGTTTGTTGTGGAGGTGGATGCCTCCGAGGTAGGAGTTGGTGCAGTGTTGTCTCAGGGGTCCTCCACTCTCACCAGACTTAGGCCCTGTGCATATTTCTCTAGAAAGTTTTCCTCTTGTGAGAGGAATTATGATATTGGTAATCGAGAGCTCCTTGCCATTAAGTGGGCATTTGAAGTCTGGCGACACTTTTTGGAGGGAGCTCTTCATCCGATCACTGTGCTCACGGATCATAAGAACTTAGTATATTTGGATACTGCTAAACGTTTGAACTCACGTCAGGCTAGGTGGGCCTTGTTTTTCTCTCGTTTCAATTTTGTGGTCACCTACCGACCTGGGTCAAAAAATGTGAAGGCTGATGCCTTGTCCCGTAGCTTCGGGACTCCTGAGCTTCCAGAGGCTACTGACAGTAATATTTTGTCTCCAGGGGTTGTGCTGGCAGCTGTCTCCTCCCACCTCTCCTCTCAAATTTTAGCAGGACAAAGATCTGCACCTAAAGACCTTCCGGAAGGCAAATTATTTGTTCCTCTTTCTTGTCGTTTGAGAGTGTTGGAGGAGACGCATTGCTCGGTGTTGGCAGGTCATCCGGGAATGCGGAGTACCTTGGATCTCTTGAAGAGAAGTTACTGGTGGCCTCACATGACTAAGGATGTGCACGCATTTGTCCAAGCCTGTCAGGTCTGTGCGCGAGGAAAGACTCCCAGGAGACGTCCTGAGGGGCCTCTTCTTCCGCTTCCAGTTCCCACCAGGCCGTGGTCTAAAGTGTCTATGGACTTTGTCACTGATCTGCCAGCGTCTCAAGGCTGTACAGTGGTTTGGGTAGTAGTGGACCGTTTCTCTAAAATGGGACACTTTGTTCCGTTAAAAAAGTTACCTTCAGCTGAAGAATTAGCTGAATTGTTTATACAGAATATTGTACGCCTCCATGGTATACCAGATGATATTGTGTCAGATAGGGGCGTACAATTTGTTTCCAAATTTTGGCGAGCATTTTGTTCTAGACTGGAAGTTAATTTATCGTTCTCGTCGGCGTTTCACCCTGAGTCTAATGGTCAGTCCGAGAGAATGAATCAGGAGATGATTCAATATCTGCGACTTTGTCTCGGACAGTCAGGACCAGTGGGTGAAATTCCTTCCGTTGGCAGAATTTGCTATTAATAACCACAGTAGTTCGTCCACACAGGTATCTCCGTTTTTCTGCAATTATGGTTTTCATCCTCGTTTCTCTTTTTCATCTGTGCCTGTCTCTAATATTCCTCGAGCGGAAGCTATTACATCCAAGTTGCGCTCACTCTGGTCACAGGTTCGGGGGAATATTCAGAGGGCACAAAATTCTATGGTCCAACAAACTGAAAGAAGGCGCACTAACTCCGATACGTTTGTGGTGGGGGATAAAGTGTGGTTATCCACGAAAAACCTTAAATTGAAGGTCCCCTCTTTGAAGTTTGCGCCCAGGTTTGTGGGTCCGTTTGTTGTTACGCATATTGTTAACCCGGTTTCCTTCAAGATTACACTTCCAGCAGGGTGGCGGGTCCATAACACCTTCCATAAGAGTCTTCTGAAGCGCTATGTTGAGCCTGTTTTGCCTCTTTCTGACCCTCCTTCTCCATCTATTGTGGAGGGGAATCTGGAATTTGAGGTAGAAAAAATTGTGAATTCCAGATGGGTAGGTAACTCCCTGCAGTACCTGGTCCATTGGAAAGGTTTTGGTCCTGAGGATAGGTCTTGGGTTCCGGCTAGAGATGTTCATGCTCCACGGTTACTTAGGTTGTTTCATCAGACCTACCCTCAGAAGCCATCTTTAAGATCTAGGGGTCCGAAGGCCCCCCGTCAGGGGGGGGTACGGTCAGGTTCGCTAGGGAGAATGCTGGAACTTCTGGTGGTGGCAGCAGCGTTCTCCGAACCCCGGCGCGTGTCCGCGCAAACTCCACCTCTCGTCCTGGGCAGCGGCTGCTAAGATCTCGCGCTGTCTAGGAGTGGCTGGGACTTTGAACCTCTGCTTGGTGCCTGTTGTTCTGCACCGTGAGGGGTTAATTCCCAGATGCTGTCCAGCTCCTATCAGGTTCTGGAGGTGGAGTTCTGGCTGCATAAATTGCAGCTTCACTAGTCACCTGTGCCAGTGTTTGAAATCTCTTTCTCCACTTGCTTGCTGCACTAGGTTGTATTGCTCTGTATCTGTATTGTTGTTACCTCGGCTAGTTTTTGACATTGACTATTTGCTTACTGACTTTGCTATTGACGTACCCTCCCGTTGTGACTCCGGCTAGTTTACGATTCTTTTGTGTTTTATGTTCGTCAGTCTGTTTGTATTTCCCTTCCCGCACTTAAACCAGAGTATTCCGAGTCTTCAAGTAGTCGCCCCACGGTTTAGCGTGGGGGGGCTATAGGAAGGGACAGAGGCTGGGGCAAGCTCAGGGCACACTATCCCCTGTCTTTTGTGTACCCAATCCTAACAGCTGCTTCCTTCCAAACACAGCACCACACCTGACTATGGTTTGTGAGCAGCTGTATAGAGATGAGTGTAGGTTATCTGCAATACTACACACTAGCCATAGTCAGGAGAGGAGCTGTGGAAGAAAGCAGATGTGGTTTTCAACCTCCGGACAATCCCTTTAATATCATTAACCCCTTAAGGACGCAGGGTTTTTCGCCTCATTTCTCGCTCTCCAACTTCAAAAATCCATAACTTTTTCATTTTTCCGTGTACAGACCTGTGTGAGGGCTTATTTTGTGCGTAACAAATTTTACTTTCCCGTAATGTTATTTATTTTAACATGCCGTGTACTGCGAAGCTGAAAAAAAATTCCAAATGTGGAAAAATTGAAAAAAAAACGCACGTGCGTCACGTTCTTGTGGGCTCAGTTTTTACGACTTTCACTCTTCGCTCCAAATAACACGCCTACTTTATTCTTTGGTTCGGTGCGATCGCGGTGATACCAAATTTATACAGGTTTTATTGTGTTTTAATACATTTTCAAAAATTAAACGAATGTGTACAAAAAAGAAAAAAAATTTTTTGCCATCTTCTGACGCTAATAACTTTTTCATACTTTGGCGCACGGAAATGTGTGAGGGGTCATTTTTTGCGAAATGAGGCGACGTTTTCATTGCTACCGTTTTGAGGTCTGTGCGACATTTTGATCATTTTTTATTTCATTTTTTATGTTATGTAAAAAGGTGTAAAAGTCGCATTTCGGACATTTGGGCGCCATTTCCCGCCTCGGAGGTCACCGCCGGCCGTAACCGTTTTTATATTTTGATAGATCGGGCATTTTGGGACGCGGCGATACCTAATATGTCTGTGATTTTTACTGTTTGTTATGTTTTATATCCGTTCTAGGGAAAGGGGGGTGATTTGAACTTTTAATATTTTATTAATTTTTTTTATTTTTTAAACTTTTTTTTTTCTTTTTTTTTTCACTATCTTTTAGACCATCTAGGGTACATTAACCCTAGATGGTCAGATCGCTGCTACCATATACTGCAATACTTCTGTATTGCAATATATGGCATTTTTGCAGCACATTCATTACAATGAGCCACTGGCTCATTGTAACGAATATGCAGCTGCCAGATAGCCTCGTGTCAAGAGAAGACACGAGGCTACCATGGCAACTGATCGCCACCCCCCGATGACGTTCGGGGGCGTGGCGATCAAAAAAAAGATGGCGGCGCCCACGCGCCGCCGTCTTTTAAACGCCGCCTGCGACTTTGCAGGCGGCGTTTAGGGGGTTAATAGCCGCGATCGGTGCAAGCACCGACCGCGGTTATTAGCGGTGGGGGTTTTATGCATTTTGCAAAAACCCCCACCTTTGTATGAAGAGGACTCAGCCCGTGAGCCCTCTTCATACACTCCTTATACCTCTGCGCCGTAGAGCTACGGCGCAGAGCGTTAAGGAGTTAACAAGTATTTCAACATCACACATGTAAAATATAATATATCATGTGGAAGGAAATGTGATTTATGACTTCCAACATAAATTAAAAAAAAAAAAAAATATATATATATATATATATATATATATATATATTTGATTTACATTCAACAATGAAAAACTTTACTGCATAAGACATTTAATCTAAAAAACAAATTATACCCAGTTTTTGTTTTAACAACTTTCTAATTTGCAAGATATCTGGTGCAATTCACCTGGGCAGTCTATGCGTGCACTGAGTTTAACCAGTGGTTCTGCATCGTCATCTATGACCTGTCATCGTCATTACTTTACATATTTTACACACCATCATTTTCCAAGCCACCAGGTTGACACCAGTGATGGATATCGCAGTGATGGATATCTCCATCAGTACCATCCTTGCAGCCAGATAAGAATTGTAACTGAAGCTGAGCTACATCTCTCACTGTGTGCCAGGCAGCATTGCTGTGAGCATGCACCATTAAAAGGAAATTTACCACTTGTAATGTAGTATCTAAAGCTTTGCTCTAAGAACAGGAGGGGAGGCCGAATGTGATGCACACTAGAAGCGTGCATAATTAGTAGTCACGCTGAGAGTCGAACCCCTGCACCCAGCCGGAGCGCACAAACCTAATTTATATGTTGTCTTAAGACGTTTTCTGGATTAACAACATGCTATTGTGCCTACAGAAGATATGATCCGGCAGCAGTATCTAAACAGAATAGGTATATTTGGTTTAGATACTTCTTTATGTAGTTGTAGACATTCTTTTAAAGGAACCTGTCACCGTTGTTCCAGGATTCCAGGATCTACTTCTGTTCATTGATTCCTCATGGTAGGTTTCCTCTAATAGATGATCTTTACCAATTTTCACTTTAAGAATTAGTGGCACGGTGCCTCCCTTAAAGGGAACCTGTCACCTCTGTTTGAAAAAAATCAGTTGCGGGCAGGTTCCCTTAGAGCCCTTATAGCATAGCTTTCTTCAGGTAATAAAATCGCTGCTCCGAAAAGGGGAAATGAACATTTATTCTCTGCCTGGTAACCAGGGAGAGAGTCTAGCGAGTCGTGGTGGGCGGATACATACATGAGAGTCCCGCGGCTTGTTTACACCTCCTTGTCCTACGTCATCCGGCTATCGGCTGAATTATAACACAAATGCGCGGCTTTACTGCTTAGCTTGTTAAAGTGAAAATTGGTAAAGATCATCTATAAGATGAAACCTACCATGAGGAATCTATGAACAGAAGCAGATCTGATGGTAGATTCCTGCCTGCTTCTTCCATAATCTGTAATTTAATAATCCTGGAACCTAATCTAAGTTTATTAAAGTAATATGTAAATTAACTGCAGAGGCTACTGGGGCGTGGAGAAGCCTTAGCTCCCAGTGTCCCGGCCAGGCTAGTACACGCCCCAGTAGCCTCTGCAGTTAATTTACATATTACTAAAATAAAGTTTTTAATAGGTTAAATGAGGTTCCAGGATTATTAAATTACAGATTAGGGCAAAGGCAGATAGGAGGAATCTACCATCACATCTACTTCTATTAGTATATTCCTCATGGTAGGTTTCCTTTATAGAAGATTTAGAAATTTATTACGGATGATCTGATAGCAAATGACCAAACCATAACATGAACAGGCCAGTGTTACCCGGCTATAAAAAATCCTTGAAGTAAATACAGAGGGTCATTATTTATACTTTCTTTTTATGTGTCAGAAATGCAATGGGAAAAAAATAGACTTGGGCGTGACTCTACATGGAGCAACAGAGGCAAATGCAAAAGTAAATATGATCCCTACTGAGGCGGATTTTCTCTACCATTATGCAACAACTTCAGGTAAAATAATAGTACTTTACATAACACAAAATGATAGCTTTACTTACCAACAGGCACCACATTTCTTTCAGTAGAGACGGGAAAAATAATGGTGCAAGAAATTACCAGAGAGTTAATACTTCTGTGCACCAAAGTAAATATCTGTCTGTTCTCATTACAGGTTACGTTTCCTGGCGCAATAAGAAGGGCTCCTGGTTTGTGCAGTCGCTTTGTAAAGTGCTTGAGCAGTACTGGGATAAGAAGGAATTGCTGCATATTTTGACATTGGTGAACCGTAAAGTCGCAATTGAGTTCAAATCCCAGCCAGACGCATTTAAACAATTGCCCTGTTTTGTCAGCACACTTACCAATCTTTTATACTTTTATTAATACTCTAAGTTTACCTGTAAAATCACAATGCGATACAACTATTAGAGTAAATCCAGGTTTTTTGGTTTCATGTTACTCCACTGTCATTTGGTTAAATAAAGTGTCATGCAAGATAAAAAGAAAGACTGTACTTCACTGTAAAACCAAGAGATAGAAATATGTATAGCTTTCATAAAGTGATAGTCAAAATATTTTGTATATAGGAAGGGACCTACCTCCTTTAGAAGTGTGGCATTCACTAGACTGGGGCGCCAGACCGGGTAAGGGTATGCAGGGTTGATTTCCAATGGCTCATATAACTCACAGTTGCGTCCAGTGAGAATATGTGCAGCGTATACTTGAACTCCAGCTGCATTCGGGAATTGGGTGGTACTCTGCATGGCCCTCCTTTCTATGTTTTACCTGTGTTTTATTTGTGTCTTTATTCAAGGCTCCCGGAGAGGAGCACACAGCCTCAGGGGCTGCCATTGGAGCAACAGACCCCTAGGAAAGTGCCACCCCTACTGCAGAAGACCCTTGAATGGTTTTGGTCTGATCGTGGGTGTTAGCGACGGGTGTCGGCTATACTATACAGCCAACACCCGCAGCTTCTGGCATCGGCGTAGTTCGGCAGCTGGTGCCAGAAGCTAGATGTAGTACTACGTCACGATGCGGCAAGTCCTTACCGCCCGTTACATAGTACTACTTCCAAATTCGGAAAGGGGTTAAAACATCATACGATTTCATCATATCGGAAAAAAAATAGAGCATAATCTATCTTTTGCTTGAAATACACAAAGACTCCTCGGCTTCCTAAGGAGAGGGGAGGGGTGAGGAGCATACGTTGGTGTGCATGAGGCCTAAGCATGTAAAAAATAAAAGGTAAGGCTTCATTCACATTTTGCTTTGCTAAGCCTTTGAAATATCGGATGGATTCTGGTGTGTCCTTACAATGGATGGTAAAGACGTATCCTACTGCATACACATTGTATAGTGGTATAGGTCATCCTATTCCTTCTCCTCTCTCCTGCAACTGGCAGAAACCAGAGATTATGCTGCTGTTCATGGTGTTTCCCGCAGTGACTGGCACTTTCCTTATATATCCAGTGACATCACTAGGGATATTCCTGAGCGTACGCTGAGCAGAGGCCGGGGGAGCATATACTTTGCTCAGCAGGAGGGAGCAAGACAGAAAATCCGTTTCCAACAGTACACATTGGGGCTCATTTACTAAGGGTCAGAACACCGCACTTTAGTCGGGTTTCCCAAATATTTATGATTTGCGCCGGCTTTCACGGAACAGAAATGGGGGGGGTGGGGGGTGGGAGCCGGTGTCGACGGATTCAGAAAAAACGCGGAATTTAAAAAGCGAATTGTGTTGCAAGATCAAGCACTCACATGCACCAGGAAGAAGATGGTGAACTCCAGCGGACCTCGGCGCAGCAGCGACACCTGCTGGATATCAGGCGCACGATCTTAGTGAATGCCGGCAGACCCAAATCCTTGTCGGACAACGCGCCGCAGGATCGCGTCTGGACTGGGTAAGTAAATGAGCCCCATTGTATACTGGGCAGACGGATGCAAAAAGGAAGCCTCTGTCCGCAGTATGTCTATGGAGTACATGTATCTTTATTTTTTTTCTTGTTTTTATTCTTTCTTTTTTGAGACTTTTTGTGTGACTTTTACTGTCATTTCTCAAGTATTCCTTTATCTGCACCTTTTGCAGTGTGCCTTACGTATCTTTATTTTCCAGATGTTCTGTGTGACTTTTCACTCATGTATCGCTTTTGTTACATACTTTTGTGACTGTATACTATAACTGGGGAGGTGAGGCTGTATACTTTAGTAGGAGAGGTGAGGCTGTATATGCTATAACTGGGAAGGAGAGGCTATATATATATTATAATTAAGGAGGGGGGCTGTATATACTATAACTGGGGAGGGAAGGCTGTATATACCATGCCTTACTGAAATCACTGAATTGAGGAAGCAAAAACCAATCTGTATGTATCCATAAGCCAAAATGGGTTCAGTGAAAAATGTCTGATGTGAAAAAATCGCCAATGTGAAACCCCCCTATTAGCGATGACTAACAATGTCACACACCACAGATGCTGCTAATTAAAAACACATCTACATGAAATGAAGCATTTTGCCCAATGTGTTTCAAAAGGCATTATGTGAACACAGGCTGAAGCTGGGGGTAAGCACAACAGCAACCAATACGGGTGGAAGCCCAATTAGTGCCGAGGGTAACATCTACACCAAATACGGCCCTGTATGTATAAACAGAAGGATTCAGTTAGTTTTTCGCTATATTTTAGAGCGCTGCCTCTTGGATCTGTATAGAAATGGATGCAGAAAAGTAGAACTGGACATTTTAATCAGCACTGATTGGAAACTTGACTTGGTTTTTCTACGATGTATGACTTGTGTTTCAAGATGCCAGAATGTCCATTTATCATCTCATCCTTAGTGAATTACATTGGCTTCACGGCATCATACAGCTGCTGCAGTGCATTATGGTCACGGAATGTTGTGTATAACGGCTCCTCCCCCACACGTTATGACATCACATCCCTATATAAGGAGCTGCGGAACTTACAATGATTTGAGGGTTTTAGTTGTCAGTGGAGGTAAGTTTTCTATGTCAGGTGCTGCTCTTTCCTTCATTGTTTTTTGCAATTTCTTCTCCAATTTCATGTAAATCTCCTCCAAATGTCTGTGTATTTGTCTCCCTCCATTACTTAGTAAGATCAGACCTCTTATTTTATCTCATGAAACAAATTTATCAGCATACATCCATCTATCTCTCATATCTATCTATCTCTCATATCTATCTATCTATCTCTCATATCTATCTATCTCTATATGCAGATAGCTCTTAGGGTAGTACTTTGATCTTCTTTTTCCCCTCATTTTTTAGTATTGGTAGAGATAGTGAAGAGTATTGATAGTGATAGAATGCAGAAATTGGCAGAGGAAGATGATTTCCCAGATGAGGAATGGAGTGAGCTTGTAGAAAAGGCTGAGACAGTGTTCTGGCCGTCAATGTATGGAGAAGTTTTATTTTGGCCAACTCTGGAGATGATCCAAGAGGAACCTGAGAGCGATGAAGAGAAAACAGAGAGTGAGGAGGAGGAGAGTGAAGATGATGGAGTGGAGAATATAGATACAGAAGAAGAATTCTTCTATAGGAGACATCATGTAATAAGAGCCTGGCAAACCTTGGATTCACTCCTGCCTGTAGAACATCCTGTAATGGTGTCAAGTGTGGAGTCCCTAACATCAAGATGGTGGATTCCGAAATTCCTAAGAAGAAACAGCAGAAGCAGCAACAGCCCAAATACAGAACGCCGCCATCCGTTACGATTCTTGCGTTCCATCTTCTGTTGCTGCACTATAAAGACATTGGAATAAACCCCAATATATTTCTCTTATAATCAGAGACCTCAGAGAAATAACATTGGTGAAAATATATGAACATCATTATTTACATCCTTAATGATTTCCATGAGAAATATTTCCATGAGGTGCATAGACCCCTGATGTGACATCTGCTGCACCCGAGATCAAAGATTCCAGGATTCAAGAGCAGATTCTTAATTTTATAACCACAACAATAAAATACAATAATTCCCGCTGCTGAGGAAGATTGCAGAGGGCATCAATTTCAACAATACTGCAGCTTTTCAAGCTTCTTACAAGACAATACCAGAAACCATGCACAAAGCAATGCTCCTTGGCTTTCAGATCCTTTGCCCAACAAGATGTCTGTACATGGTTAAGCCAATACAAGCCAGGAGAGCTGGAAGAAAGAATGTCCCACATTGAGAACCAGCTGGCGTCTTTCTCCATCCTGCATACTGACTGGTGGACTCTTATATCCTGCTTGAGGACACTGTATCCACTATACAATCAAAATTAGTGGAACAAGTTGTAATTGAGAGGAAAATAAAATAATTACTTTAATTTATTTCCTTGATTTCTTGTCTCTTTTTTTGTAAACACCCAGTTATTAACTGGTGTAAGGAAATCCCGATTTATTTACTATGATGTGGGGTATAGGTAACAATCCCAGGGGACCCCCATAGTGCAGTATATACCGGTTATCATGCTGTTCCCCTACCACATCGAACCAGATAAATGTCCATGATTTATATATTAACAACTAAAACCTATTTGATGCTGCAGAAATACAAGAAGATTTACCGCAACCTAATTTACATTTACTTCATAGTCAACATAGGAGATAGATGATTAATCTACTGATTACTACAGGACTCACTACTGGGGCCTGATCATGAAAATCGGGTCCTGGTTCTTGGTTCCATATGATAAATGTCCTCCCATGAGACTGATGAAGATATGAACATAGGGGCCATATACTGTGATAAAGCTCACTCATGACCACCATTAATGTGATCAGTGGAGGAGAGGCAGGAGGCCAAGGGCATTGCAGTATGCAGACAAGAGAAGATATTCATGAGAAGAATGTGTCCGACCATAGTCAGGAGATTTACGGACGGATCCAGGGGCAACCAAAATTGTAAACCCCTGGATTGATGGAGACAGGTTGGACTTATATCTGTGAAATGCTGTATTTTTGTTAATGACAGTAAATTAGAGAATGTGTTATTTTGTTATCCTGGGTATATTTTAAGAATCTTGTCTTCGTGGGAATACCCCTTGTCCTGGCTGATAACCTTTGTCCTTTGTACACACCAGGGGTTGACTGTGCTAGAGAGCTAATCACTGCTATGTAATACTTTTTGCTACAGTTTCTGAAGTAAAACTTACTCACTCACGGAATTTAGAGCACAACTACTTTCCATAGAGGGTGAACCCTACCTACAGGGCACATTTCTTATTAAAAAAATTGCATTACATTTTCTGATCACATCTATGCCCACTGCTCTATTTTTGTGTTCAATAAACTTTATTGAAATGAGTCAACGACAAAGTTGAGAGTAATAACTATACAAAATACAAATACAAAACTGAATCAAATACGAATATCTTTAAAGGGAACCTACCACCACGATTCTACCTATAAAGGTAGAATGGGTGGTAGGTGGATGTATCGGACATGAGGATAGCCCTTTTTAGAGCTAATCCTCATGATCCCGCTATCTTTTTGAAATCTTTATTGCCCTAATATTTAAATTTTGTAAAGCGGCTACTGGGACGTGGAGTAGCCAGACATGAGGCTCCTCCTACCCTGAGATCTTTGGCGCGCAGCTCCTCTCAGAAGAGGGTGCACAGCTTTTACTTTTCTTCTTGGATTTATACGCACATTTTAGATCAAAGCACGTTCATCTCTGGGACACAGAACCTGTCTACTTCCTAAGAGGTATGATGGCTGAACATTCCCATCTTGTTTGTTCTTGCGTTTATTTGTTTGTACAGCTGAACGAGGAACCTTAAAAAAAAATCTACCAAGGAATACAACCAAAATTGTACTAAACATACTCACCTAACGTCCTCTTCATGTTGATGCTTGCGCTTGTCTTTTCTAAATGCCAGGATCGCCTGAAAAAAAGACTTATAAAAAGCAGGCCGGAGCGCAAGGGCACTGGGCTGCTAATTATTTACTACCCCAACATGGGAGAGGGAGGTATCCATAATGCAGGAAGCATGGATTCACGCTGAAAAGGGAGGGGAAGAGAGGCATGAATAATTAGCAGCCTGGAGCGCCGGAAATCATATTCCCGTGCTTCAGCCTGCTTTTTACAGGCGATCCTGCTGTGTAAAGATTAGAAAAGACAAGCGCCGAGATCAAGATGAAGAGGAGGACAGGTGAGTATGTTTAGCTTAATGTTGTTTATACTCCTTGGTAATTGTGCAAGTCCACAATTCTCTACCTCATATCGTGGCTGATTTCTTTAGACTTTCATCTGTAGATATGGTACCAGAACCAATATTACTACATAGAAACAGCAGCAGAACCAAGCTTACAAAATAATGGTACCAGAACCAAGAATACACCAAAAAAGCAACACTGGAACAAAGATTAAAAAATACATAGATATGGTACCAGAGTCAATATTAATACACAGATACAGGACCAGAATTGAGATTACTTCATAGATATGTTACCAAAAACAAGTTACTACATAGATACAAGAACAAATTGAAGATTACTAAATATTTACAGGACCAGAACCAAGACTGATTTGTAAAGTGATACGGAATATGATGGCGCTATGTAAATAAAGATTATGATTATTGCTACATGCATACAGGACCAGAACTGAAGAAGAGTGAAACAGACAGGCTTATGCTGCATTCAGGTCCTGTATTTCCCTCAGTTGTAAGGATACAACAGGGGGTTTACCATTGTACAGGCAGTCCCCTACTTAAGGACACCCGACTTACAGTCAACCCATAGTTGCAGACAGACCCCTCTGACCTCTGGTGAAACTTTCTGAATGCTTTACTATAGTCCCAGAATGCAATAATCAGCTGTAAGGTGTCTGTAAGGAAGCTTTATAGATCATCCTTGGTCCCATTACAGCAAAAATTGTTTAAACTCCAATTATCACTGGGGCCAAGTTTTTTTTGTCTGGATCTACAATTATAAAATATACAGTTTTGACTTAAGTACAAATTCAACTTAAGAACAAACCTCGAGACCCTATCTTGTACGTAACCCGGGAACTGCCTGTATTGTTTCAAAGGGGGGCTACATTGTATCTTACAGTATGCTTATACAGGGAGATACGTTCCCCATGATAGCAGGAGGAGAAGTGGACATTGGCACCAGGCAGTGATTTACTGCTGCCGGTGTTCAGGGTGACTCATTCAGTCCTTCAGTCACCGTTATCTGGTTATGAATGCCATAGTTGTATCCACCCCATCCCAAAACCTGTAATGGCGACCACTGAGCGTATACTGCTCCAAGCAGGATAAAAAAGCGCTATCTGCTGTGTTTCTGCTTGATGTGGCATATACTGATGTTCAGCAAAAAAAATTATGTGACCCTAACCTTACATGTGATGTCAGCAATCAAAGTTTATGTGGCAATGGAGGGATATGACAGAGAGAGACAGTACCTGGACTCTGGATTTTTGGGAGGGACGTGGGTGTCATGAACAGAAGGAGGGTACAGGAGGAGGGCTGAGGGCTAGGTGGGAGATACTGGGTGGCAGGGGCTCTGTAGGTGCATAAGGATGGTATACAGCTGCCTGTAGGGTGTAGGTGGTGGGGGGAGGTAGCTGCTAGGCTGCTGTTACCCCCTTCAACAAACCCTGTAGTCAATGATCTGCTAAGGACTGCAGAGTAGTAACCTCTCTACTATTTCCAGACAGGAAGTATTATTACTGAGTGCTGCTGCCACCTACTGGACAATAATGATCTCTACTGCAAAACAGAGAAGAGATAAATATTGGAATTTACCAACAGCTGCTGATTTTCTCTGAAGCCCCGGCCTATGATCCGGCCCTGGTTGTAGCAAACATTTAAATCCTTTCACAGATGAATTCAACAACCAAGGCTTTATAATTTACATACATGAATAGAACCACCATATTAACAGTGAGGTCAAAGTTTAAAAGGTGGAAAATTCTGTATTGCACAAAGAGAAACTCTGAAAACATTTAAAACTATCTAAAATAAGTTACAGTATATTGAATAAGGCCGGTGACATCACTAGGGACTGCCCTGAGCTTATGCTCCGCAGAGGTCGGGGAGCATGTACTTCACTCAGCAGGAATGCAATCAGAAAACGGTTGATTGGGCAGCTGTCTGTGGCCCATAGCTAACCCTTCGCGCCCCCCCCCCACTTGTTGATACACACACTATAATTATCCCGCATATGCACACAGAACATTACTTCTGCTCGTATCATGTACATGTGGTCACTGAACAACTATTTGCAACCTGCACTATAATTCCATTTTCACTACCATGCCTTACCAACCTTTTTTTTCTAAACCAAGCCCCCTGTACCTGTGTCCTCTAGCCTCCGACTCCTAATGTTGGGTGCGCTCATTTCTAATCCCATTAGTGCTGGATATGGCAGAACTTTGTGACTTCCATTATAAACAAAGAGCATTGAAATAAATCGAACCAATGAAAGAGATAACAATCGTGTTGTACCGCAATCTTTATCTGTATAACTGACACTTATTATCACAAATATACAAGCAAATGGCAAGTTAACTGCAAGACATAAAATTATTATGATACTGTGTCTTTAACTACAACAGGAAAGGTCATGGCACTCAGGTGTTTCTCATGGAGTAAAATAAATGCAGCCGGTTTGTCAAGGGGACAAAGTGCAGAAAACCGTGAAAGAAATCTGAGCTGTGAGTATTTGGTGCTTCTTCCTGTAAGACATGTTCTAGACACGTTGGTTTCTACTTTCCAGAGGTCTCTTTATGGGTAACACCTTAAGAATGTGATAGAGAACCACCGTATGATCATTGTATCATGTTATGTATAAGAATTATCCTCTAAGGAACAATTGATGTTTTATCATTTTACACAATTATTATGATGTGTGATGTCCACTAAGAAATATTTGCTTTGTCTTTTAACAGGTGAAACTTAACTCTTGCTGGATCCTGTCTTTTAGCAATGGCAAGACTGGTGGATTTTGTGTAAGTATTATTCCACTCTTCCTTTAGGTCTTTACAGCTCCAAACAAAAAAAAAACATAGATTTATAAATAGAATCCTTAAAAAAAATCCAATCAGTACAAAAAGGCGCTCTTATTTTATGTGGCGACTTTAATGCTATAGTACAACCAGAAATAGATTCCACATCCCAACCCAAAAGAAAACCCTTCTCATTATACACAACCCTATGGGACAATGCTCTCTTTGCCATATGGAGAGTACAGCACACCTCAGAGAGAGATTACACCTTTTTCTCTCACAGACATAACATATACACTAGAATAGACATGTTCTGATTAGATCGCTGTCTACTAGATAACATAGAAGGTACCTCTATTGGTGACATAACGTGGTCTGACCACGCACCAATATTAGTAAGGGAACAAATAAGTAAACTGGCAGCAGTTCTTGGTCTGTTCTTTTTAAACGCACTGAAAATGCATGTGTTTTTGCATGTTTACGATGTATTTGGCTGGCCAGAATCCGTGTTTCTTCATTTCGAAAAGTGTAAGCAGCTATATTAACATTTTCACAGCTGCTTACTGCTTTACAGAAATTACAGAAATTTACAGATTCAAACCAGCCAAACACATGGTAGACATGCAAAAAAGGAAGCAGTTTTCAGTGCATTTAAAAACGCACAAAGAACAGACCAAGAATGCACCGTGTGACCGCACCCTTAGACCACTTACACGGGTGAGTTTGATACATCCACACGCACAGCGTTTTCTGACTGGAAAACCCAACCCAAATGCTGAGCAACTGCTGAGTTCTGTTCCAAATACTCCATATTCAGACCTGCTGCAAATGTTATGTGAGTTGGACACTTCAAACTCTCTTGTGTGTAAGGCCGCGGTCACACGTACCGCTAGGTGTCCGTTCATAACGCGACACTAGTGCACAGGGGGAGGTCCTCGGCCCAAAAGCACAAGCGTTTCCAGGGAAACACATGCGATTGATAAGCCGATCGCATGCGTATCTCTGGAAACGCATGTGCGTTCGGGCCGATGACCTCCCCCTGTGCACTAGCGTCGCGTTATGAACGGACACCTAGCGGTACGTGTGACCGCGGCCTAAGTGGCCCTGTCCTGTGAATAAGGGATATTACTTCCATTGGACATTGTAAAAATATTTGACCGTGCACCTGTGTGACATCACGACCAAAGATATAACAAGTCATGCACCTGTGTGACATCACATGACCAGAGATATAACGGGCCATGCACCTGTGTGACATCACATGACCAGAGATATAACGAGCCATGCACCTGTGTGACATCACATGACCAGAGATATAACGAGCCATGCACCTGTGTGACATCACAGCACCGAGGACCAGTTGTTATCCACAGGAAGTAAACAATGAAGCTTCCTATAGAATGGCAGAGAGCAGAGATGTAGAAAATAGTGAAGGATTGGTACAGGAAGTATATAGGATAATTATATAACGTTTCATTACACAAACAATATCAATTATTTGCTAAAAGTTGACCACTTTAAAGTCTAGAACTGCAACTTATTTCTCAAGTGTCTGATGTTGGATAAGTCTAGTTTAGAAGACAGTCTACTCCGATTTTGGACCTTGAATTTGTTATATTAGTTTAGCCTGAAAAATACAGCACAATTTTGGTGCACATCCCCTTTTCCTCGCATGGGATTACTCACTTCCACTCGTCCAAGCTCCATTATCTGGATTAGTTGTAAAAGCGTCTGCAAACTGTCTAAAATCTATGGTGTATGTGGTGCGTTTTTTGAGCAAATTATAAAACCTGTTTATAATTTGTGACAGAATAACAGAATTTGCAATTAAATTAAGAAATTAAGACTTTTCTTTCATGGTATTCTAGGTATAATGAACTAGATACTAGACCTAGTTATAAGATGGACTATCCTGAAAAGGGTCTTTGTTTAATACTTAACATGGAGCACTTTGATATCCAAGGTAATGTATGCTTTATATTTCTATGCTATAGTAAATATATCTAATAGTATGAGAATAGTTAAGGTCTTATTCAGAAATACACTAAATGGATTACTCATTCACGGATCAATTTACACACTCGTCTTTTTTTACTTTTCTTTTAAAAAGTAGATCATGTCCTAGTCTGAACTATTTGAAAAAAATTATTGACGCAAATAACTGAAGACAAAGATGTGAATTGGATCTTAACTAAGAATCAAAATACCTACCTATATGTTCTGAGACACCAACTAGTGTTATGTAATCTCCCTATTTAATATCACACTGTTTCTTTGCAAAGGTTATCCCAGACGGACCGGCACCAAGAAAGACAAAAAGACCATAAAAGAAACCTTTAAGAAACTAGGATTTCAAATACGGACAGAAGACAATTTATCATGCAAAGAAACAGAAAAAGTTTTGCTGGAAGGTGATTTTTACTTTGACGCCTTCTGGCTTTAGTGTGACGGTGTTCAGGGGGCCCCAAGGAGGAGAAAGGGCCCTTAGTCAATAAAAACCCTCCTCCCTTTCCCTGTGTAGCGAACTCACTGTGTAACAGGGGTGGATGATCATGCTGTGGGGGGCCCACAAAATTTGCCAGTGAGTGGCCCCCAAACTTCCTAGTGGCAGTCCTCCAAACAGCAGGAGCAGAGGAGATTTGCTGTAGGGGAATGGAGAAAGATGAGTAGATGTGTTTATTATTTTACTGTGGGGACAAACATAGATTTGAGGGCAGTAAGGGGTGGAGCAAAGGGTGTGGCTTAGGGGAAAAATTTCCTGCATCGCACAAAGCTGCAGCATTTAACAATGGGAATTTAAAAATTATAGAGGGTAAAAATTACATTGAGAGCAATGATGGGACATTGGATAAATCATTGGTAGAGGCCTGAAAGATTTGGTATCTGTATTTTATTTCTCTTAGTTGCTACAGAAGATCACAGTCAAAGAAGTTGCTTTGCATGTGTTATATTAAGTCATGGAAATGAACATGGCATTTTTGCACGAGATAAGATTTTCACACTGAAGTGGTTGGTTACATTTTTTAGTAACAGTTATTGCGGGAGCCTTGCTGGAAAACCAAAGCTATTCTTTATTCAGGTAACCACTGTATACATTTTGTATGTTTATTAGGGGGGGTTAAAACAGGAGTAATTGATAGACTACAGTAACCCGACACCTAGCGCCAAATACACAAAATTGTGTTTATCACCTTCTGTTCTTTCATGAGACACCCCAACAAACTCGGACCAGCCTCTTGGCCATGTATAATAAACATTTTATTCTATCTGGAGGCTCCAAATCATGGACTAGAACAATAAAAAGCCATTTTGATCTACCATCAAAACCAGGGGAAATCCAAGCACAATGACTGTGGTAATATTCTTACATATGTTATCCATGGCTTCCTTCCTCCCAAAATAAACCTTTAAGTCAACTATGAGCCGGAAAGGCCCTCTCGGAGCACTTCCTCCTCCCCCCGTATGAAAAAACTTCCTGTACAGCGGTGAGAGTACATCAGGCAGAGGGAGGGGGAAGTGCTGATCCAGAGCAGAGGGGAGGGAAAGACAGTCTAACAACCTGTGGATTTGCAGCATGGAGGGGCTTTCGGAATTGCCCCAGTAGCCTTTCAGGCTCATTAACATAATAGAAGGTTTAAAATTAATTAAGATTGCCAGTCATGCTGCCTGGATCTGTGAGTAAGTGCCCCTGGTTTAGCATGCTCATTTTGAAGTTAGATTTCCTTTAGTACATATGTATTATAATGTTATCATGTCATTTATAATACAGCTTGCTTCATTGTATGCCACAGCTGTGAGTGAGCTTCTTTCTTGGATTTTTTTTTTCATGAACACAGAATAACAGGAAGTATAAACTATTGATTAGTCTGGCCTTTTACTATACTCTACAAATAATTATTCCTCATTCATTAGGCTTGTAGAGGAGAAGAATACGATTTTGGAATTGAAGCTGATGGACCATCTGACAATGCCCAGGGTTTAGCTCCACAAATTTTAACAGAGGAAGATATATTGTATGTGTATTCCACACCTCCCGGTAAGACATAACTTACATATAAGCCATTGCTACTCTCATGTGAAGAACATGTGATAACATTTACATATCTTTAGTGCTTTATGTTGCTTTATGACATTATGTACTTTTCCTTTCTATATTCACGCCCCCAGGGATATGTTTACTTGCTCCTATCCTCCACAGGAAAATATTCATCTACTGGAGTGATGAGCCTCAGGATTCCCACCGCCCCAAACCATACTTCTACTCTTCTAGATTTCTTGTAGTTCTCACTCCACACTATCATTATAAAGGCCACTTTCATGTAGCAGTACATTGAAAGATAATCAAGGAATATGATGTTTGGATCCACACCTAGATTTGGCTTACAAATCATGATGCAAAACACTGTAAAAGAAGCTGAAGTTTCCAGGGTGTAATCAGCTGTAGGTGCTCAACACTTGTACAACATAAGCAGGAAATATGCAAAACATTTTTTTAAAAAACCCTGCAGACATGACAAATGATAAATGTAAGGTACAGTATTGTACGGGTATTATTGTGTCTTGTGGATACATAGCTCAACAAGAACCATACCTCACTGTCGTTTTCCATCATCAGAGTGGAGCTCCTATGATTTTTTATCTTTATAATCTTTGCTTTATTGTGTTGTTCTAGGATATTTTGCATGGAGAAACAATGTTAATGGTTCCTGGTTCATCCAATCTCTGTGCAAGATTCTGCAAGAACATGGAAAAAACCTGGAATTAATGCAGATTCTGACCCGTGTAAACTATGCGGTGGCATCTGATTATGAATCCAGCAGCGGTTGTAAGGAGATGCCTTGCATTGTCTCAATGCTGACAAAAGAATTGTATCTATGACTTTATTTAAATGAAATCACTGCTATATACGATGGTTGTATCAATGCAATAATTTTGAGTGGAGTAGTATCACTAATACAATATTTTTGAGAAAAGAACATGTAAAGTGTTTAAAAGCAGGGCTCGGGACAATCACATGTGTGTTTCTATAAAAACAAATGCAATCGGCACCCGATGCACCCACACTAATTACAAAATATTTAATTTTTAGTTGCAAAATTCTGTTTTGATAATACAAGTTGAGGACACTGTTTACCCTTCTCCTATCAGCTTTGCACTCCCGAGTCCAGCAAGACGACGAGCCGGAGACCTGAGCTGCTCTGCTAACCATCCTCAAAGCGCTTCGGCCTAATTTTAGTGAAGTTTTGGCATCAAAGAAGCAACAGCACACATAAAGATGGGTGGCATGTGTGGGCATAGGTCTACATAACATATAAGTTAGTTTAGGTAAAAATTGGTGACGGATTCCCTTTAATTAATTCAAAGTTTACTATTATCACCAAAAATGATTCAGTGGTCTAGTAACTCAAGTATTTCCCCACATAGGTCATGCAACAAATTTGCTTAGTAATGTGACTCGTGACATTTAGTATCTATATTTAGTCCCATTTAGTTAGCCCATGGATACATTACACAGTACTGATCCATGGTCAGTAGTATTCTACAGCATAATACATCCTCCCGCCAATATTTGATTTTGAAGTACCTTAGGATCGCTTTCACAATTTCACATTAGATGTGGGGATGCACTACTGGGGTAAAACCAGTTGAGGCAACTGTACAACATGCAGAGTATTGCGTGGCTGCTACTGTACAGTTACAACCAGAAGGTTACATACACTATATAAAAAGATCCAAAAAGATGCGATGAGGCAGCACTCTGGTAAGTATAAAGGTGATCTTTATTCACCCATGGCAATACAAGGTGCAACGTTTCAGCCCATCCATAGAGCCATTGTCAATATCTAGCTTGATAATGGCTCTATGGATGAGCTGAAACGTTGCACCTTATATTGCCATGGGTGAATAAAGATCACCTTTATACTTACTGGAGTGCTGCCTCATCTCATATTTTTGGATATTTGATCTTACAAACCGGTGGATCAGGTTTGTTGGAGGAGTGCACCATCCATTGGACTTGATCCATTATACTCGCTGTGCTGCTCCACAATCGGACTGTTTGCCACTATATAAAAGATATAATATATTTTTTACTCACTATCTGACATGAAATCAGAATAAACCTTTCCTGTTTTGGGTCAATTAGGATCACCAATATTATTTATAATTTCCAAATGCCAGAATAGTGAGAGTACATTTTTATGACTTTCTGCAGTCAAAAATGTACTTACACAAAAATTACTAAACAATTGGGTCAGCCCACAAAATGATGTCATGTCTTTGGTAGCTTCTAATAGGTCTATTGGCAACATCTGAGTTAATAAGACATACTTGCGGATGTATTTGAAGACACACCTGAAATACACTGCTTCTTTATGTAACATCATGAGAAAGTCTAAAGAAATCGGCCAAGATATTGGGAAAGAGAATTGTGTATTTAAGTAGTTCATCCTTGGGTGAAAATTCCAGGTGCCTGAAGGTGCCTTGTACATCTGTGCATACAAGATGGGAAAGTCCAGCTATGATAGGTAGGCGACAGGACAATGACCCAAATCATACTTCAAAACTGTCAAAAAAAGTGAGCTCTTGCGAGCAGGGCCTCTGAACGCGTGATTGACATCATGCATCAGAAATTCAGGAGATCTGGTTGGTGATGTATCTGGATGCAGGACCATCAATTACAGTGAAGGGTAGTTTAGGACGAAGAGAGAGCTTGACTTCAGTGTTAAAATGTCCGCCTCCTTGACTTTATACAGCCAATTTACATTTCACTTCAAACTGATTTTTTAGTTGATGCCACCACTGGGCCATGAAAGAAACATGATCTGAAAGGTGCCTGACAACATACTATAAGTGGTTTATTAGGTCAATTTCAGCTGACAGGTTGGCTTTCACACTACAGCCCGTACCATACCATTGCGGGTTGCGTACAATACCATGCCTTTCAATGGGCAATACGTCCATCCATTTCGATGGACATATTTCCAACCGCGCTGTACCTTACCGGAAAGATAAAGCAGGCTCTATCTTCCCCTGTAATTATGGGCGTGCTGTGCTTCTTCCTATGGAGGGGCGAGCAGCTCATCCCTCCACTCTCCACCCGTGCTTGCCTGGCCATAGTGAATTGAGCCTAAGGGTAAGGTAATACTAATGAAATGTATCCAAACTTTTGACTTGAGAAAGTAATAATTCCTTTAAAATCTCATTTGGCAAATATATTTAATTTTGGTAATCCTAACTGTGTCGAATAGTGAGCAAAACATAACATATGTCTTTTTATATACATGCAGTCCCCGGGTTACATACAAGATAGGGTCTGTATGTTTGTTCTTAAGCTGAGTTTGTATGTAAGTCGGAACCGTATACTTTATTATTGTAACCCCAGTGAATATTTTTTTGGTCTCTGTGACAATTGGATTTTAAAAATGTTTGTCATAAGAACCAGGATTAATAATAAAGCTTCATTACAGACACCTGTGATAACTGTTATAGCTGTTTATTGTAGCCTAGGACTAAAGTACAGTAAATTACCAAAATCAAGAGGTCCGTTTGTAACTAGGGGTTGTATGTAAGTCAGGTGTTCTTAAGTAGGGGACCGCCTGTAGTGTATTGAAACTTCTGGTTTCAACTATATGTAGTAGAACTTTTAAATTTTGTTCTCTGGGTGTCCTAAAGTTACCACGGAAGTGGGGAAAATGTTTTTCAGAAAGTCAATTTCTCCACTGATTCCTAGGACGACCTAAATGTGCATATTATAGGAAACTTAAGCTTCACTAAATTTTACCTCCCAAACCTATGGCTTCCTTCATTACTTTGATCTAGGATTCCTTATTCTTGAGATTCACAGAACACATTCCTTTTTCATCTCTAGAGCCATCATACTGCTAGGATATTTGGTTGCAAGCCCCATGACCCAGTTAGATGTGAATGCAAGTGTGAAGCACAGCAGAAAATGTTGGTGAAATCAAAACAAATAAAAATGGGCTTGTAAAATTTCATTTTAAAATAATATAAAAATTTCAGTGTAAAATAGCCTTTCTTCTATTGAATATCTTTTAAATATGACAAAACTGTCCTGGGCAGAGTTGCAGTTAGACCCATTATATCTATGAATAATGTAGCAGTCCTAATATTTTTACAATATTACAATCCATCTATATAACACTGGAGAGGACCACATTGGTTACGTTCCCTCAGAAGTGTGATATGCATCAACCGCTTGTAATAAAAGTTCATCTGGTATCTCAGTCTCCTCCCCGCTCCAGTCTTCCACACTTAGATCAACAGCATCCACTAGTTCGGCATCTTCTGCAGCTTCTGCTAGGGAGGCGTCATCAATGTAACATCCCCAGACTGTATCGGTTTTGCTTTCTTCTGATAGAGACTCCATTTTTTTGCTTATGACAAGTTCCTCAGTAGAGGGGACAGGTTGTTTGATGTTCCTAATGATACCATCTTCATCCATTGTAAGAGAGCATTCTTCATCTACCTGTAAGACAATTTATTTACTTTTTTTGGGGGGGGAAGGTTCTCTATCCTACATTACATGCTTATATTAAATCCACACACGCACACACCCAGTCTCTAATAATTGCAACAGAGTTTTCAAAAATTCAGTATGGAGGAAACCACATATTTGTACGGTGTGAGAATACGGATCTCTCTGCCCACTGTGACCTCTGGTGAAGCTCTCTGGTTGCTTTACTTTAGTCCCATGCTGCAATGATCAGCTGTAACGTGTCTTCAATTAAGTTTTATTGAGAATCCTTGCTCCCATTTTGAAAATCCAATTTTGTCAAAGGGACAGAAAAAAAATTTGTCTGGAGTTACAATTATAAAATATACAGTTCCAACTTGCATACAAATTCAACTTAATAACAAACCTAAATAATCTATCTTGTACGTAACACAGGGACTGAAGAAACTAGTATTGAGAACCTACCTCTTTAAATATAGATGGAAGACAAACTTCTGGAGGCAAAGGGTGAACTGTGAAAAAAGTCATACAGAAAGACTGAATTAAAAAGCAAAGGAAAAGTAATCCAGAAAATAAGAAATTGTGATGTCAATTTAGTCATTTATTTTAATTTTTAATAAAAATCTATAAAAAGTGGCCATATACACCAGCTGAATGCAAGTTGAATTAGAGTATCTCTCTTGTGTCCCTATGGGAAGTTGGATTAGGATGATTAGGTATCTGCTGAATGCCATAGTATTGTAAGGCCACCTTATAAATTTGCTCACAAAAGCATTATTTGAAATGATCCCCACAGGGACAAGGGTGTCAAAACCCCTATTTGGTATCAGCCATAAATAAGATGCTACTGTGCATTTATTGATAACAATACTCATATTTCTTTACAGAAATGTGTCACGAAGAAATTAGTAAGGCCTAAAACCCACAAGCGTGTCTGATGTAACTAACTCAAGTGATGACGGAATGTCCGGCCGCAATGCTCAGAGACCAGAACTGAACTGACATGCCGAGATTAGTGTTAGTCAGGCAAGGTTATTCAGGCAAGCCCACGATGTTAGTCGCATCAGACTTGCTCGTGGGTTTTAAACCTAAAGGAGGGAACATGCATAGTTTAGTTTTTACCAATGAAAACATGTGAAGCATGTTCTATTTTTGACAGTATTTATAAATATATATAAGATGTCAATGTGCAGCAAAATTCTATTGGAATACATACTAACACATTCATTTTATAATACTTGAAATGGTTTGTAGAGGTGTTTGGGACCAAGAATGACAGATGTGTTAATCAGCTAGTACCTATTGAATGCTAAAGCTTTTTTCACAACCATTCCAGTTATTTATACTGTTTGACTTCACTATCAATGTCATGAAATATATTTATTGTAATGAGTCAATGCCTGCACGGAACTGTAAATTCATATTTGGATAGCATTGAGTTAAGATAAACAGATATAATCTAACATTCATTTATAATATTCTTAATATGGATTTAAACTTACATTCAGACTTAAAGTTTTGTGCTCTGCAGACTGGGTCATGGCATTTCTGATACCAGATTTCTCTCTTTATATCAACTAGTAACCTGTAGAGCAAAAGCAAAACAAATACATTCAACGTTAATAACTTCAAACAGTTATTTGCAAGTGTATGCATTTTTACAGAATAATAATAATAATAGAATAATAATAACCATATCAAGCAGTCATCTAGAGTCCAAATATGCAACTTAAAGGTTATATCCGCATTTCTTATAAAGATACCTGCTCAAAGGGATTAATGGATGCAGGATTTAGCTCATTACAGATATGCAGAAAATAACAGCAAAAAAAAAAATTGTCTGGTTGTGTACTGTCTAGGGTCTAGTCTGGTGTGTACTGTAATCATCACATGACCTCTATGGTGATACACCACAATAGTCTTAAGACTCCTATCTGGCCTCTTTCCATATAACCCTATACCCTGTCACCCTATCTACGTCTACCAGTTATACTCTAACTACCCAAAGGGCTTGACATATCCCTGTCATCACTGACCTGCACCACTATAAATTACTATGGAATTACCCACAATATTGCCTACTACAAATAATAACATTGTCCGCTACGACCTGTGTTTTAATAGAATAATGCATCACTCATAAAAGATAAAATATAATAAAAATGATGTTTTATTTTTTGACCAGATTGGTATCTACTGACAATTCTGCCCAGCTATTAGTCTGAATTTGTTTGCTTGTGTTAATATGGGATTGTCAAACATTACACTGCTACTGTATAAAAAAAATGCTGCAGACCTATTACATGGAAACATCACACAGCAAATCTCCAGGTAATTTGAGATTACAGGTAGAGAACCTATTTGTCCACATTATAAAAAGACCCATCTAACAAGTGTGAGTAAAATGGACTAGTGTCATCCCGATACAACCAAAATCACAGGGAAGGTGAAGAGAAGATCCTTACATGACGTTGTTACTTCTGTGAGCTCGGCCTATGTTTTCACACAAGCGATAGTTAATGGTATCATAAACCAGCAATTCCTGGGTGGAAAAATAATTCCAATGTCGAATACCTAATACAGAAAAAAAAAAGGCAATATACCGTAGTACTAATCTAAAATAAAGCAGACATTAAAAAACCCCATTAAATTAAAAAAAAATGAATACTGTACCTCCATTGAAACCTTTGCTGGTCAACAATGATAATATAAAGTGATCAATTTCTGGATATGGTGAAAACTCGTATCCCTTCATCGTGATGCCTGCAGTGACAAAAAAAAAACAAGTTCAGGCGTTACGCTGAGGAGAAATGTTGCTGAATCACTTAGATAAGAGACACAACGTCATAAACAGAACACTTTGTAGAATGGACACTATATGCAAGTGCATCGTAATCATCTAAGAATTTCATATAACAATAAAATAAAAGAACTACAGCCATATCCAAAAAGCACCAATCCTCAAGATACAAGCTATTGTTATTTATTCATATTTTATCAGATGACTATTTTTGGCTATTGATAAAACTGCCATATTACTATGTTCAGGAGCGCAAGTTTCCTGTAGGTTTTCACTTCAAAGGAAACCTGTCAGGCACATATGGCCCCCCAAACCGAAGGTTCTACCCAATTTACTGAAGTGCGTTGCTCTGCATGATGATATTGAAAAAGTCAGTGGCTCCTGTAAATTATAAAATGAGCCCCCGTGCGAAGCATGGAAATCTTGTGAATTCAGCGGGTGCTCCTGATCTGAGTGGAGTCAAGCTGCAACACCCCTTTCCTCCGATGTTGTGTCTGACAGGTTCCCTCTGACAGGTTTAAGAATGTCAATGGTTCAAGCAAAAAGTGGGAACAATTTACTGGAGGAAATATGTGAAAACAAGTATAATTGTGAAGAGTCAGAGTTTCCTGTATACCTCATAGATCACAAATGTTTTGTACTAGATATGAGCAATCGCCCCCTTGCTTTTTGCAAGGCTCTGATAAGACTGATAATAACACAGCAGTTCTTTCAGGCTTTATTATTCTTTCTGACTTGAAAACAATACAGTCTATAGTACAATACTCAGCCCATGGATGCATCACATTGGACCCACGCCGGGGAAGGAGGGCAGGGATCAAATGTAATGCATATAACAGGGTTGTATGACTCTACACGTATAATGATCTATTAAAATTATCCTTCAAACAATATAATGGTATTAACGGACATCCTCTCTGTACCACTCTGCGCATTGTTTACAGGAGGAATTTCTCAATTTTCAGGGAAAAAACAGCCGCCTACCGTGTTGCTACTTTCACTTTAACTGTATTGCTCACCTGATACCACTCGACCAGGATGGTTATTTTTACATATATTAGTTGGGAAGGGAGTTTTAAGGTTGTTGCTTTTGTGCAGAATTCCTCATGAATGGCAAATAATTACATTATGATGTACGCTGCTATTTCTGATGTACCTCAACTAATGTTCCTTGATTTACGATGCTGTTCTGTTTCATTCATGTGTCAATAAAGCAATTGTAAAAGAAAAAAAGAAAAAAAATTATCCTTTAAAAAGAAAACTACCTGTGATAACAGATGCTGCAGAGCAGAGGCTGGATTGGTCACTCCTCTTTTCGTCTGTACTTGAACACGTTAAAACTTTTAAAGAATCTGTAAATCTTCAAAGCAATGTAACAATTAATATGAGTTTGGTCACACAGATATATACTGTAGATACACCATTGGCTCCAGAAATTCATGATTATTGTTAGGTTGCTGGGGTTGCATTTTGTGTTGTAGCTGTCACCCCTAAAAAAAGGCACTAGGAGCTTCTTACTGAAATAAGCAGCTCCTAGTGCTACAACAGATGTAGCAGTGTTAACCTGCTAGCATTACGGGAAACCTACGATAACGCTAGTAGACACTGCTGTGCTGTACAATAGCGGTCTGGCGTATTCATGAGCGGGCGGGACTAGGAGAAGGTGACTGTCGTATCAACCCTGTCAGTCACCACCGGACTATGGAGTGGGAGGGGCGGTCTGGGGCAGAAGCAGCCCCCTCATGAATACGCTAGACCGCATTGAGCGCGGTCTGGCATTTCTATTGGGTCCTTTCTGTCACAGCAGATATGCAGAACATGTGTGCTGTTCACTAGTCTATTTTAGGATATTCTGATATATTTGAACAAACTTCAAATTAATTTATTGCAGTTTTTCCTGCAGTTCTCTCATTCTCAGTCCTCTTTGAGCTAGTGCATGGAGACTAGCTGCTATGTGGTTTTCCATACACTTCACACAAATAAGAGGAGAATCGGCTCCATAACTCTTTCACAAAAGCCTCTGCAGAAACTGTAGAAATGTAGTGACCTGTACTCATATTAATAAAACATATTTTGCCATTTGCAGTCACCCCACAACTTATGTTGTGACAAGAAGGTATATTTCTCCAATGAGGTATAGTACATTATGCCCTACATTATCTTGCATTAACAAAGTAATGTTTGTTAAGAAGTGGGCGACCTTTTAAACATTTGTTTTAGGATAGACTAGAAGCAAATTCTTGCATTCTGTTCTGTTTAATGTTACACATAGCAACACGTTCCAGGCAGCGCAGCAGAAACCAGTTCACCAGCGGGTAGACTATGGAATGTATAAGGAATATAACATGTAATTTCACTTTTATGTAGCCACACCATCTTCAAAGAGTGCGTACAAGGAAGTGAAAGCAATATGAGGCAACCACGGAAAACCATTGTCTACTGAATAGATACAAAAGCTGTAATGCTGCTTTTTAGATCAGGTCTATCCTCACTTCTATTCTTCTATTTCACCAATTATCCAATTGCTGTTATTTTGGTATTAATATTTTTTTTTCTGTGGGATACTTTGCCCAACATAGGGTCCATCACGCCTAGTCAAGTAATCTATTGAATCATTTTTCATATGGTCTGTAGCTCATTCAGGGTCCCCCCCCCCTCCTTGTTTGCATATATGGGGTTGAGAATAGTCATTGTTAACGCTAAATAGCACTTTCAACTCTGCAAGAAACCATTGTGAAATCTGTTCACTATCTTCATTCAGAAGATATTAGATGTTCTGAGAGAATCACAGATGACACAAAGTTCTCTGAATTGAAGTAACTTTTGGAGTCATTGCACTAATAAATTGTACCTCAACAAGAGTCTGAGGCCTTACATGTAGCTTTGTAAACTGTTCCAGATCAATATTTACCAATCCCCCCGACCCCAATGGAAAAAAAAAAGGAAAAGTTACCTAATATTGCTGATAAGTGAGCAAAGGAAAATTTGCTCTTCCTCAGAAATATTTTTTAAAGCCTTCACTGCAAAGATGTTATCCTCTGCCACTTGAAAAGTTACATTTTTACCCATTTTCGATGACTTGTACAGACGGAAATTTCTGTTTTTAGTGTAAACACCTGAGGGCAAAGTTGGAGAACACAAAACAAAATGTATACCAGATTTACACTGTATATAATCCGTACATGAGTTATTTACAATTACTTAGGGTTTTCCCATGAAAATCCAGTCAATGTATTATAATTATTTTCTGTAAACACAAAATGTTAACATTTTCTATTATGTTACTTATCATATTGTAGATCATTTAGTAATCATTTAGTTGTGAACAATGAATATGGGAGCTGCCATCCTTACTTTGCTTCGTTAAAAGTTATTTAGTAATCTGCTTTAAAGGAGCTGCATGACAATAGACAGTAATGTAGGCGACACATTGAAGTCTGTGGAGAGTTTTCTGGGAATGTTCTTTGCAGATACAGTAGAAGGTTTAGATAAGAGATGAGCATCATCTACTGTTATACATTGATATGGTTTTCTATAGAGGTGTTATCTTCTATGCTGCATAAAAAACCCTACAGTATTGACAAGTTTCAGTGTCTAGAAAATCTCAGAATATAATGTTAGACCAAAAGTACCTTTAATATCTTGTCAATAACTGGATGTAATGGAAAGTTATTCATAACAATTACCAATTCAGTTCATTTTCATTATTATGATTTTTAAGGACTGATGGTAGATATGTAGAACTCTTTCTTTCTCACAGATGTTGGAAGTATTATTTTGTTCAGGAACGGTACAATTTGCAAGAAAAAGAGTTTTAAAATAATATATAGGTTAGCTGGAGGAGCCCAGGCTTCCGTCATCTGAGCACCTTTCAACACCACCAGTTTTTAATTTATGCATGTCCCATACTTCCATACTCCCACCTCCTCCCATCAAAGAACTTGGAGTGAGCCGGTGACGTCAGAGAGAAGGGGCTCAGAGAGTGCGGGGCATGAGCTCTCTCAAAGCTCTTGGGCCGGGAGCAGGCAGGACCATGGCAGTGCATAAATTAAATGTACTGAGAGGCGCCCAGGTGATGCAAGCCCGAAGTCCTCTTGCTAATCTGAATATTTTTTTAAATAATTCGTGCTGTTCCTGAAAATAATAAGAACAGTTTCAATACATGTGGAAAAAAATGAGCATGTGAGTTCTACACATCTACTTTCAGTCAGACTGATGTCAGATGTCCTTAAAATCTTGGACAAAAGAAAATGAAATAATTCACGAGATCACATGTCATGTTATTCATACCATATGCATAAATTACTTTTTACTATTTATTTATTCTGGGCTTTATGACCAAACTGAACATGTGAGAACACACTTTAAGTGGCCCTAAGCTGCAAAGCCAACCTATTGCTCTCCAGTGACTATGGGTCTCTGACCCTCTGACAAACCATGCAAGATGCCACTGATGTTATGTTGGTTGTTACAACTGTGCACCATTACAGAACCAAATAAACCAAAAACTAGAAAAAAAAAAAAACTTAGTCCACAGCAAAGCACATATCCTTACCTAGATCAATAAACAGTTTTATTCCACCATTTTTATCTTTCACAAATAGAGACGACAAATCGTGGATTTCCTGGTTGTCAGAGGATGCTTTCTGAGCATTTCCCCCATTGCTTTCACAACGTTCATCAAAATCTCTTGAGGATCTTTCACAAAAGGAGACATTGGAAGGAGACATAGGTCCATTCAGAGAACATAATGGATGTAAAGCAGACTTGATAAAATTGCCTGGTTAAACAATTAAGGACAAAAGATATAACAGAAATATAGATTGGGCTTAACCTGCATTACTATTCACACCGATACAGACAACCCAACAAATATACATGGAGGACGTATCCCTTTTCTTCAAATTTCAAAATGGTCTTTGCGGGGCAGAAGAATGCAAATACAAACTAAAAAGAACAAACCACTACAAACCATATGCCTTTATTTTTTATAAAAACAGAATCCACAATAAGAATATCAGAGCTTTTGCAAAAGATTCCCCTCCTTTCAATGTGGTAATTGTTGTAATAGAATTGAAATTTCCTACAAGATAATCTTGTATATTTATATAAATTAACCACATTAAATTTCAACATTTTGATATTGGATATTATCTTTTAGCAGTTAGAAAAGAAATCGATAACATTACCAATACTATCATACATTCACTTACCAACATGTATATTATCTTTAAAGGCAGTGTTAGGTAATAAAAATATTAAGTGGCGACTGAACTTTTCATCGGTGCTGGAGTCCAGGTTTAGAACATAATCTGCAGAGCACTTAACACCATAGTAATCTTCTAGCTTTTTACAAAAAAACTGCAGATGAAAGAAAAACAGAGTACATAGGATAAGTCAATTGCTTTTCACTATCCTTCCTGATTTCTTCTACTACAGGGTCATGTTTAGGCTGGACACAAGGATTATGCCCTTCTTCCTGCACTCTCATTTAGGGGCCGTGATCTGGTCACATGATTTGCGACTAGATCACGGCCCCCATAGACTTCTAAGGCTCTCCGTGAATATACAGTGAGCACACAATGTGTCGCAAAATATAGGACTTGTTGTGCTCGTCTACCTATGAAGGGAAGAGGGGTGACCAGTGCTCACACCTCCTCCTCCTGGCCCTGTGCTCGCCCAGGATACAGTCTGGGAAAGCACACGGCCATCTGAATGAGGCCTCGCTGACATGAGAAATCAAAGTTCAGGGCATTTCCATTACAATGAACCAGAAACAGTTTCATTTAAAGGACCTTTCGACGGACGGCGCGTGACGGCGTGATGTGAGGAAGCACGTCACTGCCGCTTCCTCTGTGAGCCACCCCGCCCCCACCGGCTCGCGTGCACATGCCACACATGGCGCTATTTGGCTAACCGGAGGACTATGGAGGTCTAACCTATAGACGGAGCCTAGGAGCGTGGTGAGACTTATCTGAGTGGCGAGGAAGATGCGGGAGCCGAGTGGATATCCGGGTGAGCAGTAGCGACGGCACCGCTGACGCCGTGAGGCCGGAGAGAGAGGAGGTCGTGTGGGACTGAGCACGGCTGCTGCCCCCCCCCCCCCTGTGAGAGAGGACGGTGAGAGAGGCGGCACCCGGTTCGTTGGTCGTTCCCTCTGGTGGGAGCAGAGGAGACGGCACTATTGACGCCGCGGAGGCTTGGGCAGCCGGACGGCCGCCTTCAGAGAGGAAGAGAGCCGCGACCGGAGCGGAATATTGTGGCTGGCCTCCTCGCCCTGTGAGAGAGGTCGGTGGAGAGTACAGCCAAAGGAACAGCAAGAAGTGTGTAAGGACGGGCCCTAAAGGGTGTTCGCTGACTACAGGCTGCAAGGCCCCTCACTCGGCTGGCAGGATTCAACCTCCACAGAGAGGACTAAAAGGCGGTGAGAGAACTCTATTTTACCTGGCTATTTCTCTCCGATTTCTACATTGTTTTTTTTCTTATGCTTGCTTTGCCCTTTAACCCCTTAACGCTCTGCGCCGTAGCTCTACGGCGCAGAGGTATAAGGGATGTATGAAGAGGGCTCACGGGCTGAGTCCTCTTCATACAGAGGTGGGGGTTTTTGCATATTGCACAAAACCCCCACCGCTAATAACCGCGGTCGGTGCTTGCACCGATCGCGGCTATTAACCCCTTCAACGCCGCCGGCAAAGTCGCCGGCGGCGTTTAAAAGACGGCGGCGCGTGGGCGCCGCCATCTTTTTTCCGATCGCCACGCCCCCGAACGTCATCGGGGGGCGGCGATCGGTTGCCATGGTAGCCTCGTGTCTTCTTTTGACACGAGGCTATCTGGCAGCTGCAGATTCGTTACAATGAGCCAGTGGCTCATTGTAATGAATGTGCTGCAAAAATGCCATATATTGCAATACAGAAGTATTGCAGTATATGGTAGCAGCGATCTGACCATCTGGGGTTAATGTACCCTAGATGGTCTAAAAGATAGTGAAAAAAAAAAATAAAAAAAAAAGTTTAAAAAATAAAAAAAATTAATAAAATATTAAAAGTTCAAATCACCCCCCTTTCCCTAGAACGGATATAAAACATAATAAACAGTAAAAATCACAAACATATTAGGTATCACCGCGTCCCAAAATGCCCGATCTATCAAAATATAAAAACGGTTACAGACGGCGGTGACCTCCGAGGCGGGAAATGGGGCCCAAATGTCCGAAATGCGACTTTTACACCTTTTTACATAACATAAAAAATGAAATAAAAAATGATCAAAATGTCGCACAGACCTCAAAATGGTAGCAATGAAAACGTCGCCTCATTTCGCAAAAAATGACCCCTCACACATCTCTGTGCGCCAAAGTATGAAAAAGTTATTAGCGTCAGAAGATGGCAAAAAAATTTTTTTCTTTTTTGTACACATTCGTTTAATTTTTGAAAATGTATTAAAACACAATAAAACCTATATAAATTTGGTATCACCGCGATCGCACCGAACCAAAGAATAAAGTAGGCATATTATTTGGAGCGAAGAGTGAAAGTAGTAAAAACTGAGCCCACAAGAACGTGACGCACGTGCGGTTTTTTTTCAATTTTTCCACATTTGGAATTTTTTTTCAGCTTCGCAGTACACGGCATGTTAAAATAAATAACATTACGGGAAAGTAAAATTTGTTACGCACAAAATAAGCCCTCACACAGGTCTGTACACGGAAAAATGGAAAAGTTATGGATTTTTGAAGTTGGAGAGCGAGAAATGAGCCGGAAAACCCTCCGTCCTTAAGGGGTTAAGTAACTTATTGCAGACCGCTCATAGCAGCTAATCCAAGTCCAGGTTTAAATATATGTACATTCGGTAAGAACATAGCTGGATTTGAGTTTTTTTGGCGCGGGCCGAGAGACTTTTTTTTTTTTTGTTCTTATTTCTGCATGCACAGTGGCAGAAGTGGACTATTTTTGGGATCAAATCGTCGAGTCAACTTGGAGGAGCTACTTTTAGGTGGCCGTTTACAGCAGCTAATATATTCCAGGTTCAAATATATGTACACTCTGTAAGAGTACAGCCGGAGAAATATAACAGACCGGCTTAGAGTGACTGCTCGGGCTGTGAGAATTTATTTTATTTTTTTTATTGCTGTATGTACATTCGCAGAATTTTTGCGGTTAAACCGCTGAGTCTGTAAAAAGTATTTGTGCCATGTGTGTGGATTGCATAAGCCTCTTGTAAAAATTTGTGGAGCAACTTTGGGTACCAGTACTATCGCCCCAAAAGGGGCTCAAGATCCTACAAAATGGGGCCAAAAAACGCAGCACGAAAGTCCACAGGACTAGATAAAATGTGGAAATCATCCCCTGTCCGGTCCAAACAGGCAGCAAAGGAAGGGGAAAGGAAGGAAGGGGAAAGGGAGGAGGGAGGTACGGGAGAAGGAGAACAAACGAGGCCGCAATCTGTGTCGCTTCAGAATGAGGAACCTATACCTGGGAACCCCCCAATCCTCTCAGAAATTCTAGAGGTGGTCCGAGAAACTAAGACTTCGATGGATTCTATGAGCACTCAATTGGCTGAAGTCAGGGTGGATATTTCGTCTATTGAAGACGAAATAAACAAGTTGAGACAAGAGTGCAAAGAGGCGGAAGCTTCTGTAAAGCAGTTGGCGGGAGAAATGAAGACAGTCAGACAGGAGCTGGCAGATTTGAAAGCGGATCATAAATCCCTGAAAGATAAAGTCAATGACTTAGAGAACAGATCTAGAAGATCTAACTTCAGAGTAGTAGGCTACCCTGAGAAAGGGGAGAATCATGATATCTCGGAGGAGATTCAAAAATGGCTCCTGGAGATTTTTGGCTCAGAGGGGTTTTCAGACCATTTCGGAGTAGAGAGGGCCCATCAAGTCCCCTTTAAAAAACCCCCGCATGGGGCTAGACCTAGAGCTATTGTAGTAAAATTATTCTGTTCTCGAGACAGGGACTACATTCTGAGGCATAGCAGGGACATAGACCCTATCCTGCTAAACGGTCAAAAGGTTTTTTTTTTCCCCGACTTTGCAAGGGAGACGCAAAAAGCAAGAATGAGCTTTATAGGTATAAAAAAGAGGCTTTTTGAAGCCAAAATGCAGTATTCATTACTCTTTCCTGCGAGACTTCGTGTTGTATATAAGAATAAGACTTGGTTCTTTGACTCCCCAGAGGAAGCCTCAGAGTGGCTGGAGGGAGAAGGTTCCTAATTGTAACAAAATATATCATGCAGGCTTGGGCGCTTAATTATGGGTGAAATGAAAAGTTATGTGCACTAGAATGCGACAAAATTCTGCTAATTGATATGTAAAAAGGGTGGGGGCGGAGTTAAGGTTCAGCTGGGGGGATGGCGCAGATGGAAGGTGGAGATCTACGGAGAATTGCTACTGTAGATCATTGTGGTGGGGGGAGGGGGGGAAGTGGGAGAGGGGGGAAACCGACAGGGGGGTGGGATTTTTTTTGGGGTTGTTTTTTTTTTTTTTTTTCCCCCAACTTAAATGGGTTCTAGGGTAAGAATCCTTGCTTGGAACGTGAGGGGCCTTAGTAACAGACTAAGGAGGTGTATGATCTTTGACCGGATTAAAAGGCATTTACCAGCAATTGTATGTCTAACTGAGACTCACTTAATAGCAGAGCACCAGGATCGGATCAGGAAAAAGTGGGTTGGAAAAATTTATCATTCATATGGGAATATCTATTCACGGGGAGTATCAGTTCTGATTCACTCAGATATAGACTTTAAACTGCACAGTAAACAAATAGATAAGGAAGGGAGATATGTTTTTTTGTGTGGAAAAATGGCTGGCCAGCAGATTGTGCTGGCATTTGTGTATATTCCCCCACCCTTCTCTCCTGGTATATTTGCAGAACTCTTAAAATTCAGGGAAGGAAAGGAAAGTTTCCCACTTTTAATAGTGGGGGACTTGAATGCAATATTCAATAACGAGTTAGATAGGATGTGTTTGGAAAAACGGGAGGGAGGAATCACTACGGAACGGAGTTCCAAGTTGACGATCTTGTGTAACGAACTTGGCCTGGTGGATGTATGGCGTACCAAATATGGCACTAAAAGAGCATTTTCCTATTTTAGTAAAACACATAGTTTAATGACTCGTATTGACCATTGTTTAGTAACCCAACCCTTCGTTCATAGCATTATGAAGATGCAATACGAACCAATAATCGTCTCTGACCATGGCCCTGTGACGGTAGAGATAGGGATAGAAGGAAAAAAAAGCAGAAGTTTTAGGCTTAACCCATATTGGCTCACTATGTTGGGGGACACGTTAGATGTAAGAAGATCGATAACTGAGTTTTGGATGGCAAATCTAAACTCAGCAGATAGATGAACCACTTGGGACGCACTTAAGGCTCATCTGAGAGGAGTGTTCAAAAGGGGTATCATAGATGCCAAAAGGGCGTTCAGTCAGGAAGAACGACAGCTTAAAACAAAATATATGGAAGCGGTCAATAGCCCACGGGGTGAACAAGACGAAGGGACGAGTAAGGCAATGTTGACTGCCAAAGAGAATTACGAGAGCTTCTTGGAGGGAAAAGCACGACACAAAATGTTTTTTAACGGGCAAAGGTACTTTACGGAGGGAGGCAAAGCGGATAGAATGTTAGCACAAATGACCCAGCCCCTAAATAAAAATAGCTATATTGCCGCAATTCGTGGGGAGCGGGGTGCGATTGTAAAGGAAGCAGGGGAAGTGATAAAACAATTTAAATCTTTTTATGAATACCTATACACCTCGGGAGCCCCGGATTCGAAACCAGATGTTAAGGCATATTTAAGCAGAATAAAATTCCCCATACTCTCTGCACAACATAGAGAGAAACTGGAGGCAGAAATTACTCTGGCGGAGTTACTTGGGACTGTAAAGGGATGTACAAGAGACTCATCTCCAGGGTCAGATGGCCTACCTTTTGCTCTATACAGAAAGTATGGGGCGGAACTAATGCCGTTGTTTTTAAATGTCTTGGAGGACCCAGAGATGAAGGGGAGAGTTTCGGGTTCCATGTCAGAAGCAAACATTATAGTAATCCCGAAAAAAGACAAAGATCTGTTAGAGGTGGGTTCTTATCGACCCATCTCACTATTGAATACAGATGCAAAGATCGTAGCCAGATTGTTAGCAAATAGACTCCAGGAGGTCATCACTACTATCATCCATACAGATCAGAATGGATTTATGCCAGGACGCAGAATGAACGAGTGTATCCATAGGCTCTATTCGGCAATGGAGATGGGGGAGGGAGGGCTCCGCTCTATCCTGTCTTTAGATGCCGTGAAGGCGTTTGACAGGGTAGAGTGGTGCTTCCTTTGGTCCGTATTAGAAGGCTTTGGTTTTGGCCCCAATTTTATCAGACGGATCCAAAGTTTATATGCAGCTCCGAGGGCAAGAGTAGTGGTGAATGGAGCGCAATCAGACCCGTTTCCTCTGACCAGAGGAACAAGACAGGGGTGCCCCCTGTCCCCTCTACTTTATGCTATATACATCGAACCTCTGGCAATCCTGCTGAGGCAAGATGGACAGATAGTGGGTGGAGGGAGTGGGGGGCACCAGGACAAGCTTTGCCTATATGCTGATGACCTGATCCTGTACCTTCAAGATACTCCTAATACAGTTCCAAGGGTGGTCAAGACGATTGATGAATTCGGGAAATGGTCCGGATTACAAATTAACTGGGAAAAGTCTCTTTTATTGCCTCTGGATACGGGAGTAAGGGAAGAAATGCAGGGCAAGAAGATCTCGATATGTGAAGGCAGTTTTAGGTACCTCGGCATCCACGTTTCAAGCAAGTTAGATAGGTTTGTGGAATTAAACCTAGTCCCCCTCATAGGGGCTATTAGGGATAAAATCCACTGCTGGAACAGACTACCCCTTTCTAGAGCCGACAGAATAGGGTTAATCAAAATGATTCTGCTTCCCCAAATTTTATTCGTAATCTCGGCCAGTCCAGTATGGATAGAGGAATCATATTTTAAAGTCATAGAAGCAATGTTGAATGACCTCATCTGGGGACGTAAGAAAGTACGCATGAAGTTGGGTTACCTATATCGCCCAGTAGAGGAGGGTGGATTGGGGATACCTTTCTTTTTTGGCTATTATATATCTGCTCAGATGTCTAGATTATTAGGCTGGAGGGTAAACCCAGTATATCAAAGGTTGATCCGAACCACAAAAGGTTTAATGGGTTCGATCTTTGAGATACTAGAGAGCGGTATCCTTAATACTAAGGATTTCGAACAATGGGAAATCTCTAAGCTGTTGTACAAAGGATGGGCAGGCTTTAAAGGATTATTCGGAATACATGGCTTTTTGGACATGACACCTCTAAGGGGCAACTACTTGATAGCGGAACTATCAAATGTACCCGACCTAAGGTTTTGGGAACAAAAGGGTATTAGGTATATTGCACAATTGTTTGTAGAAGGAAGGTTTAAGTCCTTTGACCAACTTGCAGAGGAATGTAATCTTAATAGAGGAGATTTTCTGAGGTACGGTCAAATAGTACACGCTTTAGCAGAATACAGGAAAAGGACAGGGTATGGGCTGAGGGTAGTATCACATGAGTGTATAGAGTTTATTAAGAATGGTAAAAGCACAAGGAAAATGATTTCGAAGATTTATAAGCATTTGGTGAGGTCCACGACACTGGATAATAGACACAATTCACAAGTCAAATGGGAAAAACTTGTAGCAAAGGAGGACAATGGTCCTATTGTTTGGAATAGAATTTACAGAAATATTAGACACTGCTCGCTAGGCTGGAATCACAGACTAATTCAGCATAGCATTTTACACATGATTTATTTTTCACCGGCACAGTTATATAAAATGAAGTTGAGGGCAGACGACAGTTGCCTGAGATGTGGTGAACGAGAAGCTGACTTTGCCCATGTCATCTGGTTTTGCCCAATAATGGGAGAATTTTGGCTTAAGGTTTTCTCTTACATTTCGAAAATATTAAAAACAAAAATTATCCCAACAATACGGGTGGCGATCCTGGGGGACACGGAGGGATGTGGAGTAGATCAAGGGGCTCAGATATTGGTGCAGAGAGCTACGCACCTCGGAAAAGTGTTCATTGCAAGAAATTGGGGGAATGCAGGGGCCATTTCAACAGAAGGATGGCTCAAGTTGGTGGAAAAAACTAAGAAATATGAAAAAGTATGGTTTATAAGGCAAGGACTGAAAGGAAGGAAAAAATGGGAAAGTGTATGGGGGAATTGGAACCCTGTAGGTATATCTATCTAGAACTGCTTCTGGGGTTTTTTTTTTTTTTTTCCCTCACTCCCTGTCGGTAAGGGGGAGGGGGGTGGGGGGAATGGGGGGCAAATGGGGATAAATTGAAGATAACGGGGATTTATTCATGGAAAGCGGATTGGTAAAAGTGATAATGCCTTGTTCCCCTTTTTCATCTGTTTTGACTCGAGTAACGATACAAAAAACACTTTGTGCCATAAGAGACAACTAAGAAATAGTTATATCGAGCATATAAGCCTAGTTATGCAATTGTAATGGTTCTGTTATTGTTGACATGGAAATGAATACAAGGATTTACAACAAAAACTGAAGAAGAAGGGGAAGGGAAAAGAGAGGGTGGGTGGGGTATATACTGTAGGTTGTGTATTTATACGTTTTGCATATGCAATATGTGGAATCATGTTATTCTGTGATTTTATGTGCAAATAAAAAATTTTCTTCAAAAAAAAAAAAAAGGACCTTTCGACACTTCCCTTATATGGAGATTAGCATAACATTCTGTAGGGGCTGCTACACAGATTCGGTGGCACTTTGAGTTTTTTTTTCTAGCCCCACAGTGACTGAGATATCAGTCCCAGTATCTGACCATTATGAACCTTTCCACAGTCATAAAGAAGATGCTTGAACAGAGGAATGTGTTATGGTAATCTTCTTAGTGTAAGAGAAGATTATTATAGCACACACACCTACTCCTCTTTTCCAACTCCTCCTTGACAGTGGAGAGAACTACAATGGTCAGATACCAGAACTGATATCTCAAGAACCATGAGGACTAAAAGGAAAGTTCGAAGTGCCCCTGAATATGTGAAGCTGCCCCTATAGAACATCTCCATGTGTGTGAGGTAGTCCACTTTAATAGGCAATTCGGCTAAACTCCTTATCAGCTATCCACTGGAGTAAGATAGTAGTGAGGCTAGATAGCCAGAAGGGAGAAACTGTTACCAACAGCTGGATATGAATCTGAATGAAGTGGTGGCAAGGATGGAAATGGCCATGCATTATGCTCAGTGTCACATAACTGCTTCCCGGCAGGAATATCACTTTAATATATGCAAAACCATTAAACAGGGTCTGGTCATCCACCCACAGAGGAACAGGCATTTTGGACATTTACTATATAGCAGTTGGTTCCCATGACTGATATGGTTATATATAGATCCTGAACTTGTTTATACTTGATGAAGTCGTTGGAACAAACAAAGCAGAACAGTCTGGTTATTTTTAGGCTTCAATGTTTATAGCGAGCAGCTATCTGCCATAAATGGATATGCTTTGGTAAATGAATAAAGGATATAAGGACCACTGACAACACATTATCTTTGATATAATTTTTAATAAATAGAGCTGAAGAAACATGGGGGCAAGTGTGTAAGTAGCATCATTGTGTCTCAATTCTTTCATTAGAAACAGAGCTGTATGTATGTGAATTTCAAGTGGCTCCGGTTATGTTTGGACTAGAGCCGAGTATAACACTGACAGACATTCATTTTACCCCTGGCACACTGCTCTTTAGTGAGGGTGCTTGGATGATAAATTAAACCTGTCCAGCATGTCCAACTATGTGCATTAAATATATGCTATTGCCACCATAAACTGTCCAACAATTATATTTATGCCCCAAAGCGTATACTGGCTGTCCTCCAGTTACGGTGTCCCAACTTACGAACAGGGATCTCCCTGTTCAAGTGGCTTTTCTTTCCTCCCGCGCAGTGGCTTGAGTTTTCTCCTGCAAGATGCTGCTATCTCAGGACGCTTGTGCAATCTCATTAGCACAAGCGTTCCTGGTTGTCTGCAAGCGGCTTGCAGGAGAAAACACATGCTGCTGCACAGGATGAAAGAGCAGCTGCTGCAATCCATTGTATCCAAGGAAGCTTGTGCTGGTAACACTGCACAAGCGTACTTGGTAACCAGCTGCTTGAAAGTCGTGCTTTGTGAAAGGCAGTCAGGTTTACTGCACAGCGGCTCGGATCTCCTCCTGCAAGCCACTGCTAACTCAGATCGTATCCCTGGTTACTCGCAATCTGAGATAGCATCAGATGCTAGCAGAATAGTCAAGCCTCTGCTTTACTATAAAGAGCAGAAGATGTTTCAGCACCGCTAAGAAGAGCTTATCGGGTCCTGGTCGGCCGGTGAGCTCAAATACAGTTCATTCACGGGAACAGACATTCCGGTTTACTGGGGACAGGCAGAAAGTTGCCAAAGGCTATAGTCCACAGTTGCATATAGCATCCAAAAAAAAAAAAGTCTTGAGGTCACTGTACACTTATAAAATACACCAATTCCAACTTACATACAAATTCGACCTAAGAACAAACCTAAAATACCTATCTTGTACATAACCCGGGGACTGTCTGTATTAGTAAATGCCATAGTGAATGCATGATAGAAGATGACAACTCTTTACCTATTACAATGCAAATAAATGCTTTACCTGAATCACCAGAGAAACCATTTTCTTGCCATCTGCGTCTGGATTTGTAGGCTTGTAGTACTCCAGATCAAAATATAGTTTGCAAACGGTGTCGGCGGGGATAACTTCATAACAGTGAGCTAGGGATTGAGGCCTCTTCCTTAAAATTAATGAAAGAATCTATATTATATACACATATATACATATTCAGTATATTTTCAATGTTCACAATTTACGATCCTTTAAATGGTTTAAGATCCTTTAAATGATTATTTGTAATTGTCACATATACACTCACCGGCCACTTTATTAGGTACACCATGCTAGTAACGGGTTGGATCCCCTTTTGCCTTCAGAACTGCCTCAATTCTTCGTGGCATAGATTCAACAAGGTGCTGGAAGCATTCCTCAGAGATTTTGGTCCATATTGACATGATGACATCACACAGTTTCCGCAGATTTGTCGGCTGCACATCCATGATGCGAATCTCCCGTTCCACCACATCCCAAAGATGCTCTATTGGATTGAGATCTGGTGACTGTGGAGGCCATTTGAGTACAGTGAACTCATTGTCATGTTCAAGAAACCAGTCTGAGATTATTCCAGCTTTATGACATGGCGCATTATCCTGCTGAAAGTAGCCATCAGATATTGGGTGCATTGTGGTCATAAAGGGATGGACATTGTCAGCCACTATACTCAGGTAGGCTGTGGCGTTGCAACGATGCTCAATTGGTACCAAGGGGCCCAAAGAGTGCCAAGAAAATATTCCCCACCCCATGACACCACCACCACCAGCCTGAACCGTTGATACAAGGCAGGATGGATCCATGCTTTCATGTTGTTGACGCCAAATTCTGACCCTACCATCCGAATGTCGCAGCAGAAATCGAGACTCATCAGACCAGGCAACGTTTTTCCAATCTTCTACTGTCCAATTTCGATGAGCTTGTGCAAATTGTAGCCTCAGTTTCCTGTTCTTAGCTGAAAGGAGTGGCACCCGGTGTGGTCTTCTGCTGCTGTAGCCCATCTGCCTCAAAGTTGGACGTACTGTGCGTTCAGAGATGCTCTTCTGCCTACCTTGGTTGTAACGGGTGGCGATTTGAGTCACTGTTGCCTTTCTATCAGCTCGAACCAGTCTGCCCATTCTCCTCTGACCTCTGGCATCAACAAGGCATTTCCGCCCACAGAACTGCCGCTCACTGGATGTTTTTACATTTTCGGACCATTCTCTGTAAACCCTAGAGATGGTTGTGCGTGAAAATCCCAGTAGATCAGCAGTTTCTGAAATATTCAGACCAGCCCTTCTGGCACCAACAACCATGCCACGTTCAAAGGCACTCAAATCCCCTTTCTTCCCCATACTGATGCTCGGTTTGAACTGCAGGAGATTGTCTTGACCATGTCTACATGCCTAAATGCACTGAGTTGCCGCCATGTGATTGGCTGATTAGAAATTAAGTGTTAACGAGCAGTTGGACAGGTGTACCTAATAAAGTGGCCGGTGAGTGTATATATTATATATATGCACGTATACATATATTTTTTTTTACTTATTGTTTATTATTACATTATTAATTTATTTTTGTTTGCATTATACAACAAAACAAACAATGAATAGCAACATTGAAGAGGAAATAGGGGCAACATCCAATATTCAGAAATATGATGTTAGGTTTCCTGTGGGGCAGGAAGAAATATAGGACTGGAATATATTGGTGGTGCTTGTACCCAAAGAAATAGCATCAAAACTTGTAGTGGAAAGGAGAAGGGTGACAATCACCATCAAAAAGTAATAACCTTTATTTTGTTAGGTTCAAACCAGCATTAGACAATAGAGAGAAGAGCAGGAACTATTTATTTCATACTAATCCAGCGCTTCTTCTAACCAACAAAGTCTGGTGTCCTCACCTGGATGTAAATAAGAGTGTGAGACTACATTGCTAAGAAACCTTAGACAGTGCATTTATGTAGTGTAGAAAGTCTTTCCTGATTGGTTGAACTATGAAAGGCCACGCCTCTATTCTTTGTACTAGCGTTCCATTGTTGGACCTGAAGCAAAACTTTCTCAGGTGCAAACTTGAGAGAACATTCTTAACTGCAGTTCTGGAGGCGAACATAAATGAAGACTGTACAGAGTTAACAGTGACTAATCGGACCTGCTGGAAGACTATTTCTCGTGTTTAAAAAATAATCGGACCTGAAGCCATACAATCTAATCCTACCAGTCTTCTAAATAAGAGCAAAACTCAACAAACACTTGTTTTCTCGCCATGGGCCCAAAAATAAAATCAATTAAAAACAGGAGACACATGGTTACTTCAGACCATCATTTAAAAGAAGTAGGAGAAAAGTAAAACAATTAGACAATATGTGATTCATAGCTGCCTTCCTCCAATGGAAAAGAATTGGTTATAAAAGCGCAATTGCATTGGGTAACCATAGATTGTAACTATGCAAGAGTCTAATAAAAGGGAAATACTTATGTTTTGGAGGCCTTACACACATAGTCCAGCAATTTATATCCTGAAGGACAATCTACATTGTACGTTTCTACAATTTATAGATTTTATATTGCTAAAACCATAGTCCACAGGTTCACTCATTTAAAGAGCACAAAATCGAAAATAGCGACAGGCCCCACTCCTGATATTAGACAGGAACACATGGATATGATGAGGTCCTTATTAGCAGCCTAGAATAGGTCACTAAATGCTCAAACGGAGGAGACCGCCATACGTTCCTTTTAAGAAAAGATTATTAAAACCCGAAGCTATGGGTCCCTTGGGATTAAATGATAAAAATATTTTTTGCTATTAAAAGAAATCCCACATCATCTTGTCCCCATCGCATTTCCTTTCAAATCCGCTCACTAGATCACACCTGAAGAAGCTTTCCTTCAGGTCCAACAATCGAGATCTAGTACAAAGATAAGTGGCGTGGCCTTTCCTAGTTCAACCAATTAGGAAAGACTTTATGCACTTCATACATAAGGCAGCTTCTTAGCAAAGAAGTCTCGCACCCTTATTTCATTCTAGGTGAGTACACCAGACTTAGATACTACTTCTAGCCAGCAGAGTTATCGAAAAAGATAACCCACCCCCCCCCCCCCCCACAAAAAAAGCAAATTTCTCTATATATAATTATATTTTGTGCTAAAAAATAAGATACCCCCACAAAATTGATATTGTCATGTCTGTAGTGACCTTGGCCAAGTAAATAATACATTATTACACCTGTATTGTGGATGGTATAAAAAAAAAAAATAATTAAAAATTGCAATTTTAGGGGCTACTGGCTATATACCGAGGGCAGGGGCTGGATGGCTTTATACAAGAGGGGAAAGGGACTGACTAGCTATGTACTGGCTGTGACCAATGCATTTCCCACCCTCGGCTTATACTTGTGTCAATAGGTTTTCCAAGTTTTTTGTGTTAAAATTAGTTACCTTATACTCAGGTAACTTTATACTCAAGTATATACAGCACTTAGATATGTAACAAAGATATGTAACATAATGACTTTTGGAATTTGAGCAGGATAAAACGGAAAAAAAAAAAAAAAAAAAAGGTCTGTGTCCTGAAAGCAATTTTAGGCAGTGTCCTTAAGGTGTAAATAGCGTAGAGAAAAAAGGAACCATATCACTCTCAAAACGATTTTTATACGGCAGGAGGAAATACTTACATGTAATAAAACCAGAACTCTGCATAGGTGGTCACCAGATAAAGCCTTCTCTCTGTATCATCAAGAATAGTTTCTAACGCAAATACATGAACATCCTTAACAAAACAAAAATACATATTAAAGTAGCAGTAGATTATTGAGAACTATACACATTGAACTTTATACAGGTTTCATTTTATAAGCATGTTGTATCTTGTACTGATATTAAAAAATGCCTTATGGCTTTGACCTTCATCCACAGATTAATCACTGCATATGGCACATAGAGTGTTGTCTGACAGAAGAAGAAGGGGGTGTTACAGCCTGACTCAGTTCAGCAACACCCAGCTGACTCAATTCAAAAAATTACAATAAAGACTGTGGGAGGTTCATTTTATAATCATGCAGAGCAACTAACTATAGAAAATGAGGTAGGACCTTCTGTGGGGGTATGTTACTGACAGGTTTCCCTTAAACTCAGAAGCTACATGGGGAGGAGGTAGTCTGTGTGTGTGAACATGGAGCACACTGTAGACAGGAGAGAGCAGACATAGACCTCAGTTCCTGGCTTCCTGATATTACTGAGCAGAGGCAGGGAGCAATCACAGTGCATAGCCCTGACCCTTCTGCTCATCCTGGAGGCCATCCTATTATCTCACTCTACAGTTTCTTCTTGGGGACCGCACAGCAGCGCTAAAGGGAGAGAGGCAGCAGCAGGGAGAAGGAAATCTTTAGCAGGCAAATATCTGCCATAAGGTAATGAATGAAGGAGAATAAAAGTATTCAGCTATTGCAGATATAGATAAAACTTTACAAACATCACAGTTACGCTTAAATATAACAATTTACCTCCTTACAGGTTTTGGCAAACTGAAAAGCTAGTACTTGGCGAGGAAACAATCTCCAGACTGATGAAGGCAGCCAAGGTCTGGACAGTTTGGGTTTGTAGACTGAACTAATTGGATGGCGCTTATACTGAGATGCCAGCTCCTCAACCGTCTTCAGTTTTTCAAGCCATTTTCTCTTCATTGTTACTAAAAAAAACAAAGCTGAATTAACCATTCCAGTGCAGAAAAGTATGGAATGAACGTCTAGATATGTACCATGTTACACCACAAATAGTACAGTAATCTGTAAATAACCAGGTATATCCATCATTAAACATATAAATTACAGAAAACTGGCTGTGTCATTATGGATCCGGGATCTGATCTTCATGATCTACCAGATCTTATCTAGCCCCCACCCATAGGGCTCCCCTTTAATATAGATATATGACCAGGTATGAAGAGACAGTGGGCAGACCCATTAGCAGGCACTGTGGGTTTGTTTTCTTGACCCCCCTTGACCCCCCGGTGATGTCACCAGCGGAACAAAGCCATTCCAGGATTAGACTGCATTCACACACATGTGCCCGCCATACGGTAGCACGGCGAGCACACGTTGGCGCACAGGAGAGGATGAGGGAGTGAACGCTGCTCGCGCCCCGCCCCTCTCCATAGATTATATATACATGTCCTATCTTTTCCCAGGCACTGTACCGCTCAGTATGTCTATTGCCAGCCTATGGGGGACGTATATGCATCCCCCAATGGTCGTGTGAATATAGCCTTAAAGAAAAAAAAGATATCATCACCTGGACAAGGGAACGAGCATTTCGTTGAGGGCATTTGCATTTTATGGTAGATGTCCTTTTACCCTTTATCATAACAATTGATTATAATTCACAATGCTTTAACATATTTAGGTGACTTTGAGACTGTTCTGTCATGACACATTGTACTTCATGCAAGTTAAAAAAATCTTAGTGATAAGTTTGTTGTTACATTCTGAAAAATACAGCAATTATTAGAAAAATTTAGAAAAATTTGTAAGTTTGCAGGCACACACCGGGACGGGACGCGGCCCGATCACATTGGCGTTTCTATGGTAACACCTGCGATCGGGAACAAGCTGCCGGCGTTTTGCATTAAATTAACGCAAAACACCGGCGACTCGTTCCCGAGGCACCAGCCTTTGTGGTGTGCGGTGCCGGGCTGCCATTGCCGTCTATGGGGAAGTATATGCGGCCACATGTACGTCCCCATGAACGGCGGTGTGACCGAGACCATAGTCTGTAAGCTCTTGTGAGCAGGGCCCTCACTCTTAATGTTCCATATGACTGTTTGTCATGTCTTATTTTATTTATATAAATTCCCCAGAATCTGTATCACGCTATGGAATATGATGGCGCTATATAAAGATTATTATTTACCCGTGTAGCGCACAAGGGGAGGTCCTCGGCCCCCGAACGCACATGCGTTTCCAGGGAAACGTATGCGATTGTTAAGCCGATCACATGCGTTTCTCTGGAAACGCATGTGCGTTCGGGCCAAGGACCTCCCCCTGTGCGCTAGCGTCGCGCTATGACCGGACGCCAAGCGGTACGTGTGACCGCGGCCTTAGTAGCCGCATTGTAAATACAATTCAATACATTGTAAGATTTAATATTACATTGATGTAAATGCAACACAAACCCTGCTGTGTACTTATTATTATTATATAATCAATTAAAAGCAGCCACTACTAATGAAAAAAATGGAGAAGGCAATCAGAGAAAGGGGGTTAAAATAAAAAAAAATTGGAAAATCTAAGCTGTCGCCCTAGAACACAGTGAAAGTGGATTGTCACCCATTAGAGCAATGCGGCAGTGTACAGTGTGGGGACGCTGGGTGCTATATACACAGGACACTCACATCCTCCGGGAAGACGCCGCACTACTCCGTCACGTCTCTGCACTTATACCATGACGTCATCACCGTCCGCACAGAACGCACCAACAGATCTGCCCAGCATCCAGTCTAAATTCCCGCCACTGGGAAATTACCTGATTGGCTACAGAGTTTGAATGACTGGCGGTGCTAACCAATCAATTTCGACAAGAGCTGAGGGAACACAACGGGGGCGTCATCCTGCCGTGAAGAATATTACATTGTATTTGAGCTTCACCAAAATGGAGACTCATTTTATTTTCACTTGTACTTCAGAGTTCAAGACTGTTGTATAACGTGTGCGCGTCCTGTTCTGTCATGTCCATAGTTCTGCCATGTGCGAGTGGTGGCGCCTGTCACTGACTCACGTGACGCCACACTCTTTCAGCGCTGCCTTAGATACAAGGCGCTATTCTCACGCATTGGCTGCGGTCCCACTACGTCAGCAGTTGCTTGGCGTTACACGACTGCGCCATGCGCCGCACGTTACACCACGTAGTACTGAGCCGCAGCCCGTGGCCGGGAGAGTTGTTGTTATGCGAACTCCCCGCCAATAGGAAGCGTCCTGGGGGCTAAGCCCCGCCCGCACGAGTCACCACACGGCTGTGCACTGCCCCGACAGAGACAAAAAGAGAAAAGCAAGTGAGGAGGAGGGTGCAGGTGACAGAGGTAAGAACTACTACCACCAGCGGGCAAGGGCTGGGGTATCCTGGGGGTTGTAGTTCTTCAGATATTAGGAGTCTATTGGTAGCTGCGTATATTCCTGAGACGTGTAGTTCTCTAATCTGTTACTTTCAGCTTCTATTTCCTACACTTGTCCATCATGGGGCTTGTAGTTCTCTGCCAGTCCTTGTGTATAACTACTCAAGTCTTGTAGTAGTATCTCCTACTCCTAGCCCTTATACATTAGTATCACCTATGCCCCCAGCCTTGTGCATCATTGAACTTGTAGCTCTCCAGTTTGTCAATATTCCCAACCTTTGTGCATCATTGAACTTGTAGTCCCTGCCTTGTGCGTCATGGGTCTTGTAGTACTCCACCAGTCCTTGTGTATCATTAGACTCAAGTCTTGTAGTATTATCTTGTACTCCTAGCCTCTCATACATTATCACCTGTTCCCTAGCCTTCTGCATTCACTGGCCCTTGTTTACCATTGGACTTCTTGTTGCATCTTGTAATAACCTGCCTTGTGCATTATGGGCCTTGTAGTTCACCATTCTGCCAATATCCTTAGCCCTTGTGCATCATAGGTCTTGTAGTTCTCCGATCCATTAGTATCACCATGTAATCCCTGCTCTTGTGCATCATGGTTCTTCACCAGCCCTTGTTTATCATTGCTCTTGTAGTTCTCTATTCTTGTGATATCACCTTGTGCTCCCAACCCTTGTACATTATGGGTCTTGTAGTTCTGCAGTCTTGTAGTATGTCCAGCCCACATGTAGCAGGCAGTTCATGTTATCTAGCAAGCTGCAAGTGAATGTGGTGCTCATTTAGTGTTATTTGGGCAGTCACTTGAGGGTTAAGTTCATAGTCTCCAGTAGTTGTTGCCTGCGTGTCACCCAGCGCTGCCCAGCCTGCTCTATGTGGTGGCTGTAAGCTTGGCTGTCAGCTGTTTGTTATTGTAGGAGCCCCTCCGGGGTTGATTGAGGTAATTGTGGTGGTGGGGTTACATGCGGTGGCAGGGTGCTGTTCTCATGTGACTGTGTCTCGGTGGTCCTCTTGCCTCTCTTTGTGTCTGTCCTGGCTTCATGTTTCCTGACTTTGTATATGATTCATCCTGACAAGTTGAGTCAGCCTGGTAGCTGTTCTGTCTGGCACTTCAGGGTATTGTCCCAATGTGCACCTGGTGCAGCTCCAGATTTCCCACCAGAAGGTGTCGGGGCATCAGACTTCTCAGAATGACGAGGACTCTAAGAAAAGTAACTTCTTCTGGATAGATTTACAGTACTTGTTTGTCATTGAGGGACTGCACTGACAGCCCTCAGGCTGCGGGGATTGACCGCAAGTGAAAACAGTGTGGCAGAATGAGGGGGGGGGGGGGATTACAGTGTACAGTATGTACCCCTCCCATGTGTCTTTATTTGACCAACTTTCCGTCGGTGGATAGTAAAGGGATGGGGCATGTTGAATTTCTCTGTAAACACGTGTACACTCTGCTGAGATGGCGGAAGTAATAGCTGTAAGCTGAGTAATTGTTCAGCCAACAAAACCGCATGCAGTCTTAATATGGCTCTCGGCACAAGTTTTTTAAATGATTATTTAAAAAAAAAAACGTTACAGACATTTTTAGTGTTTGAATTTCTGGTTTTCACTCTTCTCCTTCCAAAAACCATAGCTGTTTTGTTTTTCCATTAACAGTGGTATATGAGGGCTTTTCAGGGCCACCATTTAATATTCCGTGTAATGTATTGGAAAGCCGGAAAAAACATGATGAATTCTGTTATATTGACATTTTGTAATGAGATTTGATTTTACAGGTTTAATTGTGCTTGGTCCAAATTTGTGCTATAGGGGTCTGTCTGTAACTATGGGTTGTCTGTAAGGCTGGTGCCACACGCGCTTGCAAATGCAGACAAAGTCGCGCCCTCCGGGACGGGCCTCGGTCCGATCGCATCGGCGTTTCTATGGGCGCGACTTTGTTTGCGTTTGCTAGCGCAGACAAAGCGCTACATGTGGCACCAGCCTAAGTCGGGTGTAAGTAGGGGACCCTCTGTATTAACATTTTTATGGATGGCAAAATGGTGGAAATAATCTGAATTGGATGTTTTATTTCCGTTGCAGCGTTCACCACGTGTAAAAATTATTTTTTACATTTTGTTGAATCAGCATTTTGGAAATGCGGGTATATCTTGTTTATGATGTTTATTATTATGGAATTTTTTTTAAAGTACTTTTTTTTTTTTTTTTTTTTATGCCGTTGAGAGGATCTTCTTTATACAATATACAAGCAGTCTCTGGTTACGTACAAGATAGGTCTTCTTTAACAACAAGCCTAAAGGAGGAGGATTTTGGTTTAGTGTCCCAAATCATCCTTTAGCAAGTTTGTCTGTGCCCAGTATCAACAGCGCATGCGCAGTGAAGCCTTGGTTTGGTACGCCAGGTTCACCGCGAGACAGTGCAGATGTGGGTGTGAGTTCTGATCAAGGCAAGTATAAAGGTTTTTCATCTTCAAGGGCATCTACCACCAGGATGAAGGATTGTATGCAAATAAGCCTGTGGGGCTCCTGGCTCCATAGTTGTTAATGGAACCTGGAGCCCCTCAGGCTCATTTGCATACAGTCATTCATCCTGGTGCTAGATGTCCTCTAATAGCACACACATAGGAACTTGCTAATGGGTGATTTGGCATGCTAAACTACTGGTCCATAAGGAGCTGTGGGTGGTTTAGTGTCCCAAATCACCTTGACGGGTCCTCTGTAAGTAGAATTTGGATATAAGTCGTAGCTTATATTTTGTTGTGTAATTCCTGACTAAACTTTTTGGGGCCCTGTGACAATAGGAATTTCTAAATTTTTGGCTGTCACAAGAAGGAGGATTAAAAACGAAGATTCATTGCAGGCACATTTATTCACACTTACAGCCTGGGTTTAAAGTACGGTATCATTGTACCACCTTCCAGAGGTCTGTCTGTAAGTTGGGCGTTCTTAATTTGGGGACTGCCTGTATTGCAATAAATCTGTATTGGGTTATATTGTGTATAGGCTATAATAGTGACAGGCCTGCTAAAGGCTCCCAGCTTTCATGGCAGCCAACCAGCGGCCACCTTTGACCTCATGACGGTGCCTGTGCGCTGTTGCTTTATTGATGCCACAGTCCAGCTCAACCATAACACCTTACATGTTGCAATCAGTCTCCACAGCCATCTATCTGCTGTATAAGGGTCCGATTACACGCCTGGAATCTGTTTGAACACGGAATCAAAGCACATGGGGGTATACCGCGGCCCAATTGCATTTGCGTTAATATGGAAACGCATGCTATCATTTAAACAATACAAGACACTGGATGCTGGTTACCGATTGCATGTGTTTCCGTAAAATTGCATATGCGATCAGGCCGTGGCAGACCCTGTGTGACCACAGTCTTGGGGTCAGCCCATGGGCTCTATCAATCAAGTCTTATCGGTATCTTGACCTACACTTAGTGATAAAAGATGTTTAATATATTTTATCCATAAAATGAAAAACTGCACCTGATATACTACCCTGCTACTAAGGATTTTACAGGGAGAAAAGCCACACATAATATGCTATATGTGCAGATACCCTGAAACGGCCTCCCATTGATGTTCCCACATTCTACTCTAAGCATCAGTCAAAATCCACATAGGAAAGCCCAACAAGAGATTTTGCCATTGGTTTTTACTATTTTCCAGTATATATAGATTAAAATATATGTGTGTATTTGTATGAAAAATGTGCGTGCTGTCCATATTTTGGAACATTTGCTAGATAACGCAAGCCCTTCAGGAGGTCAGGAGAAGCTAGTGACATTAGTTGCCAACCTTCATTTTATTTTGCGGATTCACAAAAATGGATGATACGCAAACAAACATACGACTCGGGAATACAACTCGCTGATGAACAGGAAAACATTGTTTGCGGTCTAAGAACAGCGCGTGTTTCTGTGCAGGTAGCCTCAAGTTGCCAAAATGAAATGATTAAGGTGACCTCAACCGATTCGCGCTCTGCATCCGATATATCGGAGACGAGCACTTCCAGTTTCTGTGACGTCACCCTGTGACGAGTGTATGGGATGGGTGGGGATCGCAAGGTGACACCCATCCTCCAAAATCACAGGACCAATTTGATTGGTCCTGCAATGTTGATGGCTGAAACTGGCCAGTCAATACAGACTGGCCAGTGATGGTCATCTCAGTCACGACTGCTCTATAAGGCACGACATATGTAAGTAATGACAGATCCGTCCTGTATACCAACAAAAAGACTAAGAGAAGTGTGTATAGGCCCAAATATCTATACAATCTGTCCTGTAGTTATTATTACATACATTCTCTATTACACCCACTCTCCCACTGTCCGTTTTTCCTTGCATTATGCCCCCCCCCCCCATTGTCCGTTTTGCCATCCGACCCCCCCCCCCCCCCCCGACCAGACTTGTAAGGAGGAGGACGTAGTGGTCCACTCAATTTATAGAACTTGCTACTAAAACTATAAACCTTCTAAAATTCGTAATAT